>NC_136719.1:19182200-19782200 GCF_936440315.1 Barbus barbus
TGATTTAACAAGTACATCAGGTGTTATTGACATTGTTATTGTTAGTGAACACCTTCAGAATGAGACGTAGCCTTTTTGGGAATAATTTAAGACACTTCAAACATTACAATTACACTACCTATTCCTTATATATTGCGAGACTGTCAAAGTAAATAACTTACCACAAGTCAACCACATGAAAGAAGAATGCATAATCCATTAAGTAGTCCCGCGCTGACACTTCTGCTTAAGCGTGTTCTTAGCATATGCCTGAAATGATATGAGAGCCATTAACACAAACTGGTTAACTAGGAATAACCGCAGTCTCATTTAGACATCATTTATACTGCTTGACAAAATGAACACTCTTAGGGGCCATTCACACAGAACGTGTTTTTCCATTCCAATGCGCTACTTTTCCATTGTTTTTCTATGTAAACACGCGCTCAACGGATGTGCATGACTGTTACGCGTCTTGCGTCTTTTGCAGCTCCTCGCGCATGAAAGCTGCATTTATTAATTTTTAATATCTGCATGCACAATGAAAAGTACACACATAAGGGCCTCCATACAGCAGAGACTGATGTGGCAGGTGGAACCAAGTAGAGCTCGCTGCAGTCCACAAGATCCAGGGGGCGTGATTGGATCCACATAGGGGGTGGAGATTGGTAGGTTTAGGGGTGGAGATGGGGTGGGTTTAGGGATCAGGGCGTGGAGATTGGTAGGTTTAGGGGTGGAGATGGGGTGGGTTTAGGGATCAGGGCGTGGAGATTGGTAGGTTTAGGGGTGGAGATGGATGGGTTTAGGGATCCGGGGGTGGAGATTGGTATGTTTAGGGGTGGAGATGGATGGGTTTAGGGATCAGGGGGTGGAGATTGGTAGGTTTAGGGGTGGAGATGGATGGGTTTAGGGATCAGGGGGTGGAGATGGGTAGGTTTATGTATATGTAAGGTGGGAGGAGTTGGATCTGGATCCAACCACGCCCCCTGGATCTTGTGGGCTGCAGCGAACTGACTTCATGAACTGCCCTGAAACCCTTAAATGATTATCATAAATATAGCTTCACAATGCTCATTTTGGCTTCTGTCAGACTGCTATTTAGAATCGTGTAAGTGTGCCTTTTTAAATTCCTTTAGGCTCGTGTGAGCGTCTGAGATCTACGACAAAGCCTATTTTACTACAAGAACAAACACTTCACACCAGATAAAGTTTAGAAAATATTAAATATATTATTGTAAAGTTATGCGTTTTAGTGACCAATTTAAACAACTGAAAGGGATAACCATAAATTTACCTCAGACTCTTTCTTGAACCACCTCCCGCACAAATACACCAACAGGGATAACGTTAGCCTATGTAAAATAACAAAGAGGGGAATTTGAAGACTTATTAACACAGAACAATATAAATTTACAGGGAAATTTAACATTACATGGACAAAACAATGAATAAAAGTACATTTATAAAGCTTACCTTTGGCTTGGCACCCATCCGTCCGTCTGTCAGATGACTGTTACTGTGTAAAGGCCGCCGAGTCCCATCCTCTGTAGGTTTTATAAAGTGTTTCCAACGTAGAATAAAGTCAATTACATACAGAATCTATCGCGGTGGTATTATCTTCAGTCTTTAGTAATATAACGTTACAGAATTAATACGGACGCTTCATATTAAATCATATACTGGCACGCTTACCACATTGCTGATGACTGATAGCCTGTGTATGGCTATACTGCTGTGAACTGTTTCAGGCTTTCCATATCATAACATTTTAGAAATTAATTCATTGTAACATTTCAGAAATTGCATATTTAACGAGAACATCGTGGAGATCTAGACTGCATTTGCTGTTTGGGTCAGAAATGCAGGCGGACCGAAGGAAAAATCGCCAAAACTATTTTAAATGTCATATAATGTTCATTGTTAATATTATTATCTTATTTAAACCTTTTATGTGTTTCAAACAAACTTGTGTCGCTATCTGCGTTGCATTCATGCAGAGAGCAAGATTTTGCTCAAGAGATGTGTGGCATCATTCTTATTTTGTCTAAATATTTTTTTCTTCATTACAAATCTTGTTTGGTTTTATTTTGTATCATTGCATGTTAAAAATAATTCACTATGTTATGCAGATGCAAAATGCTAGACGGCGAATAAGATTAGCTACAGTTTCACATTTTATAAATATTTGAACAATATATTCAACATATTTAACCTGTTTTGTATCTTTATTTAATGCATATGCGATTTATTAAAACAAGTTTATGAGAGTCATTAAAACAAGTTTCGTCATTATCTTGATCAGCAGCAACTAATGCTCAACGAATTGGATCGACATCAGCCAGTTAGATCATTTTAAAACGTCAAATGTAGCCTTCAATTTGCAGGTTAGCGATGCATCTGTCTCGGATGTAGACTGGTGAAGATTTATTTTAATGTGGATTCCAAACTCTAGCGTTAACCTATATAAATGTACTACATTTTTGGCCTATATCTAAGTGTTTGTGTGGAATATCAATGCGCATGCATGACAGGGAGGCAGGCGCCCATGCAATCACTTGCATTTTATCCTGATAATGAAACTAATTAAAATCAGTTTGAAACTGATTTTATTTATTCAAATTCATAATGACAAAAAATGCTGAAGCTGGTTGCCTTAAACTTTTAAGTCGGCTCAACTTTTTTTTTTTTTTTACAGTGTTACTGTCAGCACCACAAGCATTGCGTGGCTGCAGATGTCCATGGACTATTTCCAAGCTCTTGTTCTTTGACATCATCATGCAGATTGATTCAGACAACGTAATTGGATATCTAAATGTTTGATCCGCTGCCATGCTCGGCTTATACAATGCTTGGAGAAAAGGCCACAACAGAAAGACGAGTGTGGGGGTGTTGGTGGGACTATCTTTTTTCTTTCTGATTTTTTCTTCTCTTCACACAAAAGAAAAACTGGGGTTGGGTTTTGCCCCCTCTCTCACTTTCTGGCTAAGCGTAACAAATCCCCTGGGCTCTGTGGTTAAGGAGGAAAGACTGCCATGAGAAAGTCCTTGTGCTTTTGATGGCAAGCAAAGGATACAATCTTATGTTTTCAATTAGGGAACATTAGGTAGAATTGCCCCAGTGTTGTGCTGCTTGCTGAACATTAATTACCCCAGCAATTATCACACCTCAGCCAAGCCACATTAACTCTGTTTATTCCTCAGGCAAAATGGCAGAAACCACCATAGAAGTGCAAACTTCTCTATAAAGTTATATGCATGTAACGAGTATTACAAAAGCACAACAATAGTTTAACTCGATCTGTTTATGTATGTAAAAATCAATTAATGAAAAGGCTTTGTCCACAAATAGGGTGCAGTTTTCTAATAATATATATTTAATTTAATAGTAAATAATTTACATTTTTATATAAAATAATATTTTGTGTATATATAAAATTAACATTACTTATATTTGATATATTGATATATTTTTTATATTTGTTGTGCCGTTTGATAAGGTTTTTCTTTTTTTAACCCTAAAGGATTAATTCACTTCCAGAATAAAAAAAAAATCCTGATAATTTACTCACCCCCATGTCATCCAAGATGTTCATGTCTTTCATTCTTCAGTGGAAAAAAATAGTAAGTTTTTGAGGAAAACATTCCAGGACTTTTCTCTATATTGTGGACTTCAACAGGGACCAACGGGTTGAAGGTCCAAACTGGAGTTTCAATGGAGCTTCAAAGGGCTGTATATGATCCCAGGCAAGGAATAAGGGTCTTACTTAGCGAAATGATCTGTAATTTTCTAAAAAAACATGTCACTAGATAAGACCCTTATTCCTTGGGTGGGATCGTGTATCCTGTTGAAACTGAAAACTGAAGCACTGAAACTGCAATTTGGACCTTCAACCCGTTGGCCACCATTGAAGTGCACTATTTGGAGAAAAATCCTGGAATGTTTTCCCCTAAAACCTTAATTTCTTTTTGACTGAAGAAAGAAAGATTTGAACATCTTGGATGACATGGGGGAGAGTTAAATTATCAGGAAATTTTTACTCTGGAACTGATCTAATCCTTTAATCATGGAAAATAGACAAATTTATGAATTTATCATATAAATTATCAATGTGAACATATTAAAACTCAAAGGATACAATTAAAGTTTCTGAGGAACTGAAACTTTGTCATCATTTTCTAAGTTGCTGTTTGACTAATATGATGATCCAACCAGCAGACTGGTCCAAAATGGTGTCTTAGAGTTTCCGCTCGTTACAGATTTTGTTGAACCACAGACTAATTACACACTAATGTTTGGACTCAGGTTTTTGGATAGTTATATTACCAGAGCGCAGTGTCAGAGTGAGAGCGGTTGGAAGCTGGATGCCAGCTGTGAGAGACGCAATAACAGCAAAACTACATTGGAGTGCCAGGGGAACTTCAGAATAACATACTCACAAGAGCGACAACAACAAACCCTGATATATATTCAGATTATCTTGTTTTTCTAATTTAAGATGATGTACTAATTAAACATGACTGTTAGTTGTTATTTCACATTTGTTCATAATATGGCAATGGCAATGGCAATAATATGATACGTAATAGTTGTTTTGTCCTATTCTTAATTATAAGTGAAGTGATGGACATAAACGTCTAAACATGCAACTTGCCATAATTACTGTTTGCCCAGATGATCTTTTCACATAATCACAGAATTAACTGCTTATTTTTCCACCCTTTCAGATTCAATCAATATGCATCTCTGAAAAGCCCAGTGAGACTGAGCACACCCAAATTGGAGTGATGTAAGATATCCTACAGCATTTGTGTATAGGCTGGGTACATGACGTTAACCTCACTGGAGTGGCCTGGGACTGCAGCAATGCCAGGCAATAGCTTAAAGCCATGAGAAACTGGCAGCTGCTTGTTTTTATTGGCCAAAGAGTGCATCATCAACCAAGGAGAATGTTCCAGAACCAAGGAACGCAGATATGAGGTCCACAAGCTTATCATTTCTCTCCTTGCCACATAGTGACCCCTGCCATCCATCTTGTTTTTATCACGCATGATGCACTGGCATGCATGAACTTCCTCTTTCTTTGTGCCTTGACTATGTCTTTGTGTAGCTAAACCCATGAAAGTATGCATCTGCTGTCCACTAAATAGCTTTGCTTGTGCTATCCAATGTGATAAAAAATACTTTACATATTTGATAATAGTGCCTTTAAACATCCTCTGCGTTGTGCAATTTGGGAATTCCCATGTGTTGGTTCAGATCAGGGCAGATGAATTGGCTTCTGTTGGTACAGTTGATCTAGGCCTTGGATTTTATCCAGATATCTAACTGTAATACACCACAATAGCGGTTTTAGGACCGGGAAAAGACCTGCTCGAGGGACGCAAGGCATGCGTCCCTCGAGCGCAGACCTTTCCACTGTCTGCCAGGGAACTAAAGAAGGTGTTTTCTCACTCGCCGTTGAGCTCAAATCGCAGCCAGATTCAATAATATTCCATGATGCTTGGGAAGCACCAACCATCATCCTGGCACCTCTCCACTGAATTGTCACATTGCTACCAGGGTGTATAATGGGTGAACTCACAACATGGGAAAAAGTGGTAACTGAAATTCAGAGTGTTGTTCGGGTGGCTAACCTAACTATGGGGAGAATGTGAGCTCAGCTAAACACATTTGCCAACAGGCTGTCATAGCGAATCATTCTTTCTTGCCCTTTCCATCCATCAGTTGAGGAAGGTTGCACCTCTGAAAGAGCAATACTTACGTTGGGAGGTCACTGTCACATTTGAGCCGTGGGTGGTGGGTTGGAATGCAGTTCTTATGAGTCTTTCCTTGGAGTCCTCATTCAAATAGCATGTAATTTGACCCTTTTTAGCCACTTAGCTTTGGTTAATTTAATTCTGCAGCAACTGTAGCGTGTGGTTGCCTGTCCACATGGCTGAAACTACTGATCCGGTTATCATAATTTGAAGGTTTTTCACTTCACTCTTTCTCATTTTGTACATTTAAATGTATGCATTTAGCAGATGCTTTTTATCTATACAGTAAGTTTGATCAGTTCATGTATTTTCTGGGAATTGAACCCATGACCTTATTAGTGTCACATGCTTCTGAACAAGAACAAACTCTGACAACACAAATATGTTATTTAAAACATATAAACAACAATTTTAGCTTCGAGTGAAGTCATGCAATCCTGTGAAATGAGCTGAATATGGTGCCAAAGTGGTGTTGAAATTATTTTGTTTCGGTGCTGATGTTTCAGTCACTAGAGTGATGTTTGAATTTGCAGCCAATTAACATGGTCTTAGAGACAGTAGACATCAATTTTATGATCTAAAAACTCTACATGCTCACATATTTCCATGGTTGTCTGAAAAGTGTTGCTACGCTTTGACCGTCCATTGGCGAAGTATCACAGGAGTGCCAATTGCACTGAAGTGTCAAGCATTTAACAGACTGGTGGGAATGGAAATGTATAGTGCTTTGCGGTTTCTAAGTGGCTTCATTTGAACAATGTCTTCTTGCAACCTCCAAAGTTTTAACAGCAGCATGGCTGTTGCAGCCTAATGAATTCAGCTGGTTTACAGTTTCACATTACTCTTATTAAAATATCTGCGCTGACCATTTGAGGATAACTATAGGAATGTATGGCACATTAACTTCAGATTTTATATTACACACTACTGTATAGCTTTGGCTAACTATGCAGGGTTCTGTTCGGCTGCCTAATTCAGTTTTTCATTTAGCTTGAAAACTGATTATGTGCTGTTTGAGGGTTTGTCTGGTATGGAAGTCTGTTCTTTTGTAGTACTTTTCATATACAAAATCATTTTTTCTTCTATTTTAACAGCACTAGTTTCCTGGTAAAAGTTTGTTCGGTTCAACCACCATACTCTTGAGAAGCTGCTCCGTGTTCAAACATTCCCACCGTTCAACCTACAGCATTACTCTCACCTCTTGGGAAAAGGGAATGGGGCGTTCAGCTCTGCCCTGCCCACAGGGCGTCACTTACAAACCAGCTTTTTTTTACTCCTTTTTGAAATAACGGACATGCGGTAACCTCCCTGAAAGGCGAGTGCCTTTTACGCACTACTGTCTTCAGCCCTGTGACTGATCATGTAAACATCCATCTATTTTCAGAAGAACATGAACCAAACGCTGTGGTCCTACAACGACTCCACACGTACGACTGCTTTTCGAAAAGACAATTTCACCACATGTAGTCTCAGAAAACAGGATGAAGATGCTTAATAGACTCCTCAGACAGTTTTCCAACCTCTTCAGTCTCCAAACACACACATATACGCCCATGTTCCAGCCAGCTCCACCCAGAAAGAGAGCAGGATATAGCCCACAATTACGATCAACGGCATGTTTCCACTCCAAACCAGAGCCCTTTGTTTGAGATTTCCCGCTAACTTTTTAACTGTCTCCTCTGAGTAAACACTACAAACTGCCGGCTGTCACATCAATCAAGGTGAGACTGTTTTAGAGTAAAATTTAATAAAAGCCCCTTAAACCTCAAATATTAGCACTCAAAAGCAGTGATGCTTTTATACAACTTAAAATATAATGTATCCACTTACCGAATGATTTCCTAACAAATTATGAGGAAAAAAGATATTCGTATAAATCCATACAACAAAGAAGCTTAAAAATTAATAAGGATATATAAACTAAGAACATAAATACAGTGTGTAATCATAAAACGCTGCATGTAAGGCACAATATAAAGTACAGTTTACAAAAGACTTCAAATAAACTTACTGTGAAGTAAAAGAAAGCCGAACATTAAAGCCAGACCCATCGTTTTCCAGAGCTCATTCATTCTTTGTACAGCCATTCTCGTCTCTGTGTGAGAGGGTGTGTGCAGGCGCTGGGGCAAGGCTGAGAGAGTTTAGGGGTTTCCTGTGCCTGAGACAGAAATGAGCGGGTCACAAGATAAAGCATGGCTTGTGCTCCAGGGGTTTTATACGGCCCTTCTCCACTCCCCCCATGTCTCTCTCTCTCTCTCTCTCTTTCTCTCTCTCTATCTTTCTCTGTCACCCTTATCTTCTTCCAGGGAAGACCACCTCCTTCGTGTTGTGTGCATTTGATGGTATAAGAGATATGTGTGTCTGTGGATTTATTTAATTTAATTTAATAAAAAAAAAATCTTAAGAACTTTTCACTGGTAGTTTTCTGAATATACCAGGTGAGAATTATGTGATTCATTTTATTTAATTTTGTTATTTTTATTAGGTTAGCGAAATAAAAAAAAAGTTATAATTTGCGTAATTTATGTTATTCCAAACTTTATTCCAACTTTATGGCAGATATATAAATCTTTTAGGAATTCCTTTAAAAATATTCAATTTTTAATTTTTTTTTTTAAATTTGTACATTATTATGTAGGCTGGATTCATTCAGATTTTATTTCACATTTGCACTTAATATCTCATGATTTGACTTTTTGTCACAATGTGACCTTCTGATTACAATCTCACAATAACTTGTTCATTTTTTATGTGTAAATGATCTTCAATAGTTAAAAATGTTTGTTGAATTGTTACAGAGGAAATCTAGATTTTTCTTTATATTGAGTGTCTGTACCTGGGCCTGAAAAGTTTAAAACCCTGATTAAATGAATTTTGCATGTCTGATTTGCATTTAGTTCTCTTTTATTATTTTAACTATGCCAAATGTGTGATGTATTAACCGAACTGTTCTTTCTTCTTGCTTCTCTGCAGACTTTATATTGTGTTCATAGCTGATCAGCTTGTGAAAGCACATCACGTCACACACGCTGGATTTGTGTGTCCCTGGACCAATGAGTAATGCAGTGAGTCATCTTTAACCCTCAATCACCCAAAAATGCCAACACGCACACACTAGGGAAGTGAAGAACGGAAGGCAAGATGAACAAGCTGACACGCACACATACACCAGTGCATCTAAACATGCGCACACCCTCATGCAAACCCATTTCCCCTAGACAAACTTTCATTTCTCCTCAGTGTGACTGGGCGGGAATCGTTCACATGTATCTGTGTGTTGGCGCCGCACAGAGAACATCTGGAAACAGTGCTGTGTGAGCAGCTTTGTGTGTTCTTGGGGACTGCTTGCAAAATTACTTTTCAAACATTTCGGCCAGATGGGGGAGAGAGCAGAGAACATGTGTCCCCCTCCCACAAGCCTGATTTTTTTTCGTTTCCCTCCCTTTTTGAGGTGAGGGGAGTTTGGGTGAACCCCACACTGTAGCCCCTTCCTGACCTCTTAGGGAAGAAACATGCACACCGCAACACTGATTTCCTTCTTTCTGTTCTGTCTTTTTGGAAATGAAACGATCGATAGGCCCAAGCATACAACATCCACCTGGGCTGCTCGGTTTCTGGCCAGCAGCAGTGGGTGGAGTGGGACCTCTTAACACCACGGTGTGAGGAGGGTCCGACGGCATGGCCAAGACTCCACATATGGAGCCACACGTAACCTGAGCTGTTTTGCCTTATGCAAAGAAGCTACTCCAGTTACAAACGACCAGTATGTCTCTTGAATATATCATTGATGCACTAAATGAAAAGAACAAATCTGGAAATTAATTCCTGTGGCTGTGGTTTTGTAACGCAAGACTCTCCAGGCACTTAGCGTGACCATAACTCACAGGAAAACTCATCTGTTTTCTGCTTCATAGTGGGTGACTTTGTTTTATTCTTAAGCGGATAGACATGAAAAATGAACAAGCTTGTGCTTTGAATGGCCATTTAGTACGCAAGTAGCCATTTAGTGTGTGCATTTATCAAACTTAAAGTATTTAATTTTAATTGAATTTCAATCCCAAAGTAACTGCTATGAGATTAAATGAAGGGCAAAAACATTTTGATGGTTTCTTTTTCTGTCATCCAATGTCATAAAATATAGCCACCTTATCTTATGGCTCTATCCTTTACATTTCCTTATTTGTGTAAATTTTTTTCACAACACATTTTTGAAATAAAATAAAAATAAAATAAGTGAGTGTGATGAATGGATAATGTATTATAGTTGTGTGTTCCACATTTATTGTTGAGTTTTCATGAGATGGATTGCCTAAGGGAAGAAACTGCTTCTGTGTCTGGCCGTTCTGGTCCTCAGAGCTCTGTAGCGTTGACCAGACGGTAACAGTTCAAAGAGGGCGTGTGCTGGATGTGAGGGGTCCAGAGTGATTTTACCAGGCCTTTTGCTCACTCTGGATAAGTACAGTTCTTGGAGAGTGGAGAGGGTTGTACTAATGATTCGTTCCGTACTACCCTCCGTAGTCTTCTGAGGTCAGATTTGATAGCTGAGCTGAACCAGACAGTTATTGAGGTGCAGAGGATGGATTCAATGATGGCGGAGTAGAACTGTTTCAGTAAGTCCTGTGGAAGGTTGAACTTCCTCAGCTGGCAAAGAAAGTACAACCTTTGCTCTACCTTTCTGACAATGGAGTCTATGAGAATATCCCACTTCAGGTCCTGGGAGATGGTGGTGCCCAGGAATCTGAATGACTCCGCTGCAGTCACAGTGCTGTTCATGATGGTGAGTGGGGGGAGAGCAGGGGGGTTTCTCCTGAAGTCAACAATCAGCTCCACAGTTTTGAGCGTGTTAAGCTCCAGGTTGTTAAGACAGCACCATACAGCCAGCTCCTTAACCTCCTGTCTGTAAGCAGACTCGTCACCGTCCTTGATGAGGCCGATCAGTGTCATCTGAAAACTTCAGGAGCTTGACAGAGGGGTCTTTAGATGTGCAGTCGTTGGTGTAGAGGGAGAAGAGCAGTGGGGAGAGTACGCAGCCCTGAGGAGCTCCAGTGCTGATGGTTCGAGTGCTGGATGTGAATTTACTAAGCTTTACTAACTGCTGTCTGTCTTTCAGGAAGCTTTTGGTCCACTGAAAGACGGGGGTGGGGACGGAGAGCTGGGTTAGTTTATTCTGAAGGGTGTCTGGGATGATGGTGTTAAAAGCAGAGCTGAAGTCCACAAACAGGATCCTCACATAAGTCCCTGGTCTGTCCAGATGCTGCAGGATGAAGTGCAGTCCCATGTTGACTGCATCATCCACAGACCTGTTTGCTCTGTAGACAAACTGCAGGGGGTCCAGTGATGTCCTTCAGATAAGCCAAAACCAGTCTTTCAAATGATTTCATGGCTACAGACGTTAGAGCCACAGGTCTGTAGTCATTAAGTCCAGTAATTTTGGGTTTCTTTGGGACGGGATGATGGTGGAGCGTTTGAAGCATGAGGGGACTTCGCACAGCTCCAGTGATCTGTTGAAGATCTGTGTGAAGATGGGGGCCTGCTGATCAGCACAGGATTTCAGACAGGCTGGTGACACACCGTCTGGGCCTGGTGCTTTCCTTTTTTGTTCTTCCTGAAGACCTGGCACACATCTTCTTCGCTGATTTGAATTGTAGGGGTGGGGTAGAGGAGGGTTGCTGGAGGTGTTAATGGTTGTGTGGAGAGGTGTTCAGAGCGGGTGTGGGGTGATTTTTTCAAAACGACAATAAAACTCATATAATTTGAAGAATATTAACATTACTAATATAAGGAATAAGTGAAGGGGACATGAGGATAATCAATCCTTGAATAAATCTTATGACGAGCTGAAAAGAATGTATAATCCCTAGCACCGTGATTTTGTAAACGCCAAACGTTGCATATATTGGAGTGTCGCAAAAAAGAATTAAAACATCCAGAGGTCACTGAATCAGACTTAGAGGCATGAGATCTATCTAACTGGGGATCCAGCACCGCATTAAAATCGCCCCCTAACACCACAAGACAGTCCTCTAAACTCACAACTAAATGTAATAATTCTTGAAAAAATTAGGAATCACCCTCGGTGGGTGCATATACAGACATAAAAGCATAATTAGTATTATTTAAGGAAACAACAGCATAAGTGAATCGGCCTTCTGTATCTCCACCTGTTCTTATAATTGAAAAACCACTATTACGCTTAGTAACTATCAGCACCCCTTTAGTTTTGTTAACACCCAAAGAGGCAGATATCAATTTAAAGTATTTATTTTTAAAGCGATGCACGTCTGCTGATTTCAAATGAGACTCTTGTGTAAAGGCAATAGAGACCTTTTTGCATCTTAGGTAATCTAAGCATTTGGTTCGTTTAACAGGGCTATTTAACCCATTAACGTTCCATGACAAAATATTTATAGCCATATATTAAAAAGGAAAAGCAACTCACACCAACCACTAAGATGGGAGGACCATAAAGTAATCCCCTGGAAAGATAACGGTGATCAAAACATATGCATAGGCATCTAGGCATACAAATATTACGCAAACAAATACAGAGGCCTACACTAGGCTAATTAAACTTACGTGGGCAGTCCAGGGTATAGAACAAAACAGCAAAAATAACAACAGTGACAAAAACAAAATGGGCAGTAAGCAAAGAGTTAGAACACACTCTTCTATCTGCCCTCAAAGTAACAGCCTTTGGATATGCGGCCACCCTAGCAGTCCAGCTCGTCCATCAACATCTGACCCGGTCATTTTTAGGATGAAGAGACAATCAAATTTTCTCAGCAAAGTCCTCCATAGGAACTGCAGATTCATCCTCGTTCACCTCGGATTCTCGTGACGCAACCGCTACAGCTTTCTTCAGAGAAGGGAAGATCCAGATTGAGAACGGACTTTTCTACCTTGTCTCAAGAAGAGAGATCTTCCCTCGGTGAGTAACTTTTGCTACCTCGGGGTAGACCAAAAAGGACAATATCCCCAGCTGAGTTAGCTTCTTCCTCACCGATGCCATCGCTCTCCTTTTAGACGGCGTATGGGTGCTATAGTTCGGGAAGAAAAGCAGCGGCACTCCCATATGAAGAATTTGTCCAGCGGTTCGGGCTCTGTTCAGGATTGCATTCCGGTCTCGATAACGCAACATCTTGACGATAAATGTACGAGGGGTGAATTTCGAACGTTCACTGCTGTAAATACGGTTGGGTCTTTTTCTCTCCATTTGCCAGCAAGAGAGGGAATCCATTTAGGAAGATGATTCTGTATAAATACCAGAGGGTCATCTCCTTCTACTCCTTCTTTCAGCCCCACTAGACGGATATTGGACTGGCGACTTTTATCTTCGATTCTCGCCAACTTTTCCTGAAGGGAGTCCACTGCTATCTTAACCTCCACGGTGTCTTTTTTTGCGTGAAGAAGAGCTGTTTGCATGTTGTCAAAGTTGTTTCTTATCAGATGAACATGTTCCAGGACTCCAAGTCTATCCGCAATCGGGGCAAATTCTTCCTTAAACAGTTCCCTGAAGAAACTAAGGTCGTCAGCAACAATGGCGCGAAGTTCCCCCTCAGGAACATAATTAGAGTCTTTAACTCGCTCTGTTAGAAAACAGTCAAAAACGAACCAAATATTGATAGTTTTACTGAGAAAAAAATCAGATTAAGGATATCGATTCAGGGAGGGTGGGTCATGTGATCTCCCTCTTATTGTCACTTTTGATATATTTAATGCATTCTTAAGTAAAACAAAGCAACAACAACAAAATATACTGTGTGTGTGTATATATATATATATTTTTTAATCTTATTTACCCCACACTTTTGGATGGTTATATATAACGGTTTCCACAAAAAAATTCAACCTTGTTAATAATAAATGTTGCTTGAGCAGCAAATCAGCATATTCAAATATTTTTAAAGGATCATGTGACACTGAAGATTGGAGTAATGCTGAAAATTTAGCTGTCATCACAAAAATAAATTACATTTTAAAATGTATTCAAATAGAAAATGTATTTTAAATTGTAAACATATTTCACAACATTACTGCATTTACTGTATTTTTATAAAATAAATGCAGCTTTGGTGACCTTAAGAGACCTTTTTCAATCACACAGAAAAAAAAATATATGCCAGACTTTTGACCGGTAGTGTATTTTTCATCTGAGAAGAAACATCTGAGCACTAAGATTGTCCTCTCCTTCATCCTGGAGTAACCTGAGGTTAAGCGTCTTAATCAGGAGTACAGTATTTCATAACTCATTCCTCATGGGGTTTAAACCAATGACCTTATATTCACCAGTCTCTAGCTTTCACCACTATGACTTGCAAGCTTTATCTCGCTGTCCAGGTCTTTATGTAAGGAAAAAGACCTGGACAGCGAGATAAAACTTACAAGTGCGCACATTTCATGTCTGTGATATTTTCTGCTTCCTGTTATTTCCTGTTTGCGGAATGTGTCATTTTGATTTACATAACATGAAACACTAAAACATACAGCATTCGTGCACATTCGCACCATACAAAAGCACACTCAGGCACCTGTTTTGAATTACCATTGAGAAGGCTAATCATCCTTTTCTTCCTCCTTTTCTCTTTCTTTCAGAGTCTCTGGGGTTTTGAAAAGGGATTGCTTCATAGCATGTATATTCTGCCTCCTTCCTCAGCCACGCCTTTGAGAACACAGAAGACAACATGTGAATGTTCCTTCACTCAGCGGCTCCACAAGAGGACAAACAGACCCTCTCTGTGGCCGTGGGCCATGGCTTAGGCACCGTTCAGGCATCGTGAGGCACAGCGGGTGGAGGGTAAATTGTCAGACACTTGACCTACTGTGACCTTGTTTATTTTTCAGTCCATGGGGGCAAGCGGGGGGATGGTTTACACAAACTGCCACAATGTTACTAGCATTCCACTGGGAAGGAGGATGACTTCCACATGGAATGTTTAAGAGATGCACTGTAAAAAAAATTCTGTAGTTTTTACAAAATAATTCTGGCAGCTGTGGTTGCCAGAATAATTTTGTAGAAAATACAGAAAAACTGTAAACACATTTACAGAACAAAACTGTATAAAACTGTAATTTACAAACAGGAAAATTTGAATGTAAACCACTAAATTCAACAACACACACTGCTATTAAAATCAGTTTTGTACCTTTAACATACTGACAGCATAATAATGCAGGTGGTAAAAGAGAAAGCCATATGAAGAATCAAAGCTCATCACACGTAGCTTCACCACAAGCAGAAGTATATACTAATATAAAGAAGGTGCACAGAGTCATTCATGCAAACACAAAACACCGTCATGGTAACGCACATGATACTTAAATAATGCAATAAACGTTCATTAAACAACAGATGTAACATAAAGCCCAAATGTACATAACTGATAACAAAAACTATTAAAAAACATGATTATTTAAACAAAATACTTTCTGGGAATATCAGTTTACAGTTTTTGACTGTAAATTATACATTGATTTGTTATTTTTACTTCTAAAAACTGTACAGTTAACAGCATTTTACTGTAAAATTACATGAAATGTCTGGTTAGATATTTTACAGTTTTTCCCTGTATATAGTACAGGAACTCACTGTTAACATATTAAAAGTTTTTTTCAGTAGCGTTTTTACACAATTTTACAGTTAAAATTACACTTATTATATACACTACTGCTAAAGTTTGGGGTCGATAATTTTTTTATGTTTTTGAAAGAAGTCTCTTAAGCTCACCAAAACTGCTCCTTTGTATATTTTACAGTTGAATTTTTAGCTCTTACACATCTCGTGTCACGAGATAATTCAGAAATAATTTGAATATGCTGATTTGGTGCTCAATTATTATCGAGAATCATTTCTTGTTATTATCAATGTTGAAAACAGTTGTGCTGCTCTGATAATTTTTTCACAATTCTTTGATGCAAAGAAAATTCACAAGAATGTTTGTTGTTAATTAAAAAATGCACTCATTGTATTTATATATTTGGCCAAACAATCTTTAAATTCAAAACGGATTTTGAATTTAAAGCAGGAAGTAAAATAAAGTAAAAATATGATTAAAAATAATAAAAATGGCATGTTTTGATAAATAAAATTTCACCAAATGAATACAAGGAAAAAAGTTTAATAATTACTTTTATTTATTTATTTATTTTTTGTTTCCACAAACACATTTTGGGAAAATTAAGCAAATGATGCAGCCAAATATTTGAACCAGATTCATCAAAATGAGCAATTTGAACTGATTCATGCAAATACAGGGCTGCTGGGAAGTTTGTGAACCCTTTAGAATTTTCTATATTTCTGCATAAATATGACCCAAAACATAATCAGCTTTCTGAAAATAGACAAAGAGAACCCAATCGAACAAATGAGACAAAAATATTTTTTTTGCCATTTATTTATTCAGGAAAAGGATCCAATATAGCATATCTGTAAGTGGCAAACGTATGTGAATCTCTTGGATTAGCAGTTAATTTAAAGGTGAAATTAGAGTCCATCTGTGCAGAGGTGTTTTCAGTCAGTGCAATGACTATCAAATGTCAGTACGTGACCTGTTTTACTCAAAGAACAGGGATCTATCAAAGTCTGATCATGTTTGTGGGAATGAATCATATCACGAACAAAGGAGATTACTGAGGACCTCGGAAAAAGAGTTGATGTTGCTCATCAGGCTAGAAAAGGTTACAAAACCATCTCTAAAGAGTTTGGACTCCACAAATCCACAGTCAGACAGATGGTGTACAAATGGAGGAAATTCAAGACCACTGTTACCTTCCCGAGAAGTGGTCGACCAACAAAGATCACTCCAAAGCAGAGCGTGTAATAATCTGTGAGGTTGTAAAAGTTCCCAGGGTAACTTCTAAGCAACTAAAGGCCTTTCTCACATTGGCTAATGTTAATGTTCATGAGCCCACCATCAGGAGAACACTGAAGAACCATGGTGTGCATGGCAGAGTTACTTGCTAAAGATCATGTGGACAAGCCAGAGGACTATTGGAGAAAGATTTAATGGATTGATGAAACCAAAATAGAACTTATTGGTTTAAATGAGAAGCTATTATGTTCAGAGAAAAGAACACACTGCATTCCATCTTAAGAATCTTATCCCATCTGTGAAACGTGGTGGTAGTATCATGGCTTGGGCCTGTTCTGCTGTATCTTGGCTTGGACAGCCTGCCATCATTGATGGAACAATTAATTCTGAATTATACCAGCAAATTCTAAAGTAAAACATCAGTACATCGGTTTAATAACAGAGTCTCAAGTGAACGTGGGTCATGCAGCAAGACAGAGAACATAAGCGCACAAGTCATTCTACCAAAGAGAGGTTAAAGAAGAACAAAGTTAATGTTTTGGAATGGCTGAGTCAAAGTCCAGACCTTAATCCAATTCAAATGTTGTGGAAGGACCTAAGCTAGAAGTTCATATGAGGAAACCCACCAACGCCACAGAGTTTAAGCGATTCTACACTAAGGAATGGGCTAAAACTCCTACATGTTATTATGCAGGACTGATCAGCATTTACAAGAAACTTTATCTTCAGTTTTGGGTCATATTTATGCAGAAATATAGAAAATTCTAAAGAGTTCACAAACTTTCAAGCAGCACTGTATCAATACTATTATATCATTGTATGCATTCAATGCATCACTCAGTCCTAGTAGCAAATTCTACCATACTGTCAAAAGCCAAAATATGAACTCGGTTAATGTAGCATCTGCACTCTGGACATGCTTTTAGCTTTGTGTGAATGTTTTTCACCTCTAGTTGAAGAGAGTGTTGAGCTTCCCCTGACTCCAGTAAGGAAGTGGGGAAGGGCGGAGAAATTCGCGGCTGTGAGACTGCGGTTTGCATGCAGTGACGCTTCTGTTAATCTGTTGTGCATCTGTCCAGTGTTCATAATTCACGATTACTTTGTTAGGTGGGGATGAGTGATCTGGTGCAGTGAATAGAACAAGGGCATCCAAACCTACTTCTGTAAGGCTACTGTTTTGCATTGTTTTTTGACCCATAATTAAACATACCTGAACTACTTAAGGTCTTCAGACTCACAGGAAAGTGTGCTGTTGCTGGTTGGAGCTAAACTCTACAGTATGTTGGCCCTCCAGAAGCAGGACTGGACACCCTGCTCAATTTGAGATATCTTTCCTGTTTATAGCACAAATGTTGTGGGATGACTTACATACCGGAGTTTAATACTTTGGATTAAAGGTTTATACAAATCGAAGCATCAGTAACAAATAGTGCATGTGAAAGAATAAGACCCTTTAATCTTTAAATGGCTGCAAAATAATTTGTGAAGCTAAATTGCAGATTAATGAATACAGCTGAGCCCAAAACTCCCAAATTGTTTTTAAATGGCAACATAACTTACACTGGCTCATCCCCTGGACAACTGTCATGACAAAAGCTTCGGAAATCTATAAATACACTAAAACAACACATGCATAATGGCCTCTAAATTCCTTCCTTGTCTGTCCAAACAAAAACGAAGGGCCTGTTCAAACAAGCAGCGAGCGGACTGACCAAGACCAGGCCTGTGCTCCCGCCTGATGCCAAATGTGACATTGATATCATCAATGGGTACTTGAAAAAAAGAAAACAAACAAATGGCAAGCCAAAAAGAAACACAGCGGCAAGCAGCTGTTGAGTAATACGTGGAATTATGGGAGATTACTGGAGCCGCTGAATGCGTATATAAAGCACATTCAGGAGGGGAGAATTGAGTTCCCATCTGAAAATAGGCGGATGCAGAGGAGCTCACAGGAACCTGGACTGAATTCCTGTAGAACAAATGAGACTGGAGTCACTTTGGCCAGGAAAAGCAGGAAACAATACAGGGAGCCCCTGTTCTGCATAGTGTGACGGCTAACACTCCCTGCTTCCTTTCCAACTATTGCCTGCTTCCTGTCTTTCGTTGGTATGTGTGTATTTGTGAGTGTGAGTGTGTGTGGATATCTGACCCCCTGTCATTGAACTAAATGTGGACATCACTGTGGGAGATGACCCTCAAGATCCTGGTCCGGGTCACAGAATCTGTCCCACGCTCATTCTGTTGCACTGATGCCGTTATTCTTTTTATCTGGCATTAAAGGGATTGTTCACCCAAAAATTATAATTCTGTCATCACCATCATGCCGTTCCAAATGACTTTCTTCTGTGGAACACACATATATATATATATTTAGTGCAGTCAAACGATTAATCGCGATTAATCGCATCCAAAAATAAAAGTTTTTGTTTACATAATGTGCGTGTACTGTGTATATTTATTATGTATATATAAATACACACACATGCATGTATATATTTAAGACAAATGTTACGTTTATATATTAAATATATTTAAATATGATATAATTTATATGAATATAAATATATACATTTAAATATGTGTCTTTATATATATATATATATATATATATATATATATATTATACATACATATAGATATAAATATATACATGCATGCGTGTGTATTAATATATACATAATAAATACACACAGTACACACACATATTATGTAAACAAAAACTTTTATTTTGGTTTTTATTATTTTATATATATATATATATATATATATAAATCGTAGGAGCCGTCATTCTGGAGCTCTCAGATTTGATCAAAAATATCTTAATTTGTGTTCTGAAGATGAACAAAGGTCTTATTGGTTTGGTACAACATAAGGGTGAGTGATTAATGACAGAATTTTCATTTTTGGGTGAACTAACCCTTTAAAGGTGTATATATATATATATATATATATATATATATATATATATATATATATATATATACTACGTTTCTAGACCTTGAACGTGGTAGTTCCCTTGCTATCTATGGAGTGTCAGAAAGCTCTTGGATTTCATCAAAAATGTCTTAACCCTCTGATGAATGAATTATTAAATCACAAAATAATATTTTTTTTACATGTTTGTTTTTACTTTTAAACAAGTGAAAAATTATGCCAAATATTTTTTTTTGTAAATATATTATATTTTGAGGGAGTTGCATATATGTCCACTGTAGTGGACACCATAGATCAAACGTGAATCAATAGAATTAAATGTGGGCTCTTAAAAAAAACATGTTTTTAAAATATCTACTACGTGAAAATGGTTTGAGTAGACATAAGAACATTCAATGACAACAAGCTATGTCGTGATACAACAGAAATGTGAAGTGTAACAAAACGTAAGAGTGTGTGTCTATGGGACAGGGGTGTGTGTGGCTGTGTGTGGGGGTGGGGGCTATTCATACACAGGTGAGCACAAATACAAACACACACAAGCACACACACGCTCGAACACAATCATGCACACATACAGTATACATGCCTACACTTTTATATGACCTATAAATAAATATAGACTGTAAACATTGAAATATAGACTGTAAACATTGAAATAAATGATCAAATCTGAAGGTATTTATATTAAGATTTATGTTCAATAAAACCATTCAAGTGTAAATTATATCATAATTTAAATAAAACATACAAAATAAGGCAGAACCTATACATAGGACCATAGGCAGAATTATACCCTTTGGTGCATGACGTCCACTGTAGTGGACAGATATATTTTCTGTCACAGAAAAAAATATACAAGAAAAATATTGTTAAAATCTGGATGAATCTATTTCTGACATCCTATTTAACTGAAAAATATTTTTTGTACCTGTCTGGTTTTCTGAGGATAAAAGTATTTAACACTTATTCCCAAGGTACATGGTGCACCCCCTTTCCCCGTCGCCATTTTGAATATATTATGTATTATCTCAAAACAAACAACCAAAAAAATATTTAAAAAGACAACAATTAAATGGAATCGTAGACAACACATTGGGGGTTCGCCAGTTGGTGGTTGGGACATTATGCTACATCTTAAATGGTTCAAAATGGCTTCCAAATATCTGTCCACTGTAGTGACCACGGGTTAATGTGTGTTGCGAAGATGAAGGAAGGTCTTACGGGTTTGGAACAACATGAGGGTGACTAATTAATGACAGAATTTTCGTTTTTGGGCGAACTATCCCTTTAAGTGAGAATTCTACATACCTGTTTGAATTTCCATGTTTTATTAGTGTGGTTTTGTCCTTTGGCTAACTTCAAGACACACGGAAAAGGAAACAGACCCTGAAACAACATACTGCAAACCAGAGATGGACAGACAGAGGGCACTTTTCCATGTGGAAAAAACCAGACTGGGAATCACGGAGGAAACTGATTATAGTGTAAAGTTCTGTGCGGATTGAGATACTGCGTTTTAATTCTGTAGTCTCTTAAGATCAATCCAGTGAGGGCATCCAGATGGAATCCATTATTACTTATTGGCAGATCCATCCCTGAATTGATTGTATCGTATATTTTGGGAAAGTGGGGCTTTTCATTTGTAGATCATTTGAACCAGTCTGGTTTAAACAAACTCTTAAAGTTGAAATACTGTATGTTTTTTTTTGACCCCTGTCCCAGTTTAAAGTGCAGAGACTGTATTCGTAGGCTGATTCCTCAATAAGTGTAGACATTTTGGCTCTGTAGAGCTATCAAATTTTGCCTTAACCAATCATGAGTTTGGGGCAGGACTGTTTGTTTGCCTGACCAGTGGTAAACGTGGAGCGGGGTTCTAATTGTTGTCAGTCATCTTTAATATAAATAATAATTACATGCTGAAATTTTTAAGCAGTTGTGTTTTGTCTCCCACAATATTCCAATGTTTTTTATATGCTTGTTGATAATAATAATACCTTTATGATACATGTTGCATTAACTACACTACCACAAAAAGGAAGTATTTTTCAGCATTGATAATTGGCATATTAACATAATTTCTGGAGGATCATGTGACACTGAAGATTGGAGCTGCTGAAAATTCAGTATTGCCATTACAGGATACTAAAGATTGCAATCAAAGTGGATATATAACAGGATAATACAAAACATATTCAAATAGAAAACATGTATTTTGAAGTACAGTAGTATGTATTTCACAATATTACTGTATCTTGAAATATTAATGCAGCATTTGTTTGCATAATGGCTGCTGTATAAATATTTGATGATATACTTTAGAAGAAGTCTTACTATTTGTACAAAAAACCAAATATAAAGGCAACACAAACATTTTGTCTGGGCCAGATGTATCAGAGAATTATGGAACTTGCTGTTTTATGAACAGTGGAAACTGATGTGCATTTAAGTGAAATGAGAACCTGTCAATAAAAGCCAAAACTCCACTTCAAGCCACAGCTGCTCGATGACGAAATGGACAAATGTGCGAAAGCAGAGAGACATGTGCCTTTACGTAACAACTCTTGTAGCTTTTCAATCTGATTGTGGTTGAAACTGATAACGTGCCGGTAATTGTCACTATAGCAACCAATAGGTAACTCAGACCACTTACAACCGGTTGGTTTGTCTCTAATCACTTTAAAGTTATCAGGCTAAATTGTTCATGAAATTCAGTAAAAATACAAAGCTCTGTGTTTCTTGCTCTCTTTCCAAATTCCCCTTCATTTGTTCTAAACTCCTCTCTCATTTCTTCCCCTCTTTTCTTTCTTCATAGCCTCTTGTCCAAGCTGAGCATGTGCAGATGTTTGACTTTGGCAGTTTTATCAAGAGAAAGGACTCTCCATGTGCTAATAAAACATCTTCACCACACCCAACAGAAAGCGTATCCTCAACAGTATGGGAAACAAAACATACAACTGACATTCAATGGAGTAAAGAAACAAGAATATGAAAAAAAAAAACAAGCACAATTCGCATCTTACAGATGTGTTTGTATATCTGCTTTTGCACTCACACAGGTCAACAGTGGCTGTAAAAAGTAAAAAACATGGACACTTTCACCTAAAAATGCATAAAATGTACTTAACTTAATTGCATTATAACCAAATATCAGCAAAGTTTTTATTTTGAAGAAAGTTAACAAAGTTATATAAAGAATGATTTGTTAAAAAAAAGAACCATTTGCAACAAACTATATTTGTTGAACAAAAGGGGGGAAAATTGCCAATTGCCAATTTAACCTATTTAAATAACCAATTTAAAAGTACAATTTGTTAATAAAAATATTAGTTAAAAAAGGAACTGGTGCAAAAGAATGATTCTAGCCAAAAAAAGAAGCAGTTTAAGAGAGTGATTTGTAAAGAACTGATCTGATTCAAAAGAATGATTTGTTAAGAATAAACAGGAACTACCAGGAATTTGAGGAATTAAGGAAAAAAAGAGGTTCAGAAGAATTTTGATTGATATGATTCATGTGATGGCATTTTAGTGCCACGTAAAAAACAAAATAAACAAAAAAAACAAGATCACGAGAATGAAGTTGTAATATTTTGAGAATAAAGTCACAATTATGTGAATAAAGTTTAAATATTTTGAGAATAAAGTCAAAATTATGAGAATTAAGCCATGACAGATCACTGTATTCACTTCAATTTAAGTGGCATGTGAATCAATCATCATTTCGATTACAATGAGACATAGCCTTCTGATGTTCCTTCATGTTTATATTGTGCTATAACTTGTAATAAAGAGGAAAACACGTTTATAATTTGTATTTTGTGATAGTATGACTTTAATCTAATAATGCTACGCCTTTATTCTCAAAAAATTACGACTTTAATCTCATATGGCTATGACCTTAGTCTCGTAATTTTGATTTAGTCAAAAAAGAATCAGTTCAAAATAACAGTTTGTTAAAACTTTTGAACTAGTAGTTCAAAAGGATAATCTTGTTAAAAAAGAATCTGTTCAAAAGAAAGATTTGGCGAAAAAGAACCATTTTAGAAGAATTTGTTTTTTAGAAAAACAATCTGTACAAAAAAAGATTGGTTTAAAAAAGAGCAGGTTCAAATGTACAATTTGTTAAAATAAAGAAGCAATTTAAAATAGCAATTCCAAAAAGGACCAGATTTGATTGTTCAAAAAAAGAACCCGTTCAAAATAATGATTTGTTCACAAATGGGACTGATTTGGTTTTCAATTTCAAGTCACCGATGCAATCCGGACGTAGCTCAGAAGCTAGTAAATAGATAACTATGGCTTCAGAAGACTTTTAATATAGTGCACAAGTCATATGAACTACTTGTATGGCACATTTACACATGAGAGATGGAACGAAACTGTGCAGCTAAAAAGACAAACGCATATTACTTAAGTCTGCTTAAACACACAAATTCTCTCATCATTGATGCCAGTTCTTGCTGTACTAATGTGGTTCTGGGAACCAAAGCATTTATCTATCATGTTCTGGCTCTGATGTGGGTTTAACCACATCCTTCATTTCATCATCTTCTCATCTCTCTCTCACTCACTTGCTCTAAGCTCGTTCTGTCTTTAGCTGATTGAAGAGGACAGAACACACCACATGACCAGTCCTAATTGGTGCTGATTGGGCGGCTTGGCAGCTCTTGAAGTGATTTATTGTGGACTTTAAACCTTGTGAAAATCTCAAATCTCCTTCAGACATCAATATAACCCTTAAAGTGAGACCTAGGGGACATATCAAGAAGAATAAAGAATAATTCCTAACCCTTTAAGTGCAGTCATTTCGTAGCTTAATACTTCTCGCCCAAACCCACTTCCCACAATGCCGTTCTTACACATACGGATGTTATTCTTGGTTTTCAGTTCGATCTCTGCCCATGTGGTCTGATACCATAAATCAGACTGAGGCCTGTCTGCAAAATGAGCGAGAGACAATACTTGGAAGAGAACTGAGAAAAAGCAAACAGGGATTTTGCATTGTAAATTCAATCATTTTTGTGTGAGCCTGAAATGACATGCAGTTGTAAAGCATGTCTGCGTTATGGAGTCTATTTTTACTGTAAATCTTTTGAAGCGTGTTTATGTATAGTGTTAGTGTTGGAGAAAGCTGGAACAGAGTAAAATGGGGTTTGCCAGCAAAGGCTTGTGAGATCGATCCATTACGGAGCACATGCTTCTCATTACATCTGCTATCAGAATCATATCTAAACTGAGGTCATGCAGTTGGACTGTCATGTTTTCATTTGACAGATTTCCCACACAAGCAATTCGCTTGTGATATATACCTTGGAAAGGTTATTCAACACAGTAATCTGATAAATAATAGAGTGCACTATATGTATGAACTCATGAAAATGACTTGTGTTTAGCCTTCTATCTAACATTTTAATCATAGTGTGGCAAGGCAAGGTAATCCTCAAGCATTATAATTTTCATCTTCTCTACAATTCTCTGCAATTAATTCAGCTTGAACAAACAGACATTTTGTTTTGCAACTTTACTTTCAAAGAAATAAAGAAATCTCTTGTTCACCAGTATAATCAACAGCAATGAGGTCACTGAAATATTTGCATACTGGATTTGTGATCAGTGTTTCTTCTTGCATTTATTCACATATTAAATTGTGTCTGTTTTCTTTTTTCTCATATCTATATGGCAGCATGCAAAGATGGTGTCAGATTAGCTTTAACATCAGGTGGGTGTGAGTACTGTTTGCCCCTGATGTATTTGCTCTGGGCTTGAGCACAGACTCGCAGGTTCTATGCATCACATTTTTTTTTCATTGGTATAATTATTATTTTTTGTCCAGCCCAGTTATCCTGCTGGTATACAGTAATCTGTAAATACACCATTTGGGCCTAAAACCGTCTGTCTCTATTCAAATGTTATGTATGTATATCCAAGTTTTTATCTTTAGTTCTCATATGAAGTCTATTATTTGAAACATGTAAGTTAATTTGGTAATATGTTGAGTCTACTTGATTAGATTAGATTAGATTAGATTCAACTTTATTGTCATTTATGCAGAGTACAAGTACAGAGCTAATGAAATGCAGTTAGCATCTAACCAGAAGTGCAAGAATATAGTGTTTTATATACATATAAGTGCAGAGTAAGTGAAGATATGATTTACAGAATATACAGTGGAATTGCTATATACAGTATTGAGCAGAGTATATACAGAATATAAAATAGGAATGCAGTGTAGGGATTGTATGTACATTATGAACAGAGCAATGTAGATTATATAGATTACAGATTATATATACACATTATGAACAGCAGAAACGTGAGAACAGTGGTAATAAATAAATACAGCTGGATGAGTGTGCAAAGTATTGATAGAACAATGTATTCCATGCAAAATAGCAGTAGTGCAATATTTTATAGAAATAGTTTACTGTGCTTGTACAGTAACAACTTTAAACAGTTTATAGTGTAATGACTTGAACGATGTGCAGTCTGTGCAAAATATGAGTAGTGCAAATGCATGTGTTTAAAGTACTGTGACCAGTGCAGTAATAAGCAGGTGCAGGTTAGATTGGTGGTGTGGCGTTCAGAAGTGTCACAGCTTCGGGGAAGAAGCTCTTCCTGAGCCTACTGGTGCGAGAGCGTAGGCACCTGTAACGCCTGCCGGATGGAAGTAGGGTGAAAGTCCATGGTTAGGGTGAGAGGCATCCTTGATGATGTTTCTTGCCCTGCCCAGACAGCGCTTATAATAAATGTTCTCAATGGAAGTTAACTTGAGTATACGAGTCTGGGTTTTACTGCGTAAAGTTACACTTTTCGAAAAAAATTTTTTTCAGATTACAAAAGCATCTAATTTTGGTATCTAATATATTTATTAATATATAATAAATATTTTAAAAAATTTGTCTAAAAGTCTAGTGATGGCAAAAAGCTTACATTACCTAAAATTTTGAGACCATATGCTGAAAATTTGAGACCATGTCTCTGAGCATTTCTCTAAGCAAAGTCAAACTTTTTTCTTTTGTTCCCAACACAACCGATCCTATTCAGTGAACAAAAATGGTACAAAAAAAGAATTTTTTATTATTGTCTCATTCATATAACTATATGTGTGTGTGTGTGTGTGTGTGTGTTTCTGAGGGTGAAAAAATAAAATGAGTAAATTAGTAAATCTCCCATTGACTTTTTTTTTTTTTTAATTTTCATATGAATAATGATTGCTCTTCTTTTTAGATTTATTTGCATACTAAAAATTGTGACTATTTAACCATCTATATTGCCTTTACAAGCTTTAGAAGCGTCTAATTAACTACACTTTTAACCTACTATTGTTTTCCTTGCCAGCCTTGGTTTTCCCTTCAGAAAATGCGAATCTGGTTACAGTTTTGTCTGATTTTAATATGGTTTATGTTAGTCTTGTACTACTTCATCTTCTGCCTCTTGATGGCAACATAAGACCAGTTAAATCTACTGTTACAGCAAACAGTGAAGCTGAACCATGTTGCAATGCTGTCCTCTAATGGTCAAACATACAATCTTCTGTGAACATACTAATTATCATGCACCTCGTATTTCATAAGACAGCATAGTCTAGTAAAAGCAATGGCTGCTGGGAAAACATTAAACAGATTGTTTCTTTGATCCTCTAAAAACTCGTCATCTTCAAATGCATCTGCCAATGTGATGCGTTCAATAAAATTCAACAACATGGCGCAGCGGCTTCTCTCTCTCCCGGCAGACTTGAAAATGCAAAAACCTACTCCAAACTATTGTATTCATCTATCTCTGTTTCTCACAGTACACAATGTGGTCACTTTAAATGTGCTTTAGAAATGCACGAGACCCTTTTGAAAGTGTTGAGCAACACAGAGACAATAAAACTAATATAGCTACTGAAATTATGTCTGTCTATATGCTAAAAGTTAATTTTAGTAGAAATGTACAAAGAGTTTATAGTCTTGTTTCAGGGGTGTGTGTGTGAGTGTATGTATTTGCTCTGGGCTTGAGCACAGACTCACAGGTACTATGCATCAAATATTTATCCCGCAGTAACTCTTATGCCTTAAATAATTCTCAAAGAACTGCAGCAAAACCAAGCCCTTACAACCTCAGACACGCTTCAACCTGGACAATGGATTCAAGGAAACAGAGAGAAAGAGAGAAAAACTATTGGGGAAAACCTAGAACTGACAAAGTGAGAGACGTATAGGCATTGTTTAGCTAAACTTTAGCATCATGTCTTTAGCTAAACTAAATTGTCCAGGCAGCACAAGCTTTGGGTTCAGCACTTCATGTTTAATGGACTGATCTGAATGATTTTCTGTGGACCACAAAAACAGATTTTGTAAAATGTTCACATTGTGCTTTCAGATAAAGGCAACCACATAAAGGACTGTTAAACTCCAAAAATGACACAAAAAAACCCCAACAACAAAAAAATATATAGCTGCAAGCAGCGATTACCGGGGTTCAAACTCTTTAAGGCCTTAATGATTTCTATGCTTTTAAGGTGTAGCCTAATGTGAAATGCAGGTCTGACACCAGAACACATCCACAATGGAGAATTCATTAACACCGTATTTCTCTCTCTGTGTCACATACACACACAGACAGAAATTAAAGGTTTAACAACACTGATACACAGTAAGCATGCTAATACACACAAACACGCAGACACATGTTGTTGTAGATATAAAATAATAATTCTCAGCTCCATTGCTGGAGACCTTCTGCTGTGCGCTGCCTTGCTTATTGAACACACCTTATTCAGATCACCGGCTCATTAGAAGAGGTTTAAGCATGCAGGTTTAAGCACTTCAATGCCTTTATGACTTTTATTCTGTTAGGCCAACGTGAAATGCAGGGCTGACTATAGAACACATTCACGATGGAGAATTCATTAAAACTCTCTCTCTCTGTCATATAAACACACACACAGGGAGAAATTAAAGGTTTAAAAATACTTAATAAACAGCAAGCATACAAACACATACACAGAAATTAAAGGTTTAATAATACTTAATACACAGCAAACATGCTAACACACGCTCACTTTGTTGCAGATACACTTCAGGTCTTGCAGTCTCCACTAATGAGCTGATGAGTTGAATCAGGTGTGATAGATGAGGGAGACAAACAAAATGTGCAGGGCTGGGGATACTCCAGGACAGGTTTGAGAACCACTGAGTTAGTTGAATAAGCCTATTAGTGGTCTTCCGCTGCCATCTAGTGGTTATAAATGGCAATTTCTCATACAACACTGTGTTTTTAACTATTATAGTGTAATTTTTTGCCCAATCTTCAAATTTTGCACGCTTGTTTAGAATTAAATGCATAATTTTACACAGATTTGAGAATTTGTAGGATTTCTTTTGGGATTCAAAGGCCTTTGGGTACACTATGTAAAGAAGATATTATTAAATGACCGGTAGTTGTCCAAATGCATATGTTCAACATTTTTTGATAATTATTGACCTAGAGAGTCTAGAGAATAGTACTGCACTGATTTTTATTGATTTTGATTTGAAAAACCATGTCTAGTTCACTAATAATAATAATAACAATAATAATTAGTTACATTTATATAGCGCTTTTCTCGGTACTCAAAGCGCTTTACATAGAGGGGGGGGGTCTCCTCAACCACCACCAATGTGCAGCATCCACCTGGATGATGCGACGGCAGCCATATTGCGCCAGAATAATAAGAAGAATTAATACTGCAGTGGTTTGATCGAGATTGAGCGGAAAACCAGGGACTAGTTCGCAAAATTATTGATATTCACTATCCAGAGAATTGTTCTGAACTGGTTTGGTTCAGATTGGGCGAAAAACCTAGGACTAGTTCGCAAAAGTAGGTTTTGGACATAGCTCAATTTTGCGGAAAAACCGTACCTCGCAACTTTTGCGAATCTGTTTTTTTTTAGCTTTTGACCGCCTTGACCCAAGGATTTCAAAAATGTAATTTTTTGGAGTCTACGACAAGCGGTTTAGGGGCTATGAGCGATTTCACATTTCTGTTCGCTGTAGCGCCCCCCCCCCATAAGGCCGATTGGGGCGAGCCTTGGTATCTGACAAGAAGGCTGGCCTACTACCATCTGACCAAGTTTCAGCTCTCTAGGCCTTATGGTTTGTTCTGCACGATCAGTTTTAGGGAAGAATAATAATAATAAAAATCCTAACAGTTACAATAGGGTTTCAGCACTTTGAGCTTGAACCCCTAAAAACACTACAAAAGTGCTCCATATAATGTGTGTATTATATTCCATGTATTCTAAATCTATATGATCGCTTTGTGTGAATAAGGTTAAATCATTCCTCTCTCTGCTGTAGATTTCAAATCTCAATTCAGATTTGCAAGGCATGTTACAAATAGCATAATCAAACATTTTTTTTTTTGGTTGAACTAAACCTTTTAACACTTTATTTTCCCCCACAGCACCATATGAACGACCAATGAAAATCATAGTTCCCTTTCATAGGTTCACTTCAATGCTGCGATGACGTCATTTCTTCGAGAATACCCCCGGTGTGACGAATGTCTGAAGCCCTTATACCATCATGCCGATTTCATTGGCCAAATAGCGCTTAGCACCGCCCCCCACGCATGCGTACCGTATGCTATTCATCAGATTTAATTTCCTTCAGGAAGCGAATCATCTGTCGCCCGTTGGAAAGCTTTTTCGTCGTGTTCTCAGCTATTTCTTCGGAAAAATAGAGCAGTTTACTCCTTTCAGCGGACACGATGAGCCACAGGAGATGCGTTGAGCCATGTGACAGGTTCATCACAGCAGGAGACACAGATGACTGGTGCATGCTTTGCTTGGGCCGTAATCACGCTCAAGCTGCTCTTAGCAGCCTGTCTAACTGTCAACACTGTGATAGCCTGCGGCTAAAAGTATTGCTCTCGAGGCTCGCGGCCTTTTCGAAAAGCCTTGCGTCTAACCCCCGCCAATCCGTTTCTGCAGTTGCCGAGGCGCCGCACGAGACGATCGCTTGGGGTGACGCATGCGAGTCAGAGCACATGGAGAGCGAAATGACGGAGTATTCTCCTTTCCTTGCGCTCTCTCTCGGCCATGTTCAAGAGCTCGAAGAGCGTTATTTAGAGCCGGTTGTTTTCGTCCTTTCGTCCTCGATTTGCGGCCTACCCTGGAGGCCCGCAGCGCGGTTTCCTTTGGTTGTGGGCCGTATAATGATGATGTGTTGTCCACCGTGACCTCTGATTCAGAGGATTTATAGCTGATTCGTGCAGTTCTCTCCCTCCAAGCGGATAGGAGAAACGCAATTCCCCATCTTACAGCGAGCTGTTAGACGTTGTGACACGAGCAGTGGACAAATTGGGATTAGATTGGGACTGTGAGCTGACGCAAAACCAGGCCCAATCTAAATTGGATGACTGTTTTTTTACTAGTCGCACTCCATACTAGCCCCGTAGACCTCTTCCCTTCTTTCAAGACCTCCACCAAGAGGTTTCGAGGTCTTGGAAGCAACCTTTTTCAGCGCTTATTACTAACGCTGCTGCTGCTGATTTCGCCACTGTTTCTAAAATGGCGGAACACAGTTACGGTGCGATGCCGACAGTCGAAGAGACTCTCGCAACCCATCTCGCGCCTAATTCAGCTCCATCCTGGAAGTCACGTCCCTTGTTACCGTCCAAGCCGTGCAGGATTAATTCCATCTTAGTTGGGAAATCGTACATGGCCGCTGGGCAGGCTGTGGCCACGCTGCACTCTATGGGCGTGCTCCAAGCCTATCAGGCAGAGCTTCTCAAGGAGTTGGATGAAAGGGAAGGCCTTACTCCTGAGGCTGTTAAGGAGCTAAGGAGAGCTACAGATTTGGCGCTTAGAGCTACCAAACATACAGCTCGAGCAGTGGGTAGGTCCATGGCAGGTATGGTGTCAGTTGACAAAGCTTTTCTCCTGGACGCTCCCATTTCAAAGGATGCCCTATTTGGGGATTCGGTCACCACCGTGGTGGAAAAGTTTTGATCAGTGAAGCAGCAGTCTGCCGCCTTTTGCCAACTCATCCCGTGCAGGCCTAGGGAGGCAGAGCTTCAACCACCAGTGGTCCGTTCACGCTCATCTTCTCTACATCGTCATCGGGAGGTTCAGCGTGGTGAACCATCACCTATGGCAGTGGTTCCCAACCTGGGGTTGCTAAAGATTTACAAGGGGTCGCCAAGCTCACTCTAGTTTGACCACAAGATGAAATTCCCGACAGTTAGTGCTACCGTTTAAATATTCTATATTATCATTAAAACCATTTGTTTACTAGGATTATAAAAACTCACCTAAATACTGTCCAACATAAAGCAATGGTAGTAGCAATCTCACACAGTCGCAACATGCAGCGCAGGTTTCGTTTTGTTTGAAAATATGGCGGAAAGCAGTGAAAGGTTTTACAGAGGGAAATTATATGAATTAAAATATGAATGAATTAGGGGTGTGCAATATGACGATTTTTGATCGTGGATGATAAAAATCTCTCCACGATCTGGTTTTGAAGTAATATCGTAGTATCGTGCTACAGAACATATTCTATCAATTACAGTTCTGGCGCCGCTGTCTCTGTATACTGTACAACACGACATATAGCAATAGAGTTACTCTGACAGGACACTGCACTTATTCGCGATCGCAAAAGTACATTATTTGCATACATACAAGGTTAAATGCTTCATTCGCGCTTTTTCTGAGCGCGTACACCAGAAGCGTGCGCATTGAAATCTTTTGCGCTAATACTGTCAAAACACACAAGGTTTACATATAGACTCAGTTGGTTATGTCTAACATGAAAGTAAACCGTTGAGAGAAAAATAGATATGCGTCTGTAGATGCGTGCAGGTCTTAAAGGGACAGTACTGAACATGCTGCCACTGTCATTAAAGCGATAGTTCACCCTAGAATTTAATTTGTCATTATTTACTCACTCACGTTGTCCCAAACCTATATAAATTTATTTCTTGTGCTGAACACAAAAGAAGATATTTTGAAGAATGAGGGTAACCAAACAGTTGCTGGTCCACATTGAATTTGATAATAGGAAAAAATAATATGGAAGTCAATGGGGACCAGCAACTGTTTGGTTTTCCATCTTCTTCAAAATAGCATTTATGTTCAGCAGAAAAAAGAAACTCACTCAGGTTTAAAACAACTTTTGTGTAAATGATGGTATAAAAATAAAACATTAGATGACAGAATTTTTATTTTTGGGGTAACTATTACTTTAACGTTAATAAAACAATAAAACGCAAAAAGAAAAATCACTCACTACTCTTGACTGAAAAAGTTGCTTTAGGAATCAGTCCATATAGTTTTTTTATTTTTATATTTGTTCATTCAATTTCTTGAATGCTCCTGCTAAATACACATATTGTACCTGGAAATAATAATATATAAAATAATAATATTGTTTTATTTGTATATTATGTGTATTTGTAATGTGTATTTTTGTTCTTATTTTTTTTATGAGAAAGATAAAATAATGACAAAGATTTTAATCTTCGCCCACTTTGGCCTGTTTCCCGTTATTGTTCAAATCAACGCAAAAATCAGACCAAATTTTTTATGCACAGTTGTAAATTTTAACCGGTTGATAAAAATGACCTGATCTAAAAATTTGATCAAATAATATAATCACCTTTAATCATTCATCATTTTGACTCATCTCTTTTCTTATAAATGGTTTTAAGTATGAAATGTAATTTTTATAATTTGAAAACATTTTTGTCAAAACTTTTTTTTAATATGTCATACATATGTGAAACAACTGTATGTTAAAATAGGGGTCTCCTGAAAAAAAGGTTGGGAACCACTGACCTATGGCACTCCCTCGGAAGGATTGGGGCCCTAGGTCTCGCCCACCAGTTCGCCTGCGCCAATGCAAACGGATAGACCTGAGTTCGACAGCCACGGCCTCTCGTTCTCAGGCTCCTAGTAGTAGTTCCTGATTCTTTCGCTCGGCTTCGGAAGCAGGCCCTCCTTTGGAGAGTTTGGTCGGACCGCAAAGCGTATCCACCTCTCTCACTGTGGCCTCCTGTCTCAGATCTTAACTGTCCCACCACTGGCTGCACCTCGGGCGGTTTTAGGTCGAGTCCTTATGTCGAGCACTTCCTCAGACACTCTGCGTATCCCAGCCTTCAGAGTTCGAGAAAACCCCAAGGGTCATGCGAGCATCAAGGCCTTCAAGGCCCCCACTCTTGGGGTGGTGGGTCGGCCCGACAGGGTTTTTGGACGTCGTCCTGTTATAGAGGATCCCGCCACTCAGTCGCTTCAGGGCCCTATGGAGGAAACTCAGGTGAAGTTCTTATTAAGTACAGCAGCCCCGCTCGTGCTACTTGTTCTCGCGGGCACCAATGGCTCTCCGCAGTCAGATGTCTCAACACCTGTATTTCAACCGTCGCCAAACATAGAGCGACTAAAGCCTCTAGCAGACTTTTGGGCCACGTGGACAAGCTTGCCCGGCATCTCGCAATGGGTACTAGGCACCATTCGACACGGCTACACCATACAGTTTTGGAAAGGGCCACCCCCTTTCAGCGGGATTCTTCCCGACAGTACGTCCTGTGCAGGCCGCTGTGTTATGCCAGGAAATTGTGTCACTCCTAGAGAAAGGATCTATAGAAGAATTACCCCCCACTCAGATGGAGTCGGGTTTTTACAGCTGGTATTTTGTTGTGCCCAAAAAAGATAGTGGTTTACGTCCGATTTTGGAATTGCATCGTTTGAATCTTGCGCTCAGAGTGAGCAAGTTCAAGATGCTGACTGTAAAGTCAGATTGGAGATTGGTTTGTGACCATCGATCTAAAGGATGCATGCTTTCACATCCTGAATTACAAACAATATTTGGAATTCGCTTAGGAGGAAAACAAAAGACTGTTTTTTACGGGGGTGCTAAGCACACTTAAATAAAAGACATCAAAGTGCATCCTAGGTGAAGCTCAGGCCTCTTAAGGCTTCTATTTACAACGTATTAACAGTGTCGAGCAATGTGGCCAATCACAGGCATATCTATTTTCAAGTTAAAGTAATGTTTAAGTAAAAGAAAGTAACTCAGTCAGAATCGATTCAGTTCCGAGTTTTTGTTTAGTGCTGAGTATGCACGCTCGCGAGTCATCTCATTATAACAAAATGCAGACACAATGTAAGCAGAGATAGCTTCATTAATTATTATGGAACTTGGTGAGATCACGATTAACTGAAATGGGTGGCTTTTTACCGATTATAACAAATTCTGAATTTCTAATTGGAACTTTAATGACAGCAAAACTCTAGATTGTCTCACATATTATGTTTTTATGTCTGTATTAAAATAAATTAAGATTGTGCAGGCATACAGGTACATCTCAAAAATTTGAATATCATGAAAAGTTTTTTCTTGTAACTTATTTCAAAAAGTGAAACTTTCATATATTTTGATTCATTACATGTAAAATATCAAAAGATCATTACATTTTTGTTCTAATTTTGATTATTAGGGCTTACACCTCATGAAAGTCAAAAATCAGTATCTCAAAATATTAGAATATTTACATTTGAGTTTCAATTAATGACCATCCCTACAGTATAAATTTCGGGTATCTCTTGTTCTTTGAAACCACAATAATGGGGAAGACTGCTAACTTAGCAATGATCCAGAAGACGAACAATGACGCCCTCCACAAAGAGGGTAAGTCACAGATGGGTAAGTCACAGATGGTCATTACTGAAAGGTGTGGCTGTTCACAGAGTGCTGTATCAAATATAATAATAATAATAAACTTATTTAATATAGCACCTTTCAAAAATAGCATCTCAAAGTGCTTTACATACAAATACAAATATGAAGTAAAAAAGAGACACACAAGAGTACAGGCAGTAAAAAACAAATAAAACAATACAAGGCCAATATAATAAAACACAAAGTAATCACATAAAAGCTACCCTAAAAAAATAAGTTTTAAGGGACGATTTAAAAACAGTAAGAGATTCTGCATTCCTAATCTCAGAGGGCAGGGAATTCCACAATTTAGGAGCCAATGAAGAGAAAGCCCGATCACCCATGGTTTTAAGCCAAGTTGATTGAACAGTTAAAAAACTAGCTTCAGAGGAGCGTAGAACACGTGTAGGTGTGTAGGGAGTTAAAAGCTCTGACAAATATTGGGGAGCCAAATTATTCATGGCCTTATAAGTAAGCATGAGAATTTTTAAATCGATACGAAAACTAACAGGAAGCCAGTGCAATTTTTCCAAGACAGTTGCAATGTGCTGGTCCTAGTCAGTATTCTGACAGCTGAATTTTGTACTAACTGTAATTTACTTAGGGTAGCTTTTGAAACTCCAGCCAGCAAAACATTACAACAATCAATACGCGAAAACACAAAAGTGTTGAGTAACTTTTCAGCCACAGAAAAAGTCAACATGGGATGTAATTTGGCAATGTTTCTGAGATGAAAAAAGATGCTTTGACTGTATTACAAACATGCGGATCAAATGTTAAATTGGCGTCAAATATCACCCCCAGATTTTTTAGTTTAGTTTGAAACTGTAAAGCAGAGCCATCCATACCTAACGTTGTGGACTCTGCTTTGCGCAACTGGTGAGGGGAACCAATAAGCATCACTTTGGTCTTATCACTGTTTAGACAGAGCAAATTTTCAGACATCCATTTTTTTTATCTCAGTAAAACATTGAGAAAGAAAAGATGCAGTCATATTGACATCAGGTTTAGAATGTATGTAGATCTGAGTGTCATCAGCATAAAAGTGGAAATTAAGACCAAGTGTTCTTAAAAGTTGGCCAAGAGGAAAAATGTAAATACTAAAAAGTAAAGGGCCCAAAACTGATCCCTGGGGAACACCAAAATGCACCACACTGACCTCAGACCTGCAACCACCCATCACAACAAACTGCTTTCGATCAGAGCGATAGGACTAAAACCACTTCAATGCAGTATTAGAAACTCCAAAGACAGTCTCTAAATGGGTGATTAAAATAAAGTGATCTATAGTGTCAAAAGCGGCACTAAGATCAAGAAGAATTAGTATAGATAGTCGGCCAGAATCAGAAGCCATTAACAAGTCATTGGTGACCTTAACTTAGGCTGTTTCAGTACTGTGGAGTTTATGGAATCCAGATTGAAGTGGCTCAAAAAGATCGTTAGAAGAAAGATGTGAAAGCAATTGAGAAGCCACCGTTTGTTCTAGCATTAGCATGGTTCAAATCGTACTTATCTGAATGCCATTAGTTCGTAGCAGTGAATGAAGAGGTACCATATCATATCGATCACAAGTGCAGTACGGAGTACCTCAAGGCTCAGTACTAGGGCCATTACTTTGCACGCTTTACATGTTACCCTTGGGAGATATTATCATATGGTGTTAGCTTTCACTGTTTCACTGTTATGCTGATGATACTCAGCTCTATATTTCTTTGCGGCCCAGCGAAACACACCAAATTGAGAAACTAACGGAATGCATAGTCGATATAAAAAACTGGATGACGAGTAACTTCTTACCCCACATATAATAACCTAGAGCACTATCTAACACTATCTAATTCATCTTCATCAGTTAGGAACCTAGGTGTGTTGTTTGATAGCAATTTTTCCTTTGAAAGCCATGTTTCTAGCATCTGTAAAACTGTGTTTTTCCATCTCAAAAACATATCTAAACTGCGACCTATGCTCTCGACGTCAAATGCAGAAATACTAATTCATGCGTTTATGACCTCAAGGTTAGACTATTGTAATGTTTTATTGGGTGGTTGTTCTGCACGCTTGATCAACAAATTACAGTTGGTCCAAAATGCAGCAGCTATAGTCCTTACTAGAACCAGGAAGTACAACCATATTAGCCTGGTTCTGTCAACACTGCATTGGCTCCCTATAAAACATTGTATAGATTTTAAAATCTTGTTAATTACTTATAAAGCCCTGAATGGCTTAGCTACTCAGTACTTGAGTGAGCTCTTATCACATTATAGTCCTCTACGTCCGCTGCGTTTTCAAAACTCTGGCCATTTGATAATACCTAGAATATCAAAATCGACTGCGGGCGGCAGATCCTTTTCCTATTTAGCACCCAAACTCTGGAACAATCTACCTAATACTGTTCGGGAGGCAGACACACTATGTCAGTTTAAATCTAGATTAAAGACACATTTCTTTAACCTGGCTTACACATAACACACTAATACACTTATATTATTCAAATCCGTTAAAGGATTGTTAGGCTGCATTAATTAGATCAACCGGAACCGGGAACACTCCCCATAACAAAAGATGTTACATCATAAGAAGAATGGCATCTATGCAAATATTTGTCTGTTTCTTTCTTATTCTGTTTCTCAGTCCGTGTCCGGGTCAGATGGTGGATCGGCGCCGGGAGATGATGTATATGGCCCTGATCGTCAGCGGAGGCCGGACACCTGGATGAGCCCCAGGGACATATCCCCAGTGAAGACCTCAACTTAAAATACAATAAAACTTTTACTAAATAAAATAAAACAAATTACTAAAAATATAATAAAATACCGAACTACATAATACTATTATTGTTAGAAATTGCAACAATATAAAAATAGAAATATAATAATTTATACATTTAAAATTTTAATTAAAACAATAAGTAAACAATAAATAAACTATAATAACCTGGCCAGAGGAGAACTGGACCCCTGACTGAGCCTGGTTTCTCCCAAGGTTTTTTTTCGCCATTCTGTCACAGAGGGAGTTTTGGTTCCTTGCCGCTGTCGCCTCTGGCTTGCTCAGTTGGGGACACTTAATTTCTAGCGATTATCGTCAATTTGATTTCACAGATACTATTTAAACTAAACCGAGCTAGACAATGACATCTCTGAATTTAATAATGAAATGCCTTTAACTGAAAATTGTGTGTGTTAGTGTTTAATCTTATTATTATACATTACTGACACTCTATCCTCCAATTTGATACTGTTAAGTGCTTTGACACAATCTGTATTGTTAAAAGCACTATATAAATAAAGGTAACGACTTGACTAAAATTTTGGCAAGGAATGGAAAAAGTTGACTGGAAGGAAGAATTTGGGTAGGAAAGGTGCACAAGCAACAGTGACGACTGCAAGCTTGAGAATACGGTCAAGCAAAGCTGATTCAAACACTTGGGAGAGCTTCACAAGGAGTGGACTGAAGCTGGAGTCAGTGCATCAAGAGTCACCACGCTCAGACGTCTTCAGGAAAAGGTCTACCAAGCCACTTCTGAACCAGAGACAACGTCAGAAACGTCTTACCTGGGCTGTGGAGAAAAAGAACTGGACTGTTGCTCAGTGGTCCAAAGTCCTCTTTTCAGATGAAAGTAAATTTTTCATTTCATTTGGAAATCAACGTCCCAGAGTCTGGAGGAAGAGTGGAGAGGCACAGAATCCATGTTGCTTGAAGTCCAGTGTGAAGTTTCCACAGTCAGTGATGATTTGGGCTGCCATGTCATCTGCTTGTGTTGGTCCACTGTGTTTTCTGAAGTCCACAGTCAGCGCAGCCATCTACCAGGAAATTTTAGAGCACTTCATGCTTCCTCCTGCTGACAAGCTTTATGGAGATGCTGATTTAATTTTACAGCAGGACTTGGCACCTGCCCACACTGCCAAAGGTACCAAAAGCTGGTTCAGTGACCATGGTGTTACTGTGCTTGATTGGCCAGCAAACTCGCCTGACCTGAACCCCATAGAGAAGTTTCATATGTTTTATCAAGGTATTGTCAAGAGGAAGATGAGAGACACCAGACTCAACAATGCAGATGACCCGAAGGCCGCTATCAAAGCAACCTGGGCTTCCATTACACCGGAGCAGTGCCACAGGCTGATTGCCTCCATGCCACGCAGCATTGATGCAGTAATTCATGCAAATGTATTGAGTGCATAGAAATTAACATACTTTTCAGAAGCCTGACATTTCTGTTTAAAATATCCTTTTTTATTGATCTTATGTAATATTCAAATTTTCTGAGACACTGAATTTTGGGTTTTCATTATCTGTAAGCCATAATCATCAAAATTTCAAGAAATAAGAATCTATAAAATATATGGGTTTCACTTTCTGAAATGAGTGACAAAAAATATTGACCTTTTTCATGATATTCAATTTTTTTTAGATGTACCTGTACCTATATATTTATGGCTTGCTGTGACTCACTTTTACTGAGATATAAAAGCAACAGTAGGTTAATGAAGAAATCACGTTTCAACTGAATCTTTGTCGTGTCAAATATTAAGAGATTTGGACATTGCCAGATTTGATTTTTACTTTAGTCACTGTCACTATGGTTACAGGTTAAATAGAATCCTGGCTTTTATGATGTCTTGTGTTTGGGACGAACTTTGGACGAACTGTCTTTTTATGAAGGTAAATCTCTATAAAAATACATGAATACAGCAACAATTATCGACTTGTTCAAATTAATACCGCAAAAAGATATTTCTGAAAATAATCTCTTTTACATGTTTTTTTTTTGTTTCTTTTCATCTTCATGTCACTACCATTTATGGTAAGAGTGGCAAGAAAGACAGCAATTAGCTTAGCTGATTTTGAATTTACAAAATGTGTAGAATATGGAAACATTAAAAACTGTATTAACTTGCGTTAAAGTGCAGCATGAATCTTATACGTGCAAAATGTCAGTATTTCTGAACACGTTCTTCGCTGTTTCTTTGCTCACATGATTCTTTCCATCATGTCATGGTTTGAGTCGTCACTATGGCAAACTTGCTTAAAATGCCATATGACAACATTAAAAGGTAGCCTAACTTAAATCTCAAAGTTTTATATGAATACATCAAAAAACAAAAACAAACAAACAAACAAACAAAAAACTATTAGCTTATGTTAAAATCCAGCATGTACCCTACATTTCGGAAAATCACCATATTTCTGAAACTTAATCTTTGTTTCTTTCTTTGCATGTCTCTTTCCATCTACATGCCTCTTTTTGATCTGCCATGATGGTAAACATAAAGTTAATGTGACAGCAATAAAAGGCAAGTAAAATCTGAATGTCTTGTATTTGAATACATCAACAAACTGTATTAACTTGTGTTTAAATGCCGCATGAATCTTATAATATAAAAACATAACTGAACATATTTCTGAACATGTTATTCTCTTTTCTTTTCTTCACTCTTTCTTTCTGTATGCCATGGTTTGAGCTGTCACAATTGTGAATATGTTAAGAAAGGTCATGTGTCAACATGAAAAGACCTGTATAAACTGCAACATGAATCTTTTTCTTATTCTTTCTTTGCATGACTCTTTCCAACTACATGCAAAGTTTGAGCCGTCACAATGGCAAACATGGTAATACATCAAAAAACTGTTGTTAAAGTGCAGCATGAATTTTTAATTCTGGATAATCACTGTATTTCTGAACATATTTTGTACCTTGCACAGGTCATGGAATTTCTGGAATATCATGGAATTTTAAAAGGTCTGTTCCAGATATTGAAAGTCAGGGAATTTTATATATTTTTTGTCCAAGTCATGGAATATCAGGGATTTTTGTTTGTCAACTCCATTCAGTACTTGTGCGCAGGGCAACCATTGGGCTAGGCGGGGCCCGAGCAATGAGGGGGCCCGTGATTGGCTGTGGAGTAGATTAACTGGTCATTGATAGCGCCGATCGCCAAAGCCCCACCACGCCCCCCACTTATTAGCGGTATTATTTAGTGGAGCTTTTCCATCAATTTCATTCAGGTTTGAATTTGTCTAACCAATCAAATGCATTTATTTTATATTTTGATTTTGAATGATCTGTGTATCTATCAGGTGACCGCTGCGTCCACACTCACCTCTCTTCACTTCGTTCTGGCGTAATCTGGAAATGGTCATGCGAAGAACAATATAATGTCAACTGTTCTAAAAAAAAAGCTATCATGTCATATGGTTTGAGTCGTCACATACTGGAATACAGTGGTGGATAATTTAATAAAGATCATGTGACAACATAAAAAAATGTGTTAACTTCTGTAAAACGGCAACATATTATTACGGAAATGTACTGTATTTCTGGAAATGTTCTTTTTCTTTTCTTTTATTTATTTTTTGGTTAGCCCATACAGTTACTATAGTTCTTTATTTATTCATAAATCTCTTTTTTGTGTTCCATGGAAAAAATATGAGGGTGAGCAAATAATGACGGACTTAGGGGCCAAGCACTGATGAATTATCTAGAATTATCTAGTTTTAGGGGTGTGCAGTGTTTTAATTAGCAACTGACCCGCTGAGATTCATAGGTAGCAAACATCTGTATATGTTAATATTCATGCCAGCAGGACACTCTTGGTATGCATATGCCCAACTATGTCTAAAGTCAAAGCCAACGTGTGTAACAACGAGACTAAATTTGGTTAACAAGCTCTCAAATGAATGCAACAGCTAGATGTGTCCATCAACAATATATATTAACATGAACTATATATGAGAATAAGCATTAATGGACACACAAGCACATGATCTTACCACATTCAAAGCCTCCATCACTGCCTCTACTGCTCAACCCAGATGGTGTGGGAGCATGAGGGGCCACTGAGGGCCATTGAAGTGCTCTGCATTTGTTTACCACACTCTTCTTGCTGCTGTCAGGGAAAAAAAATGAGACACTCATAACAGAACGTCAGAACACTTGAGCCTAGTGAGTCATCTAGTTCAGTGATACTGGATGAATTACAAGTTTAATGAGACAGGGTGAACATTGGAGGAATGTAGAACCAAGAAAAACTTCTCTGCTTTATTGTGACGCTCAACATTTCTGACAGAAAACAAGTGTATGCTATGTCGACATTCTGAATAGTGACTCACAAAGTAGCATGATGCCAAGACTAGTGCTTGTAAGAGCCCTATGAAGTCGTTTTTATTTTTTCTCAAATTCCCTGTTTTAATTTTTCCCATTTGCCATAATTTTAAAGGGTTATTTAGATAAAAAAAATCTAAAATGGTGTCTAATCAGTTGAATTCATAAAACTTTAATAATGTAATAATTTATTAAATTGTTAACACTTATAGCCATATGAAATATATATATATATATATATATATATATATATATATATATATTTGGTAGATTTCCATCTTTTTGATTTATGATAATTGGTGTTAATCAAATTCATGCAACTTTAGCAATGCAATTAATTGTTAGAACTTAAACAATTCCTTTCATTTTTGGCAAAGTGCTGCAGAGGTTTACTGTTTAATTAAAACATGGTTGAAAATTTGTGTGATATTCCTTAAAAACAAAAAAGGTATTATTGTTATTGTTATTATTATTACTACTACTTTGGGAAATACATTCTACTGTATGATCTATTCTACAGATAGTGTAAGTTTTTTCTTTATTATTATTTTTGCTATTACATTTGGTGGCGATAGTGGCACGGAAATTACAGTTCCCCTCAACTTACACTGAAGCTTATTCCTTAAACCTGCAAATTTGCCATAGAGAGAGAAAGAGATAGAAAGAGAGGAAAGTGACAGATAGATCAGGTGAACAGGCCATCACTCTATAAATAACTCTACTTTGACGCGTGGAGGGTGATTTCACCCTGACGTTTTTTTCTCCCCCACCAATTTTCCTTTAAATCAGTCTTTAGACATGCCACTCTTCCTGCACACCTCTCTCCTCCAATAACACACAGCCGTGCTGCCCTCTATCTCTTCCTCTGTCATTCAGAACCTCACCTCTGATTTCACAAAGTCTGATTATTGTGCTCTTTTCTTCCATCCTCTTCTTCTCTCTCGTGTGACATCCCTTTTCAAGTTATTATTAGTTATCATTAGTTCATTAATCCCTGATTGCCCTCCCGTTCTCATCTGTATTAGCCACACTGCTCATTCTGCTTTTGTCTCTCCAGCCTTCACACGATCAGATCTCACATCCCCTAATGATTTCCTCCCACTCTCTCTCTCTGACAGGTACCCTGTGTGGACAGCTCTTTGAGGCTTTAGTTCTGTAACTAGCCTCGTGGGATACGGTGGCTAGCCGCTGTCGGAGTAGCCAGGATTAGGCCGTCTGCTAGAGGCCTGCGGCTGACAGCGGTGCCCATCTCTTCACCCTTGGCATTGCTGGAGGACCGCCATAGAGGTGAAATGTAGATAAAACCAAATTATTGATCAAAGCTTCTGTATTTTGTTATGGTTACATTACAGTTACTTTGATATAAATATAATTTTTAATGCATATTCTATGCCACTGCTTCTCTGGTGGTCTGTAAAGTCCTCCAAATGGTCTGTACATTGATTTAAAAAAAGGTAAATGATCATTAGAGTTAATATAATCAACAAAAAGAACCTTTTGAGTTAACATTAACATTTTTTTATATTAATATTATTTACATCACCAAAGCAATCGTAATACACTAATTAGCGTTTTCACGTTTTTGTCTTATATTTATATCTTATTTTATTTCAGCTTTATTTAAAAAACCAACAAACAAACAAACAAACAAATAGTTTGAAGTTAACAATACCGGTTTGGCATGAAAGTGATGTAAATGATGACAGAATTGGGTGATATATATGTCTCTTTATTTTAAAATACTAAAAGTAAAGTATTTTCTGTTGTATCACTTTAATAACTGATGTTGCATCAGTGTACATACAGTGGGGGAAATTATTTTTTGATCCCCTGCTGATTTTGTACGTTTGCCCACTGACAAAGAAATGATCAGTCTATAATTTTAATGGTAGGTTTATTTGAACAGTGAAAGACAGAATAACAACAAAAAAATCCAGAAAAACACATTTCAAAAAAGTTATAAATTGATTTGCATTTTAATTAATAAAATAAGTATTTGACCCCTTCGCAAAACATGACTTAGTACTTGGTGGCAAAACACTTGTTGGCAATCACAGAGGTCAGACGTTTCTTGTAGTTGGCCACCAGGTTTGCACACATCTCAGGAGGGATTTTGTCCCTCTTTGCAGATCCCCTCCAAGTCATTAAGGTTTCTAGGTTGACGTTTGACAACTCGAACCTTCAGCTCCCTCCACAGATTTTCTATGGGATTAAGGTCTGGAGACTGGCTAGGCCACTCCAGGACCTTAATGTGTTTCTTCTTGAGCCACTATTTGTTGCCTTGGCCGTGTGTTATGGGTCATTGTCATGCTGGAAGACCCATTTTCAATGCCCTGGCTCTGACGGTAGATGCCCTGTCCATCGTCCCTTTGATGCGGTGCAGTTGTCCTGTCCCCTTAGCAGAAAAACACCCCCAAAGCATAGGCTATATTCTTTACTAGTAACCATAGCGACAGTGACCAAAGTAAAATCGAAGATGGCGACGTCGATAAAACTGAAAGTCTTATCACTTTCTGACAAGACAAGAGTCCAATTGAGCCGCGAGTTCTTCCGTCAAATCTTCATTAACGACAGCAGCTTTTTAAATTTAATGTTACACTGTCAGATATGCAAAAGAAATCTCTCCTATCTCTTGCTCTGGCTACTGTGTATAGACCGCCAGGGCCATATACAGATTTCCTAAAAGAATTTGCAGATTTCCTCTCTGACCTATTGATTAATGTTGACAAAGTGCTAATTGTCGGAGATTTTAACATTCATGTTGATAATACAAATGATGCGATAGGACTTGCGTTTACCTGACCTAATAAACTCTTTTGGAGTCAAGCAAAACGTCACCGGACCCACTCATCGTTTTAATCATACGCTAGATTTAATTGTATCACATGGAATTGATCTTACTGATATAGATATCGTACCTCAAAGTGATGATGTTACTGACCATTTCCTTGTATCGTGCATGCTGCGTATTACTGATATTAACTATATCGTCCAGGCAGAACTATTGTTCCAGCCACTAAAGACAGATTCACAAATAACCTGCCTGATTTATCTCAACTGCTCTGTGTACCCATCACTGAATTCAATAATTAAATGCCTTTAACTGAAAACTGAGTGTTTAATCTTGTCATTTTACATTATTGACATACTTTTTTCCTATTTTGATATTGTGCAGTTGCTTTGACACAATTTGTATTGAAAGCGCTATATAAATAAAGGTGAATTGACTTGACTTGACAGGCTCTATAGACAGGCTCTAAAAGCTGCCAGGACCGAGCATATCCGCAAACTCATAGATAATAACCAAAACTCATAGATACTAACCAAAACAATCCAAGGTTTTTATTTAGCACAGTGGCTAGATAACCAAATAACCAGAGGCCGCTCGATTTAAATATTCCCTCACATTTTAATAGTAATGACTTTATGAATTTCTTCACTGATAAAATAGATAACATCAGAAAACAATAATAAATGTAGATTCTACAGCGTCTAGCACTTCAGCTTCATTCATCGCACCCAAAGAAAAACTGCAGTGCTTTACAACTATAGGACAAGAAGAGCTAAATAAACTTATTACTGCATCTAAAACAACATGTCTATTAGATCCTGTACCCATTAAATTACTGAAAGAGTTGTTACCTGTAGCAGAAGAACCGCCTCTCAATATTATTAATTCATCATTATCTTTAGGTCACGTCCTAAAACCATTCAAGCTGGTGGTTATTAAGCCTTTTATTAAAGGGGTCATATGCAATGCTAAAAAGAACATTATTTTGTGTATTTGGTGTAATGCAATGTGTTTATGCGGTTTAAGGTTAAAAAAACACATTATTGTCCACATACAAGCTCATCGTTCTGAGAAGCAAGGTTTACGCTGATTGGCCAGCTATCCAGTGCGTTGTGATTGGCCAAATACTTCAAGCGTGTGACGGAAATGTTACGCCCTTTACCATAATGTGATGCCGTGTCCCGGCACGACGACACAAAAACCCATTACAAATGACTCGAGGCATTTGTTGCATCCAGTTGGGACATAATTACTGATTATAATGACTTATACTGTCTTTTTACACGTTGCATTGCATCGCACCGCGTAAACATAACACCAAGTTTGCATTTGTGATCGGAGAACAACAAGCACTACTCTACACTGCTCAGCAAATTCTTTAAATAAGCAAACGTGCTTACAGACTGTGAGTCAGAAGCGCCAGACTGTCCTTGCAAAGTTGGAATTGCCCCACTTTATAGAAACAGCCTTTGAGCACAGCTGGTATTGTAGGCTACTCTCCTCCCAGGTTCAGGAAGCAGTCCTCCGTATAATGCACTGCACACATCTGAGTATTTGGGTTGAACTGTTCTGGAACAGTGTTGTAAATACAACTTAACCACAGATTTCTAGCTGCGTCCACTTTTGGAAGGCCAAACAAGGTACTTTCACTTTCACAATGAAACACGCAGCGTCTCCACGACATGGCGGCAGCAACAATACTACAGCGAGAATAATAGTTCCGCCTTCTTTCTTTGCGTATACATTTGGGCGGTCTCCCCACATCGTGATGTAGACATGTGGGGGCTTGTTTGAATGAGTCGTTTTAGGAGGGCGTGGTCGAGTCTTAACTTTTATAAAGAATATCTCTTTGGTTTTGAGACTTTAGACTTTGCAACTTCAGGGAACTCATCTATGCACGAACATCTTGTAACACTCCAAAGAGAAAGGAAAACTTGAAATCGCATCATACGACCCCTTTAAGAAACCACAACTAGATCCTAGTGAACTGGCAAATTACAGACCCATTTCAAATCTTCTGGTTATGTCTAAAATTTAAAAATAAAGTTGTGTCTGCTCAATTGTGCTCCTTCTTGTAAAAAAAAAATTATATCTATGAAGAATTTCAGTCAGGTTTCAGGCCTCACCATAACACAGAGACTGCACTGGTTAAGATTACAAATGACTTGCTTCTTGCGTCACACCAAGGCTGCATCTCACTGCTAGTTTTACTTGATCTTAGTGCTGCGTTCAACACAGTGATCATGGCATACTCACAGATCGATTACAAAACTATATGGGTATTCAAGGGCAGGCTTTAAGATGGTTTAGATCCTACTTGTCCGATCACTACAACTTTGTTTATTTAAATGGAGAGTCATCTCAATTATCACCAGTAAAGTATGGAGTGCCACAAGGATCTGTCCTAAGTCCTCTGCTATTTTCAATATACATGTTGCCCCTTCGTAATATTAAAAGAAAATACGGAATTAGTTTCCATTGTTATGCTGATGATACTCAACTATTTATGTCAACAAGACCAGATGAAACTTCTAAATTATCTAAGCTAACAGAGTATGTTAAGAATGTAAAAGATTGGATGACCAATAATTTTCTGGATTTTTTTGTTGTTATTCTGTCTCTCCCTGTTCAAATAAACCTACCATTAAAATTATAGACTGATAATTTCTTTGTCAGTGGGCAAACGTACGAAATCAGCAGGAGATCAAATATTTTTTTTCCTCACTACAAGTGTTAGCTTCAACTTGCCTATAGTAATTTCACTCTTGCCTAAGTGTTAATCAACTAGCTGTGACTAAACCGTCAACTTCACAGTTTCTTTTATCAGCATGAAAAACAACTGTTATTCAAATTGTATTTAAATCATATACAGAAGGCATGCAAAGAACACTATCTTTACAATCACCGAAGCTGTCAATCACTTCTGTTCAGTTCATAAGCATTGAGTTCTGTACTCTTGTGAAAAACACTCTTGTGGAGAATCAAAAGCACAAAATGTTTGAAATGCTTGCAGCGGTACTATCAGATGGTAGGCCTGGTTCTGTTGACCAAAAGAACAAAAAAATAAAACAGTAGGATTTTGGATTACTGCAGAAAATAAGATCTGTGACCAACAAATGTTTATGTTTCTGTCACGCTTTGTTCAAGATAGTCATAACAAATTAACATAATGTTTATGAATTTTGAAGCCAAACTGGTGTTTAACTGCTCGGGTAGCTGGTCTCCCAGACTGACCTGCTGAAAAATGCCTAAATCCTTCTGTAACCATCAAAGCAGACCAACCTAACTAGCTTGGCCAGACTAGCTGGATAAATATTATGTATGCACTGAGTGAAATATATAAACTGCATGGCCATGCACAAAAAAGTCCTGTAGGCAAGAGTTTGGTAATTTTAGTGAATGAAAGTACACACTGTGCTAAGTTGGTATAGTTAGCATATAAAAACTCATGTAGTGTGAATTAGTCCTTCTGATTAGACATATATTTGTGTATATGTTTTATAATAAATCAAGATTAGACAATAAAAACACTGCTGGTCAAAAATCCATTATTTAAATGTACATTAGTCTGCTATAGAATAGCCATTTCAAATTGACATCATTGCCAATTAAGCTTAAACAAGCACCTCTTTTAACGAACATTCTTAACTTGGTATTGAAAGCTTCTCACATTCCCACATAAAAACACATCGACAAGCCATCAGCATTCACGGTGAAGCATCATGGCTAATGAAGTTGCACTAAAACCTACTCCACTGCCTTGGGCAGCACCTCAATGGTGATCAGAGGTCTCGGCAGAGCACGCGCTAAAATATTTATGACCAGCTATTACACACAGCCTCTTTCATTATTGATGGCTGTGGTTGATGGCGGCCCTTTGAGCCACTTGGACTGTGCGGGACCTCTATCTATTTGACCAGCTAATTAGCGACAGGCCTCACCATGCTAGCTAATATTGACTAGATGCATAAGCCTCAATGACAGATGGATGGTGGTTGAAAAACTAAATCGACCAGCAGCTCTTTTCTCACAGGTCGTTTAGCTAGCTGCTGCAGCTGTTGTGGCGATCACTCTTGCATCCCTGCAGGTAATAAGAAACAGAGCCAAACCACACATCCCCATGTTCTTCAGCAACCCCAGTGAAATCCCTGCTGAAAAACACTGCATAGCTGCTAATCAGCATATGTCATGTTGTGGTTGCTAGTTTTCTAGCATGGACTGCTGCTATGCTGGGGTCCCTACCAGGCTTCTTAAAGAGACAGTTCACCCAATTCTGTCATCATTTACAACACTTTGATTAGAAAAAATAGAAATGTTTCCTTGGCAATAACTGAAATAAGTTTAAGTTGAACTAAAATGACTAAAACTGAAGTAAAATTAATTGAAGCTGTATAGAATTATTAAAAAGAACTAAAAAGGACGAAAGCACTTAAAAAAACTGAAATAAGTTCACGTTGAAGGACTGAAATGACTAAAACTGAAACGGAAATACAAATTAAAGCTATATAGAAATAGTAATAATAATAAATTATAAAGATGACGAAAGCACATAACTAAATTATAAAAAAAATGAACTAAAATTAAAATAAAAATAAAAATAGAACATAAATAAAAGCTAAAATGTGAATAAATACTGGATTCGTATGTAAATAATGCTAAAATAATACTGTTCCAAATACACAATTATCTTTCTTCAGTTGAACACAATCTTCAGTTGCAATTTTCCATACAATGACAGATCCAAAATTTGGTACAAAATACCATAAATATGGTGTTGGTTAATTATTATTTTTTTTTGTTTTATTTGTGTAATTGCTTTGGTGATGTAAATAATATTAACATAATTTTATTTGAATAGGAGTATGTTGTAGCACACATGTCTTTGTTGCTGAGCCACAGTTCCACACTTGCTTTTTGTAATTTTTGGAGCTTCAACATCCTGGTTGAGCTAAACCAGTACTAATGCTGGTCTTGTCAGTACTCTGAGAGCACACATACATTTCCCAGACATGTATTTGATGTTTTCATCTGACTGAATTTTGAATGTTTACTCAACCACAGTATGCCACTAAATCACTACCTGTCAGATGTTACTACAACATTCAGCTGTTAATGATGCATCTTATGGGACAGGGTCACCTTAGTGGTCAACAGCGTTGAACAACGTTTTAAACAACAGTGTTTAAAAACAGTGAATCAAGGTTGCAGTAAATAAAGTTACAAAACACATTGCCTTAGGCTGTATTTGGTGGTCTTCTTGCCTGAACCAGACATCTGTATTGATTAAAAACCGGCACATCCACCTCAGCCCCTCTGGGGGCATTTTACACAGTCATCCAATCAGAAACCACCGGCCCATTACCATTGTAATGTAATTTGTCTGAGTGTGGTGTGAGAGAAATGTCCAGCTAGGGATAATGGCCACGTGAGAAGACAAACTGCAGCGCTGGGCTGTTTAAGCTCCATTGGTTACCTTGTTATGCAGTGAGTCTGAGTGTGAGTGTTCATTGATGGCAGGGTTTAAATTGCATCCCTAGATTAACCCCAACTAAGTGGGATGAATGTGTGGCCATTTTTCCCTTCGGGCTGACAGAAGTCATTCGGTTTTTCGAGTAATGACAGGGCAGTTTATACCACAGGGATATATCTGAATGAGTCGAGCAGTTTTTTTAACCAGTAAATTTTATTTATATATAACAACAGTACAAAGTGAATCCTTGGCTTGCAAAATAGGTGTGCTTCATATTTACAATAGGTACACAGTAATATAATATAACAAAACAAAAGCAATTAAAAAAACAAGACCGACTTTTTTTCTTTTTAAATACTTTAACTCTCTTACAATTTTCACAACACTTAAAAAACAACAAGAATAGACAACCATAAGTGTTATTATTATCATCATCATCATCGAGGTCATTATTATTTCTATGTACTATGTTACAGAACTCCAGTGTCTACAAAGAGAGATTAGTTTATAATTTTGCGTGATGGAAGGATATTCACCTCTGAGGTGATCAAACCGACTACAAAAGTCTTTCTCGCTCTCGTTTTTGTTTCCTACGATCAGTAATATGAAGAGAATATGAACATTTCACTTGTTCGTAGCATGCTATTCCATCACAGAGCAAAACATGAGCTAAAAACAATAAAAGTGCACAAAATTGATTCCAAGACAGTCGATTCGTGCCAAATATATAAAATTAGCAGCAGTTGTGACCGCCACAGATGACTGCTGATATTTCAGAAAGCTGCCCAGTGCTGTCAAATTTTATTCTGCTCTGCAGAATAGCGCAATAAAAATTATAATTAACTTTTCTCTTTTTTTCGAGGGATCAAATGTCTTCTAATAAACATTAATAAGTGTTGAGCTACTGAAATCTCTCTCAACAAAGTGCAATTTCCTGTGCCACATCATTTCAAACAAAATGTTAAGACCAGAATACATTTTGTTCTTTGAATTTCTTTTTTTTTTTTTTTGCAGAAGCAAGAGAGTAGTCTCTCCTCGACTAATGTGGCAGCAAACAAGATTCACATTAAAACAGAGCTGCATTCTGGGAAAAGCTCAAGTGCAGCGGGGTCAATGGAAGGTCTCTTGCCCTTATAGAGCTGGGATGAGCTCTGATGAATGGAAAACGGGGAAGACTATGGATAACCAAAAGTAGGAAGCTTTTTCATGTACCCTAATGTCACTAACATGCGACATGGCTTGTAAATTCACATATGTTGACTATACAGTGTGTGTTTGTTAGAGGAATGTGTGGTTGTTCAGGAAGAGTAGAATTACTATAGGTCGTCCTATAATAGTTCATCCCCCCAAAAAAATCTGTCGTATTTTAATGACTTACTTTCTTCCAGTGAACACAACAGGAGAACATCTAAACATTCTTAAATCACTATATAGCATAATTTACTTAAGCAAAATTAAGATAAGTCCTGTTTTCTGAGAAATTAATTTAAACTCGAGTTTTTGCTTATAATATTTGCCAATGAAGTAAAACAAATAAACTTTTTCTTTTTAAAAATATAAAGCATGCTTTGATATTTATACTGAACTTTTTTTTGTAGTGATAGTTCCATTATAAAACTTTCAACTTTTAAAAAGGACACAAAAGTGCCATAAGACGTTCATATACGACTAACAAAGCAATGCAATAATTTTGTGTGAGAAATTGACGTTATTTACCTTAAACCTTTCCTAGATTTTTTCATGTAATAGCTCTGAATCATTGTTTTGATTCAGGGCTGTGTTTTCCAAAAGCATCATAAGCCTAAATTGATTGTAGCTCCATTGGTTTCAATGGATGTATACTGTACTTAAGCTTACGATGCTTTTGGGAAACGCAGTTTTCAAATAATTTGTTGATTTAGTTCCCAAAACCAGTCTAAACGATTTATTCACAAATTGTGGTTGATTACTTTCCCACATCTATTATATGACTTTAGAAGATAAACCTCTGTGTAGCTGTATAGCACATATGGACCACTTTATGATGCTCTTTTCCATCCTTTGTGAGGAATGAAAGTATCATTTGCTATTCATTGCAATTGTATGTGAAAGATCGACCAAAATATCTTTTAAAATTTCTACTTTTGTGTTTCATGAAAGAAAGCAAGTCAAACAAGGTTTAAATGAGGACGAGTAAACGCTGACAGAATTTTCTGGGTGAACTATTCTTTTAACAGATTAATTCATTGTCTTTCATGCAACTCTTCATTTGTAATCTCCTTCACTGGATTCTATTTTTGATGTGTTTTTTTATCTCCTGATCACACTGTGCACACGACTAGTTGAGATCAAAGGCGAGCTTCAAAGCAGCAGGAGGAATCTGAAGCTAAAGGGGTCTGTCTCTCTCTCCATCTCATTCCTATGCTTCTCAAACACTCCAGCAGACACCACCCAGCACCCGTCTGGGCGAGGGTATGCTTCTTTCACCCTTCTCCATCATCACGTTAGCTCTCTTTATCTGATTAGTCTCAAACACAGCTAACAAAGACAGGGCGAAAACAACAGATTGAATGTTCTAAGGCCACAGGGGGAAAACACAACAAGCGCCATTTGAGCAATTTCAGTCCGTTTCTTCACATCAGATACTGCATTTTTACCGTATGAACTGAGCTGAGAAGTTAAGTCTCTCCCAGATACCTCTGTGAACCTAAGATGACTCTGACCTGAATGACCTTGTCTATTTTGGTTTAGATGATCTTCAAGAACAGTTCTACCTGCCATCATGCATTATAAATGAAAGCTATGCTGTCTTTTGTTCATGCGTTCTGTTGACATACTTCATGTCAGGCGGGGGAATAAAAGAGATTGGAAAGAACCCACTCAAGCTATCAAGATCCCAGACACCTAAAGTATTTTACAAATACTTTATATTTACAAATACCGTTCCAAGCTCATGGTCTTTTCGTACCTGAATTTGCGAGTGAACCTTCTAAACCAGAGATTTTTTACAGTATACAGGGTCCGTTCCCTTAATAAAGCATCAACCGACAAGTGATCTTTTGGCACTTAATCCCGACGGGCACGTACAGAAAGGAAGTGACATGGTATATTACATCATCGGCATTCCTCTGAGTCATCCACAACTCACATGACCTCTTGGCACTTGAACATAGGAGTAAATGGGAAACGAGACTATTTTTTTTCTTTATATGAGGTACTGTATAATGCATGCAGACTACACACACATCGGACCATACATAATAATTAATACTCTCTGGTAAGATGATCTCAAGCGAGTCCATTTGTTTGAAAGGGAAGGTGGGGTTTCTCCACGCGTGATTTGAGCTGAAGGTGCTACTCATCGCCGTTATGTATCTGAATCGCAGCAGCGCTATAACGGAGAGGGATTTTCAGTTCTTTAGGACGTCGTGCCGTGGAGATCAGCTCAACTGACTCCTGTTTTAGAAAAGCAACAAAAATGCGAAGACAAAATAGTGTAACGTTTGTACATTCACATACGCTTACATGTAGAAAACAGGACATATGCACATAGAGAGACCGTAGAGCAGAGTTCATCCAGTTTGATACTGGCTTCTGGTCAATCCAAGAGAATTAGGGACATGCTGGTTGAACTTTGGCCCCCTTTTTGTTGGAGTTTCATTATTTCCCAAACAATGTCGATGCCTTGTGGTCTCTCAGGCCAGTTGAACTCAAAAGTTTAAGTATGTACTTGCGTGTCGACATGCATGTGTGTTGGTAGCAGCCACTGCTTTCCAAGGAAAGAAAGAGACTTGAACTTTTGCCACACCGACGAGGAATTATACTAGCTGACTCAACGAAACAAACTCAAACAGCACTCATGTATAAAAATAAAATTTGGAAGTAAAAGCCATCAACTGGACGGTAATGGCGAGGCAGTAGATGTCCGTTTCCTTCAGTCAAATCCTCCTGAAATGGTTTTAGCAAGCACATTTTTGAGGAAGTATCGGTGTCTTGCATTCATCACGTAAATCAGTGCTAGGCACATTGAACCAGATGAACTGAAGAAAAAAACAAACAAACAAACCAGGTAAACTAAAAATGTTCCAGGAAGCTGCTTGTCCCACAGTTTTTTCCTTAAAAAAAAAGAAAGACAACTAAAAACAGAACTCCATAGTTTCCACTCCTGATCCCGTCCTCAAGATGAAAGCCTTGTGACTTGCTTTCATCAAATAGTTGTCCATTGGTCTTAAAGGTGACCTCTTCACAAAATTGTAGAAAAAAAAGCACAAGCTATTGTTGGTGTCGAGTCTCTAGCCAGTGTTTCTCTCTTTTGTGTGGAGAGGCTTTGGATGATGGTTTGACTGATTGAAGGTCTTTTGTCCTTCTTTCCAGCTATTTGTTTCTCTTATTTGTTTCTATTATGTTTCTCTCAGCTCTCCAGTGACATGGCGGCGATGAGCTGCTCCACTTTGTAGGCCAGTCGCTGTTTCTTTGCCGTTTCGTCCTGTTCTAGTGCAGCAGTGATCTAGGAAAAGAACACAGGAAGGCGTTAATCACTGTACGGCTTTACGACAGATCTCAGGTGAGGGGGCAGATTTTGTATGCTCTGAAGAACATATTATAACATAGTGAAGGATGGAAAAATCTAAAATTTTATAAAGCATTTAATATGATCCCAGGACAGAAGGGGAGCAGGGTCACAAAATTTAATGCAGCATTTAATGAAATGACTTGATAGAAAAAGGGAAATATATATATATATATATATATATATATAAATAGAACATTAAAATGTATTTTAAAATTGAACTTATTTAAAGGTATCTTAAGGATGCTTAGATGTAATAGAAGAATGTTTGAAATTGACTTAAAAAATATAATAAATCAAATAAATATAAAGTAATACAATGTTTAGATTTTTCTAGAACAGAATTGGGTTCAATGTGAACAAAGCTGATGTTTCAACTAAAACTTAAAACTGTTTCAGGCATCCATTAAACACCAGACACGTTCTTCAGACGGCATACTCCATATCTAATTATCACCGACCAGTTACTGCTCACTGTGATAGCAGACTTGGACTAATTTTCATTCTCTGAGAGAAAAATTGCTAGAGACTTAATTTCATGAATATTTCTTTAAAAAGGAAAGTATAACTTGAGTCTGACCCAAACTGCGGAGTGCCATCTCTCATTTCCATCTGTGTGTGTTTTTCTGAAAACAGAGTAGTCAAAAATGTCGAGTCATGGGATCGACCCCTCTCTGTGCTCATGTCATAATCTCTGACTGCGGTGAACACGGCAGGAAGTGGCACCGTGGCTTCTGTCTGCCATTCATTTGCACATCAAACAGTGAAATAATGGGAAACTAGATCAATACGGTCACATCTAGCAAGCCAAGATGGGGCTTCATTAATGATAGCTTTCAAAGCCTAAAATGGTGGACGTGAGAGCACTGGAGGGTGGGTGTATGTGGAAATCTCCTCTTGTAACTGCGAAAGAATGATTGATTGTAAACAAAGACAATCTGGTTCACTGCTCTAAAACTCACAGCGATCTAATACTTCCAACTTTATAAATACTATATTGCTCAACTGACAGCTGCTTCTGCAATGGAACAAACAAGATGTTTTGCAGAATGTTCACTTTACACTTATGATCACATACATCAAAAGCATAAAAAAATTACCGCACAAGGACTGTAATGTAGTATCATTTTAGTATTATATTGATATACTATTGTAGTTTTTATTAATAATTTGAATTTTATTTTAGCTTTTATTTTATAATTTCAAATTTCATTTTAATTTTAGTTTAATTTTGTTTGTTTCCTTTCTTTATTTTTGCTCTTTGTAAGACTCATTTATTTTTATTTCAGTTTTTGTTAAGGTTTAGTTTTTCTTTCCAGTTAGTAATTTTATTAATTCAACTTTAAAATATCTAAAAGTTCAATTAGTTTTAAGTTGTAATAGTTTACTTAACGATAACAAAAAAAAAGTGCATAAAATACCATTGAAGACCAGACCAAAATCTTACTTGTAATTTGTTGTAATATAAATAAAATGATCATAAATTATATTTAGTAATGTGTAGTTGAGCTCGTTTGGATGCTATCTATGCATATTTACAGTAAAATAATAATAAAAAATGAATAAAAATAAAATGATAAATAATAATAATAATAATAAAATAAAAAAATAAACAAAAACAAAAAAACTTTATAATGTCCTTTGACTCCCGTACTAAGGAAACCCCAGTGAATCGTGGCTATTTCCACCACATGTTCTTGTGTGTATCAGAACTGATTGTGTTACTCCTAGTTTGAACAAACAGAAGTGCGAGAACATTCTGCAAAATATCTTTTGTGTTTCACAGATTCATATATTCATCCAGGTTTGTAATGACATGAGTGAAATGACATTACTTACATTTCACTGCTGGTTATACTCTGTATAATTGTGTATGTAACGAATAAAAAAATCTTGAATCTTGAACATGAGCGTGATTTATTTATGTATGTATTTATTTATTTATTTTTAGGTGAACTGGCCCTTTAAATGCCTTGCGCAAAGGCACATCTCATGAATCATAAACAAATCTGCTACCTTTTGGGTAAACCTTAGGATCTTCAATACTATATTGCCCCAGACAAAATCCAAACCAAGTTAGGCCCACCCTTGCTCAGCGTCAAGTTTCATCCCACCGACAGTAAGGAATTACATTAGTGTCACTTCACCATCAAACTGAGACGCATTCATGCATAAAAGTCAAATTTGGAAGCCATCAACTGGATCATGAGGCACTAGATGTCTTTTTCATCTTCTACCAGCATCCCAGTATTCCCAGTACGCCTGCCATCGGAGCCAAGTGGGCCCACACCTGCTGGGCTCGTCTTGGCAGCTGCAGCTACACTCCTCAGGTCAACACTCCTGCAGCCGCTGCGAGCTTGCGTTCCAGGTTCACAGCATGAGCATGTATTAGACGAGGAGCGCGTGCACTGAATTTTTCATGCATTTCAGCACAGCTGCAGGAGCACTCTCCACATCATTGTGTCTGATTCAGTCGCCTTCATTTTAAGAAGAGCGCATATTCTCTCTCTCTCCCTCTCTCTCATCAGGTTATTATTTATTATAATCATTTTCAGTTGTCCTATTGGCATTGTATAATGAATCTGAATTACTGCATGCAGGTACGGAGTGTCTCACCACACACATTTGGCTGGGTGAACAAAAGAATGTTCTCCTCTTAGCATTGCGCTTGCTTATTCTTTTTTTTTGGAGTTCAGTAGGGAAAATAAACACAAGCAGGTGGCTTGATGGTCTACACAAGCGCTTCCAAACATTGTTTGTCTCCCACACAGCTCAATTCACTGACAGCAAACCAGACATTCTTTCCTTTTCTTTTAATTTTAACTACTATTATATTGGTTACAGAAAACAGTATTTCTGCCTGTGTTTATCAGAAAAGTCAGAGGAAACTTAAAATACAAGACAACTTGAATTGCAGATTAGTAATAATATTTACATTAATGTCTATGTAACATGTCTGTGTCTTCCCTTGTGACCTAGTTTTCCCCGTGCTGTCTAATTAGTCATTGAGTTCACCTGTCGGTCCTCATGATCTGCCCTTTATAAGTTCCTGCATTTGAGTTTTAGTTTGTCGGTTATTATTTCATGTTCTCGTGTTTGTGCTGTTGGTTTACTGAGACTCCTTGTATTTCTTCCTGGATTGTATATTAAAAAGACTGTTTAATTGTTCCTGCTCCTCGTCGTGCTCCTAGTCCAGCTCAGCGTGTAACAGTCTACAAGAAATACTATAAAATATAATCAACTCAAATATATATATATATATATATATATATATATATATAAAGTACCGTATAATAGTATAAAATGGTACTATATATACACATACATATATACAGTATATACACAGACACACACAATTTTAATTAAAATTAAATATATTTTATAATATTTAATGTGTAAACTTTAAATATTTTTACTATATTTAAACATTAAATATTTTAATTATAACCTGTTTTATCTAATATTTATATTTCCTATTCATTTATTTATATAAGTAGCTGTATATTCAAACTTTTGCACTATTATAGTGTCATCCACACAAATGATATTAACTTTATAATCATTTTATATTATGTATGTGTGTGTGGTGTGTGTATATAGACTTTAAATTTAATAAATAATAATTATTTAAACATTTATCTGTATATAAGCAACATAATGTAAAATCAGCCACTAGGAACATTAGGAACAAATACAAAGGAACCAAACTATACACTTGATGTCCACCCATAATGTCAGACAAGGTTTTTTGTACAGTTGTAATTTAGTTCTCCATGACCATTTTCATTGTGAACATTAGAGTATATCAGTCAAGTAGATCAGACTCTACACAAATTGCTTAACCCAAAATTCACATATTATATTTTCTGTCCTTAAAGCAAAAATAAATATTTTGACACCTCTAAAACTGGTTAAAATTATTTAAATGTAAATTTAATGATTTAATCTACAAAGCCCAAGTACCCTCTGGAATCTGAAGTACCCCTGGTATAAACATACTCCTGCATTTGTAATCACTGCTCTATTTGTAGAAAGAAAGACCCTGTGTACAAAAGAATGAAAAGGACACACAAAAAAGAGAGACTGAGAGTATGCGGGAATGTGAGGACAAGAGAAAACAGACCAGCAACCAAAGAAACGATATTTACATGAGAGCGAGAGGAGAGGCTGCAGGCGGAGCTGTGTCTCCGGGCTCTCGGCGCTGTCCTAAATGCTATGTAAAGTAAAGGTCAGACTAATGGGTCCCCTGAGTGGAGCTGCCATTACGGTTGGAACATCTCCATCGTGGGCCCTTCTCTAGCGCTCTTTGTGTCGGAGTGGCTGTCAGTGATCTAGCTGTGTGTAATCTTCCTCATCAGAAGCCTATTCATTCTCGCTCTGTCTGTCCCCACACTGTGCATAAGTGTGTGTGTGACTCTGAAGCTTGCTGCCGCTGGCTTTAGAGACTGGTTAAAGATGACATCATCCTGTGAAACTCTATTTCATGAGTACCTCTTGTTTCAAAGTTCTAGTTATTACACAAATATGGCTGTATTGATTTTGGACAAAGTGTTTATGATTGAGTAATTACACCAGTAAAATATATATAAGTACAGACATCAACTTTTGGCAACTTAATTGTGGTTTACTAACCAATCATCTGTCAGCTAGACTTCAGTAAAACAATATAGTACTCTAGATACAAGAAACATTGTCTGGCTTTGTTGTAACGTTCCAGTGTATTATTATCGCGACACGCTTAGCCCAGAACCATCAATCCATAAAGAAAATAAATGTTTTATAATGTATCTTTTGTGGCTATTTTCAGGCATTTAGACAGTTTATCTGCTCTGTACTGAAATCGACTGGCGACACTGAGTCAAGAAATCAGTCTGCATTGATATAATGCAAGAAATCAATAAGGATGTTTTGAAAATTAGGGTCGACGGCTTGTTTTGATATTTCGCCTCACCTCTTCGCTGTACTTGCTAATGTAGGAGTAAATCTCGTTGAGGGCACTGAGCATGTTAAACTCATTGGAGTGCAGTCGTGCCTGTTCCGCCAAATACGCATTCATGTCCTGATCGGAGATGGCTGGAAGCCTGCTGATGTCAGCATAGTACCTGTGGAGACCACCAGGGGGCGACAGTCAATACTCAAAATCAACGTTGTGTGAGAGCTTGTTTGTACTACTGAATTATTAACATTGTATGAAGGAAAAGAGAACTATGGGGTTTAGTTTGTTACAATACCACAAAAATATTGTTAATACAATTCAATTTTTACCTTTCTACCCAGTTCTTGTAGTTGGGGATATCTTTAGCATAAAGCAGCTTATTAGAGGGCGAGTCTTTGCCCAATCTGTGTTCAGATGTGGAACATGAGTCCATGAAGGTTTGAGCCACCACAGACAGACACGCATCTGTGATGCTGCTCTTATGGATGTCAAAAACAAACTGGGGATTCTTGATCACATTCACCCAGAAACGCAGAGGAAGGCTGCGGGGGATAGACAGACACAAACACAGAAAGAGAAAAGTTACATTGGTTTGAATTGCAGATACCGGGTAAAAACAACTGTCATTTTTTTGTTCTTGAGGTATAAGTGTGTCCTCTCACCAGTTGCTTTTCCAGGTGTGGCGGACGTCAGTGTCATGTATGCTGTGCTTGTCTGCTTGTTCATCCAGGAAGTCAAACATGTATTTAATAGCTAATGGAAGCGCGCTGCCCCTGTGCACCGTACTGAAAAGAGTCTCGAACAGGTCATCCACGAATTTCTGCAGTGTACCCTAATTAACAAAAGAAAGACCAACTGTTAAACACGTGTAACATTAGGAACAAATACAAAGGAACCAAACTATACACTATGCACTTGATGTCCACCCATAATGTCAGTCAAGGTTTTTTGTACAGTTGTAATTTAGTTCTCCATGACCATTTTCATTGTCAGTCAAGTAGATCAGACACTTCAAAATATGAATGACTAGTTTTCTAATTCTAAGTCCTCAAAGTTTTTTTTATTTTTAATCAAATGTAAATTCATGTCCCAGTCACATTTTCTTGGTTAAGTAAACATTACTTGCACTATCAGAAAAATTTAAAATTCTACTTTATATTTTTACGTTAACAAATGTAATCAAAATTCTTTTTATAAACCCAAGTATGACATTTCATCAGTGCTTTTAAGCATTTTACATGTATTCCAAAACAATAACTCAAGGCAGTAACAATTTAAACAATATATTTTATTTGTGAACTTATGTTCAGCTATTCTTTTTAACAATGAACTTTTATCAAAGCTCGGTAAATATTGGTCACAGACAGAGATTAAAAATTTCACCAAGCTGATCACTAAAACTCCAGCAGATCTTGTTTTCATGCCATTTTAAGTCTTATTTTGATGCAGCAAAGTGGTTATATCTAAGTGTTTGAGTTGTTTACTTGCTTTTTTAAATTAGTCTTCCCATTAACGCTATTATACTGTTCATTCAGACTGATTTGCAAACACGCACAAACACAAGAGGTGGGATTGATCACGTGAACCAATCACAACCAGACATAACCAGTCATATCCAATCATATCACAATGGAGACATTGCCTCCTCTCACGTGACTTTCCCCCATTCATTCTCAATTACCCCCCACCAAACTCACCGCACACTTTAGGGGAACTGTTAAAACTTTATGTTTAACTTCTTTTTAACATCTACGAATTTCTTTCTCATCCAATATTTTGAGGCTGCACCACCTCAGAGGAAACGACTGATTTTGTTGAAAACTTTCAAATATAAATACCATATTGACCGGAATATAAGACGACCCTGATTATAAAACGACCCCCTTTTTCCAGATGTACCTTTTGGAAAAAGGCTTTTTGAAAACCAAATCACATTTATTCTTAAATTATTTTCATATTGCATATTTTTCCTATTTGAATTTTTGTTTCGAAAGTATGGTAAATACTGGTAAAAATGTACCAACAATGACATTTAAAAATATACACTTTTTGATATACTATAAAAATAAAAGGTAGCCCATCTGAATTATATAACATTTAGGCTATCCATCTCATAGTAGCCTACCAAAGTTGTATTAACAGTAGAAGTGAAATCTTATTGTAGTCTTCAAATCTGGGTACTGTCTTATGTTTTAAAATCACTTACAGAGGAAGTTTGTTCCCATCAGGCTAACATGACAGTCAGGGCCGGCGCTAGCCATTTGGGTGCCCTAAGCACAAACGCTTGGCGGTGCCCCCCCCACCACCACCAAAGAACCACCAAAGAAATTTTACCTTTAAAAGAGGTCTGATGAGGCACAATATAATAATTCTGTACATAATTTGTAGGGCTGGGAAAAGATTAATCGCGATTAATCACATCCAAAATAAAAGTTTGTGTCTACATGATATATGTGCGTGTACTGTGTATAATTATTTTGTATATATAATTTATATAATTTGTATAATTATTTTGTATATATAATTTTGTATAATTATTTTGTATATATAATTTCTATATACAAAATAATTATACACAGTACACGCACATATATCATGTAGACACAAACTTTTATTTTGGATGCGATTAATCGAGATTAATCTTTTCCCAGCCCTAATAATTTGACAACTCTGTGAATATGAAAATATACAAACACTGAGATTGTGTTTTTTTTTTTTCTAATTTCAGTTTCACCAACAGATGTCGCCCTTGGCCGAACCTCTTGAAAATGACCGCATAGAACAACAACGAAAAAACTTTATCTAAGCGGTCTAATTTGGCAAAATCACATCACGTTCAGTTGCAGGGTTTTTCTAAAGTTCACCTTACCAAGAGGCAGATAGGCATTATATTGAAGCGAAGAAATTACAATAGGGAACGTTCTGCACTAATAGCTATATGCACACACATCTGTAACGTATAGCCTACCTAGGGGGAAAATTTGCTTTATTTGTCATTCAAATATGACGATGAGGACCCCAACGATTGGCCTTCCTTTCCTTCTCAAACAAACTGCATCTTTAACAGCCCAAGTTTCAAAATTTCCCGGGGGAGAAACCCCCGGACCCCGTTAAAATAAAAGACTCAACATGCAGGGCTAAAGCCCCGGATCTTTTGCACTACTAGCGACGCGGACGCGCCGACGCCCCTGGACATGCATACTACACGCACAAAACTAACATTTTTATTTAAAACATTGTCTTACTTGCAAGCGACGCGCGAGCATCATCCCGCTGTCTCTTCTTTTTTCTTTTTTCCGCCCCCGACTCTTGGTGCCTTTTCGAGGCCATGTCTGAGGTCGGTGTCGGCCAAATTTGAAATTGATTGAAGCATAATTGAACAGACCACTGGGAGGTGGGGAAGGGGGGGCACCAGAGGGAGACTGGCACAGAGATTCACCTTTTTCTCGACTAATTTGGTCTAGGCCTATATTACTTTTGTATTGCTTTTGTATATTAACATGCTAGAAATATTTTATTTGTTATTTATACTAGTAGCCTATATTGTGATGATATTTTCACGACCCAGATTTTTTGGTGCCCCCCCCAAGCACTTGGTGCCCTACGCGCAGTGCGTGATGTGCGTGTGCGGAGCGCCGGCCCTGATGACAGTCACGACTCATGCCGCTGTAAGCATTTTCCTTTTTCTTTTGTTTTTAATTACGATCTTTACAACACACATTACATGACATATTTCATGGCACACTCGTTTTATGCGTGCTTGGCGCCACCTATTGTTGTGCGTGTATTATTGACATGTCAAAGTCTAGACCCTGAATATAAGACGACTGTGTTTTTTCAGATGTATTTCCAAGAAAAAAACATAGTCTTATATTCGGGTCAGTACGGTACATTAAAAATGGCAAGTCAAATTTTTTTAAAATGAACCACTAAAAGCAGAGATGTTACCTTAGTAGCTAGCAGGCGGGTGAGGTAGATCTCAGACACCATCTTGCTGCCGCGGTCGCCCTCCTTTTGGTCTCCGTGCTCATGGTTCTTCACCAGGTGCCAGACTTTGACTCCGCTCTCCAGGTCCGGGGTGATCATAGGAGCACGGGAGCGCAGGCTGTCCGGACTGCCTGTGTACCGGAATGTCGAGTCTGTGGGAACAGAGAGAGAGAGAGAGAGAGAGAGAAATAAAGAAAGAGGATTATGATCTTCTTACACCTCCATTCTTCCACGTTGCCATTCTTTGGCATGAACAGAAAGAGCGTGCCCCTCTCACATTTCATTTACTCTGTCTAACCCTCTATATCTCTTTCCTCCTCTCTCTCTCTCTGTAGAGGACTCGTCTCTGTATTGTTCGAGACCGAGCGAGATGAGTCGACGCTCTCTGGCCTCTTCTTCAAAGGCTTCATAATTGGCTTGTCCTGATTCATTGTGCTGCAGACATGCTTTAAACGTCTGCATCGCAGGACCTAATCAATGCATCTAAAGATTCCTAATGAGTTAAGCTCCCCGCTCATCCATCTCATCTCCTTTCCCCCTCCATCTTCACGTGTTAAGTAATCAGTCTCTTGCTCACTTCTACAATTAGATGTGTGGCTTTTTTCACAGTGGTTGAGTGCTCTCTTGGGAGGTCAGCTTGGCTTCTCACAATGGTGTGATATATTCTTTCACATCCTTTCAAATACTCTCTCAGTTTCTGTCCTCATCACCTGGCTTCAAAGGGCATATAAAAGGCAAGTATCCCGAGCTATTTCAAGACAGAAGTGGAATTTTGAGCAGATCAGCACCACAAGGGAGAACCCCAAGAGAAATGGTGGTGTTAGCAGAGTGGGGTACAGGAAGAAGTGGATTGCAGTTTCAATCCACCCTAAACTACTGCCAATTTACAGGCCTAATCCCTCAATGCCACAATACTGGCATTGAGGGATTACTGCTAGAGTGTATATGTGTATACACAACAGAAAATTGGACTAACTTGCCTTTACCACCACTTTTGTAGTGTTTTTCCTGCATTGTCAAATATACGAAGTCAAGACAAATATGTTTTACAAATTTGCTGTCTGAATTGTGATGAGATGCTAGATTTTTTTTTTTCTGTTGTGTTTTTTTTTGCTGCTGCATGCAATAATAATCTAGCACATCCAGTTTAGTCTAATTCACAAACACATTATTCTTGTAATTTGGTTCTTTGGTAAAAAAAGTATTGTATTCCAGTATAGTAAAGTATTTCAGCACATAAGAAAATAATGCTTTGGTAAATCATAAAAAAGTCATAATTATAACATAAAATGTTGAAATTAAGAGATATCAAGTCATACTTATCAGATAAAGAGTCAAAATATGACAAATACTAATTATGAGATAAAAAGTCAAAATTGTCATATTAAATCACAACTATTAGATACATTGAAATTATGAGGTAAACTGTTGATTTTTTTATAAAGTTTTATTTCATAAAAAGTTCTCATATTATCTCAGTTGTTTTAATCAATAACTGTATGGTATTTTAAAAATACCATTAAAAGAATCATAATCTAGCAAACAGAATTCAGAACGGTTAGTGAATTAAAATCTGACTCACTTGTGGACTGGATGTTTATACAATTGTGTAAATACATCGTACATATTTATCATTTCAATCAAATATTTAAATATAAAATGTTAAAAAAAAATAGTAGAGTGTTTTTTTTATATGCAGTGAAAAACAATTATCGGATAAGCGCTTGATCACATACCAACATAATCTGGTGTGTACAGTTCAACGTGCGTTTTCAGTGTTGCTCGCTTCAGCCAGTCAGAGGTGTGTGAACAGTGTTCTGTTTTGGGCCGGGGGTGCTGGCATGCTAAATTGAGCCGAGCTGCTAAGTGTTGAGCATTAAATTGATATGAATCAATCAGCGGGTGCCTGTGCACAGCTGTGCCCGCTGTGCCATGGCGTGATTGATGGGCACCAGGGCTCTGCCAGATGAGATAGCTGCTTTTTATGCACCACACACAAGAGCAGGTTGTAAAAACAGCCAAAAACAGTGCTGTGTTGTGCCACCTCATTCCTATTTGATGAGTTTCCTAAAATATACAACAAGCCTTTTGCAATAAAATAGATCAAAGTGCCAAGCGTGACCCTAAAAACTCTTAACTACCAAATTCAGGGGGAGGATACAAAAAGATTGAGGTTTGTTGGTTAACGAGAGCACGGCTGAGAAATAAAGATAGCTTTATTGAATATTTCTCAGGTTGCTTCCCAGTCAGCAAACAAATTTGGCCCAAATTTGGCATGCATCTGGCACAGCTGGCATTCATTCGGCACTGGCATACAGCATGTGGGCCAAACATGGCCCGGGTTTGGCAGAGGTAGTACCGGGGTTAAGACGGCACACAAGACATGGGCCAGATGTCAAATGTAGTATTTGGCCCAGATGTCAAATATAGATATGTAGGCCACAAAACTATGGCCGATCTTGACCCACATGTAAAATCCATTTAAAATATTTTTGAGTAAAATGCCAATGTTTTCCCATACAGAAACGTAATATATTCACATATATGTGAAACACTGTTAAATATACTTAAATATATTTTGAAAATGCATAACATAAAGCTCATGTTGCGGGTTTAATTATGTGTTTACATGCTAAATTGTATTCATCCCTCATATGATATTATATGATATATGATAATATATTGTATATTATAGAATAGTATATCCTGTTGTTTTATATATATAATATATATATTCATCTGCCATTCATCCGGCACTGGTATACAGCATGTGGGCCAAACATGGCCCGGGTTTGGCAGAGGTGGGACGGCACATAAGACATGGACCAGATGTCAAATGTAGATATGTGGGCAGTGGCATACAGCATACAGAAAGGTAATATATTCACATACATGTGAAACACTGTTAAATATATTGAAATACATTTTGAAAATATATTTTTAAAATGCATAATATAAAGCTCATATTGTGTGTTTACATGTGAAATTATATTCATGCCTCATGATATTATATGATATTATATCTTATTTTGTAGAATAGTGTATCCTGTTGTTTTATATATACAACTGACTTCAAACAATGCTTTGCATTCACTGCTTTCATATTCTCATTCAATTTACAGTTTGATGTAGGCCAACTATCCACTTAAACAATACATGATGAAGTTTCAGGACATTTTATTTGACTTTTATGTACTATTTATGTAAATGCATAACTTTGATGTGTTTTAGGCCATGCTGGCCAATCAGAAGCCTGAAAAAATTTCCAGTAGGCGGAGATAACAGTGCAGGCTCCGACGTCACAAGCCAAAAACTCCGGTTCGACACCATAACACTGCAACCAGAGTTTTTGAAAATCTTCACCCTGGCAGGAGTTTTCAAAAATGTTCGGTTTCAGTGACCTGGTGCAGCGTTTGCGTGAGGGCGAATGGCCAAACAGCATAGAAAAAGCTGCAGTTTTGTAAATTCGTGTGGGCATAACTGGCCCAAGTCTCAGTCAAGTTCCTGAATTGGTCCAGTTATGGCCCATGTGTGGCCCTTGTCTGGAATCCAGACCTGGTCCACACTAGGACCGTAATTCATTGCGGTATGTTGGCCAAGCAAAAGCTGATTGTGTGGGCCGGAGCTGGGCCAGAGAAAAATTGCTATGTGGGTTGTTGCGTCTTTGGCCGTTTGAAGTGTTCCCTGAACTTTAAATGTCATTATGTTTATAAATGATAAGAGACGATAATTACACTCTTTCATTATACCGTATCTATGTGAGACACATCCTCAAGCTTTGATTAACAGAATCGTGTAATACGCCAATACAGGCCGCATTTCATGTGGATCTAGTGAATTGAAGCCAGGTGAGATGTTTCTGTGCGTCGTTTGGCAGGGTTGCTAGGTGACAACGCACAAGGGGCTTCATTTCATCGCTGGCCCTGGAATTTGGCTGCGTGTCGTTCGTGTTTTTTCGCCCGTGTGAAGTATCATCGGTGGTGCATAATTAGCAATCAGAGTGGCCTGCAGCTCAGTGTGATGGAAAATGAGAACGGGCCAGATGGGGAGCCCTGTGGCACTCCCTCAAAGCAACGCTATGGGGAAGGAGCTAATGTGTCCATTATGGGTGGCATCCAAACGCAGCGGAGAAATCAGCATTACTCTGCTTCACACTAACTGCTAACATCTCTCTCTCTCTCTCTTCCTCTTACCCTTCCTAACATGGTCTCTCGAATTTGCTCTAATTCTCTGGTGCCCAGAAGGCTCCTATGGGCAGCAAAGCAAAACTGCAGCACGTGGCTTGTGCGCAAAGTCATCATTTAAAGCCAATCTTCAGCTGTGTATTTACCTCAAACACCTTTGTATTGTAAAACAATGAGCAAACTTCAAACTTCTAATTAGCTAAACAGATAATGCCACCAAATATACTCACCATATCTACTGATAGAAGTTCGAGAGATGCTAGTTGTGGGTGGAATGTTGTAGGAGGATGTCTGCTTGGGCACCAAAGCAACCACACAGCGGTCTGATACCTGTACAGGAAATACAAAGTTCAAGTCAAGCTTCTTTCCTTTCCCTGTAATCCTTATTTCACAGTTTTTGGTTTCACAGCCTCTTATTATCAAGAAACGTTCAAGATAGTGGAGCACAACTACTGTAATGCGGTTTTATTCTGCTTTTGAGGGGTTGTTATTACTTCTGAATTAAATAAATTTTTGCAGAACAGATTCTCAGTACATATCTATTGCTTTTCAAAAACGCTGTGAAATTGTTCGGTTTCTCCCCAGTGCCGAAAAAAGCAACGTTAAAGTGCTTCAAAAAGATCTGTTCTAGTTATAAATGTATAAGGGGTGTTCACGCTGTGTTCTCGGATCAAATGCGCATTAAAATCTTTTCTCGGGTAAAAGCAGAGTTTCGCCTTTCGTGTTTCGCACAGAAGAAGGATTGTGATTAGACAAGAAACATTTACATATGACTGCACATGAGATCTCCTTCACTGGGACGCATGTCACTCTACAGCACTCAAAGATGACTGATGGAGTAAAAAAGAGCGAGGGAGGCTCATTGAAATGTAATGGCATCATTCACTGCCTGTTGTGCCTTGTACACTCAGGAAAGATGAGTACTGAGCTTAAATAGTACAAAATATAGCAATATGAATGGCCCAAGAAGAAGAGAAAGGAAAAAGGAAATTAAATACACATGTAACACCAAGGTTTGGACCTTGACATCATGAATGCAATTTTGCGGTAACTCAAACTGACAAACAGCGCTGAGTTTGCATATTTTTAATATCCCTGTTGCTAAGCAACTACTGATAATCCATCCCGTAAATTAGATTATTAAATCAGAGGGGAAAAAAGTGTTGCAAAATTTAGCTGCTTTTCATGATAGAGAAAATATGCTAAAAATAATAATAATTCTCAATAAAATATTGTTTTTAATAATAATACCTGCATTATAAGCTTTTTAATAATATGAAATCGCATAAATAAATAAATAATCCACACTATAATCAACAACAGCTCTAGGTGGATTCATGTACACAGGTCGAAAGAAGTAGCTAACACATAGAATGGAGGGTAATGGTAAAAATACAAACACAAAGGCAGGCCAACAGGAAGAGTTTGACAGGTGAGGGAATGTAGTGATTGAGTCATTTAGAGATGAGAAAGCAGAAAGGGATGAGGAAAGATGAGGTTATGGAGTCCAGGACTTTTATAAATTGGGGTGAAACTCTCCATTTTTCTCTGTCTGCTCTGTGAGTGCTCGTGCTCCATCTGATCTTCTGTATTAATCTGAACTGTCAAGGGATGCAGAGGAAATGAGGTCTACTCTCACAAAGGCAACTGACTCAACCTCGATTCAGCACAAGAAAGCAACTTCCTGAAAGCAAGCTGGCAAAATCTTGACCGATTCTCATACTATCTGGTTTGGAGGTGTTAGCTGTAACACAGAGAATATAATAAATGTTTCAGAGATTCATTAATTAGTACTCTCAATATTGCAGCCATTACTCTTCAGAATCCTTCAGAAATGATTCTAATATGCTGATTTGCCGCTCAAGAAACATTTCTTATTATTATTAAATTATTTCTTATTAATAATCTTATTATTACTTATTACTTCAAATTTTATTCATTTAACAAAAGCTACTGAGAATAGGTCAACATCCTCATTTATAAGCCAAAGGTTTCTCAGATACTAGCGAACTAGGTCAAGTGCCACAGTCCTGAGACCTCCCGTCAACATAAAACATCACATTTCAAGTCCATTTCATTTCAGAAAACCTCTCTGTCCACCATAATGGAGACGATAAGCACCTCCTGAGCTCCTGTGAAGGGTAGTTAGGAGTTTTCACTCACCTCCCTACACTCTCATGGCTGATGATGGTGTTACTTTAGCCCCTGTACGCCCCCATAAGCCCCAACCCTATTAGTGCAGGTTTCTCCTCGGCCGACCCTCACTGCAGAGTGGCCTAATAGCCTGACTGCAGAGACACTTGAAAGAGTCCAGAACTGTGGACGAATCACCTCAGAGCGGTGGCCAAGTGGGATGACACTCACAAACGTCTTTCTTATGTTTTTGCTCCCTCCATGAGCATCAAATATTAGTTACTGGAGAACATTATTTTTGGGTAATGGGGTTTGTACCTTATATTTTTGGCTCCACAACATCTACAGTAGGGGTGTGCTCAAAATATCGATTCTTAGATACATACCGATATAATAAAAAAAGATACAGTATCGATATTCTAGCCCTTAGTATCGATACTCCGCCCAGCCATTAGGGGGCGCAGCGGCGCCCGCGAGTTTCAAAAAAACTCATGGAAAATGTTAAAGCAAGATGTAGCATTTAAAGGTGCCATAGAATGAAAAACTGTCTTTACCCTGGCATATTTAAATAATAACAGTTCTGTACATGGAAATGACATACAGTGAGCCTCAAACACCATAGTTTTCTCCTTCATATGTAAATCTTGTGATTAAAAAAGACCACTGAAAAACAGGCGAATCAGAACATTTGCATAAACCCGCCCTTGTTCTAAGCCGGCCGAACCATCAGAAGCTCTGCAGGTATTGTAAATAAACAAGCGCGGACAACAGCGAAAATAACAAAATAAATGTTATGTTCCAGGCCGTGCAGGGGGTGTGAAGTGCAGGGATGGGTTGGTGTCTGTATTCAGAAAGGCACAGAAAGCAAATAACGCGAGCCACTAAAGGGACATGGTTAGCTCCTTGCTAGCGGTAGCCTGTGACAGTACATAAGATTTCACTCTCAGTAAGGAGAGATGAGGATGATGGCGAATGACTTACAGATCCTGAGCACCACTGACAAGCATCTGATCTTGTGAAATGTGTGGTAAGTACTGTTGCTCCATAATGTAAACATAGTTTGTGTGATCGCGTCTCTTGAAAGTGAACTATAACTCGATCGATGGATCGTTCAAAAGCAGTTTCAATGCCTCGCATATTAATAACGGCTCCCTGATGCCCGCGTTTTATATACAGTATAATTACCCGACGATATAACTGCGAGAGAAAGTATTTAAATATATATTTTCCTCCCTGTGCTTCCTTCTTGCTGATGAGCCGTACTGTGAAACAGCCAATCAGAGCAGAGCTCATTATTATTCATGACCCTGCCAAATAAGCCAATAACAGACCGTTTCATTCTAGGGAGAAATCCTAGGGTTGTAAATGGACATGTAAAATTGTTTCTGGAGATTTTTTGCCCTTACCTAAGCCACATACCTTCTGTGTAGATATCAGAGAACAATTTAAAATACTGTATCAATGCATTCTATGGCACCTTTAAGTGATTTCATAGTGAAATATGTTATGGCAGTACATGGTGTCACAAAAAAGAATTATAAGAAGATTTAATAAGAAGTTAAGAATAATAATAAGAAGATTTTGTGCTTGTGTGAGCTCAGACTGTACCCTTGGAAAGTTAAATGTTGACTTGTGGTAATTTCCAGATTAATACAATTTGTGTACAATTAATCAAAGCACTTAAAGTTGCAAATATTTAAGCAAAATGCACTTTGTTATAATGCACTTTTGTCTTCATTAAATTGAAGAAAAATGCAGAGTTCTGTTTGTTGAGTAAATGTGTTCAGCATTAACTAATTGGCTCTGGCCCATGTATTTTTATTGAATCGTATCGAATCGTGTCACATTGTATCAAATCGTATCGAGACAGCTCTGTATCGAGGTACATATCGAATCGTGACCTGTGTATCGAGGTATGTATCGTATCGCCAGGTTCTCCAAGGTATACAGCCCTAATCTACAGTAGCCTCCCGTGCCGCCACATGTACAATATACTCTTCTTCTCTCACAGTGGGTTTCTGTGGTGAAGGTGGCCGTACAGAGCCTAAATGATGGAGGGGAGATGCATTTGCCCTTGAGGGATAATCCTCAGCCAGGCAGGCGGGCTGCCGGTGGGTGTGAGAGTGATAAGGGTTGAGCTTTCCTCATGATAACGTTTGCATCAAGCAGACAGCTGACCCCCTTTCCCCATGTCTCTCTGATCCTCCTGCCTGTGCTCTATCTGATGGCGATCCGCAAGCTAACGCGCCTTTAACTCAGATGCCGCATCCAGACGGTGGGGAAGGATGAGGCGATGTGTCCGCCATTCTGCCTCTTTTTTGAAATACGGCAGGCTCGGTCACGCTAGCACAAAGAGCGTGAAACGCCTTTGCCACATGATAAACACAGCAGAATGATGGGCGTTTAATAGCTGAGATGGATGAAAGCATCATGATACACACGGTTAATGTGTTGAGATGTAAAATGTAAGATGCCTAAAAAGGGAAATCCAAGGGAATTTAACTATTAACAGTTAAAATATATAACGTAAGTCTGCATTGTATGTCTAGTATCTAGTATCACTCTGTCAGTTTAAATCTAGATTAAAGACCCATCTCTTTAACCTGGCTTACACATAATACACTATCGTATTTCTATAATTCCAATCCGGATTGGAATTGTAAGGATTGTTAGGCTGCATTAATTAGGTCAACCGGAACCGGGAACACTTCCCAAACACCTGATGTACTTGTTACATTGTTGGAAGAATGGCATCTACGCTAATATTAGTCTGTTTCTTTCTTTTTCCAAGGTCACCATAGCCACCCAGATCCAGACTGTATCCAGATCAGACGGTGGATCAGCACCTAGAGATGACCTCTACAGCCAGGACACCTAGATGAGCCCCAGAGACTGATCCCCAGTGAAGACCCTGTCTCCAAGACGGCCATCGGGACAAGACCACAGGAACCAGATGAGTCCTTTGCACAATCTGATTCTGCTTTAGCCTAGATTTAAACGGCTGATTTTGTCTGGCCAGAGGAGAATAACACTATTTCCCCGTCTAAATACTCTAAAGCTGATATAAAGCCACCCAGCTTTATATCAAGCTGATGTAAAGCTGCTTTGACACAATTTGCATTGTTAAAAGCGCTATACAAATAATATTGACTTGACTTGACTATAAGCGATCAGCAGTTGACAAACAGGCTTGTATGTCAGACTGTAAGTCCTTGAGCTTTGTCAGCACTCGAAAAGACAGCTTAACCCCTGGCAGTGATCTATGCCAAGCGTCTTACACAATGATATACAACAGAGGTGTTTATCTATTTTCTTTTGGAGCCAACAAAGCTTACTTACACTTATGAGCATCAAGGGCTTGTGCTAAACGCACACACACACGACTGATTCTGTTAAAGACTCAGTTATCTAGATTTTTAATTAGAAATAAATTTAAATCCAAAACAAATTCATTCATAAACAAAAAAGTGACTTTCTTTATGCGTGAGTCGGTTCTTCTATTAACTTCTATTAACCAAAGAGGAAACATTAAATTGATTAAAAGTGACAGTAAAGACATTTATAATATTACAGAAGGTTACTGTTTCAAATAAATGCTCTTCTTTTGAAGTATTCATCAAAGAATCATGAAAAACAAACATATTAAGCAGCACAATTTTTTATTATTAATAATAAATATTTTTTGATCAATGTTACAAAAGATTTGTTTCAAATATATGCTGTTCTTTTGATCTTTGTATTTCATCAAAAACAATCTTGAACAAATAATTTATCATGGTTTCCACAAAAATATTAAGCAGTATAGCTGTTTTCAACATTACTAATAATTATAAATATTTTTGAGCACTAAATCAGCATAATAGAATGATTTCTGAAAGATCACGTGACACTGAAGACTGGAGTAATGGGTGCTAATTTTTTTTAGCTTTGACATCACAGAATAAATTACATTTTAAAATATATTAAAATAAAAAGCAGTCATTATAAATTGTAATATTTCACAATATTACTGTATCTTTGATCAAATAAATGCAGCCTTGGTGAACTTAAGAGACTTGAGAGACAAACAAAAGAAAAAAACAAATCTTGCTGACCCTTTCAAACAGTAGCGTTTTTTTCTATGTTTACTATTTAACTACGTAAGACTAGTTGGTCTTAAGAAACCCTGGTAAAAACAACTTATATCAGTCAAAACAGGACTGCTGGTGTATCTAACCTTGTCTGTTTTGATGGTTTTAGAAAGGTGTTGGGCACTTGTCAGCCTGTCAGGTTTAGTTAGACCAGCTAAACTCCACCTTAAACCAGGTAAGACTGCCAATCTAGGTTAGGTTTAGGTAACTAGTGGAGTTTGGAAATACATCGTTTTGCACACTCCTATTTAAAGAACCTTATTGAAAGTACTGGGCTATACAACTACTGCTGCAACATTCCCTGTGAGGGATAATAACGCACACATTAACAGGGGCCTGTTTATTTGAATTGTTAATGCCAGTGTCTCTCATGCTGCTCCAACTATTTAAATTGGAAATTTGAGGAGTACGGTGGCCCCTCAGGGACACGCTGCCAGTCCTCTGTAATGTCACTCAGCCTACGCAAGGTCAAGAGGCTCACTGATTTCAAGTAAGAGTGGACGAGTGAGAAAGAAGAAAGAGAGCAAGTGAGTGGGAGAAGCAGCAGAGCCTAGAGAAAAATGTTCAAGCTAGCATTCAGACTGATGAAAACTTTTTTTTACACTAGTGCTCTAATCAGCCCTGTGCAATCAAAAAGAGCAATCAGTGAAGAATATGGTGACCACAGGTTTATGAAGCCACAGCACGAAATGTTAGAGAGACACAGCTGCTGATTAGACTGTCTGCTCTCTTAAAATATGCCCTTACTCTATTAAGGAACTCGACGAATGGCGGAGATTAGCATATCCGTAGTATTTCAGGAGAGGTGAGGGTGCTTGTGTGGAGGGCTCAAGAGTCATGTATTTTAATGCAGTGTTCTCTACATCTCCCTGCCTTCTGTTTTCTCTTTTCTTTCCCTAAACTCTCTATTTCACCAGTCTCTGTGGAGTTAATATAGCAAATAGTGAGTATACAACTCCCTAAGCAAGATACCTCGTGATTTACTTTGAATGTGTCACACACTTCTGCACCAAATGACATACAGTATGCAGAGGAAAACAACAACAGCCATCATAACAGTTGCTAGGCCTTCAGTCAAAAGTACAAAGGCATCGCTCTGATATACAGTATTAATGTTACATAAAATATAACGGGATGAGATTTTGCTAAAAATAAATCTCTTAAAACTACATTCCATGACACAAAAGCAGTATTATTTTTTAAAACTATAGTGGATTTGGTTGTCTGCCATGACACCACTGTGAGAAATACCGCAAGCGGAGTGGTATAAATGGTGAAACGATTATATTCTTATCAGCTAATCAGATTTGAGGACCAGAATGAATTGATAAATATAGAAAATAATAAAAGTATATAATAATAATTTGTAATAATATAATAATTTATATATAGAAATATAATTATATAATAAAAATTTAATATAATTTGGAATATACACAATGTATATTTATCTATTTTATATAATATGTAATATATTATACATATGTATTAATATATTATATAATATAATTTATTTTTCTATAAGAATAATAAGAAAGATGAAGCTACTAATAATAAAGGCAGTTTGTGAATGGGAAAAAGTTGGCTAATATACAGTTATCACAGTTCCACTGAAGTAACAACAACTAAGTATGGTATTTTGTGGGAAAATGTTTACCATGGTAAATTTTAGCAAAGGTAGTTCTCAACACTATGACATGAAAATGATATTTCCTTTTTTCTGTATGATCTCTTTTCATGTCTGTCTCTTCCTCAGATCACACTAGGAAAGCACATTTGATGAGCTCTTTCAGGACTAATAATGAGAATATGTGTGCGCATGTCCCGTGGCATCTCCTATGGACACAAGAAGAGGCAAAATGTGCACATACTCTCTCTCTCTCTCTCTCTCAATAAGTGCTGTTATCAGGTAGCTGCTCTGATGTGTGCTGTCTCTGTGGTGTCTGAAGTAAAGACAAGGTAAAGGCTGTAATTAATCCGCTGAAGGTAAAGGACAAATCTATCTCTCTCTCTCACACACACACACACACACACACACACAGAGACACACACGCACGCACTTTTCCAGCAACACACTTAAAATTTTCAGTGGCCAAGCTCAATAATTGTCCTCTATTATATTGTCCTGTGTAGTGAGATCTGCTGTCTGTCTCCCTGGAGCCAAACACTCACAGCGAGACATTTTGGAGCACTGTTAGAGATACATTTTTTTTTTTTTGGTTGAACCTAATTATTGTTTCATGTCTGAGGAGTTAAATGGATATACAGAGGATTTCTTTTTGTAGCATGTTGTAGCAATTTGAATGATTCCTGATGTTTTTAAGATGCTATAATCTACAGTTTTGTAGCATTACAATTTTTTCATTCCATTTTAAGCTTTAAGGATATTACTATATGTTCACTAGGAAAAATACTGATAAGAACATGATTTCTTTCTATTTTTTTGCCCTGGGGAGAGAGCTTTGCATTGAGAATGTATGTCTACACAGTACATCAGATTCTTTTTTTCTATCAATAGAGTAAAGAAAATTCACGATACGTCCCTTTTAATGTCTACCCACTTAGACAGAAGAGGGCACCATAAGATTATGTATGAGCGTGTCTGTCCTCTATTGTACCTGATAGTGCATGAGAGTGTTGAGCCTCTTCCAATCATTTTCAATCTTAGTGGTGATGTCTTCATCCTGCAGGACCACTCGGGCCATTCGTCCCTGACGCCACTCTGAAAAATCAAATATGTGCCATTAAAACAGGCACAGTGAATCTCCCCCAGCTCAAAGCAGATTGATTTGATCCAAAGCTCTGAATGTGTCTTTTCACATGGGTTAGAAATGTGTGTATGTATGCACAGTAGGGTATAATTAAATGCTAAAGAGAGAGCTGATAGGATACAGACAGGCTCAGAGTGAGAGTGATCATTGATTTTCTCCTCTGTTGAATGGGGTTTATTAGTTTACGTGGTTGCCAAATGCACAGATGATGCTTGCAGAAACCTACCCCCAACACACACACATAGACACACACAAAAGCAATGCCAGTTCTGCAGCTACAGAGACAGAACATCATCATGGAAGAGATTGCTCTGGCCAAGGTGCTGGAAGGATGATTTGCACCGCTGACAGGGGGCTTTTGTGTGGCGTGTGTGTGTGAGATAGGCGTTTGTGTGCCAGAAATTAATTGTGGAGTCAGTCTGTCAGCGCCGTCTGTCAGCTTTTACCTGGGTCACACACTCACACACACCTGCTTGTGTATGCGCGCGCAAAAAGTGTACATTTCTATCACTGTTTATGCATTACATACATGGAATCAAATCAAAATAAGTTTACATTTGAATGAATATGAAATAGTGACTGAAACGCGACTCATTAAGACTACATAACCAGCTCTCCCTTCCAAGATGCTGGAAAAAATCCTGATAATCGAGCCGTCGTCTGATGAAATCAAATGCACATAAGATAAAGATAAGCTGTGCTGTGATTTCAGGTATATTTTGGATGTAAAATTAGAGAAGCAACTTAATATCTGTGTTTAACTGAAAGCACTGCTCCTCTCCGCCGCTCGCTGAACAGAGCAGACGCAAAGAGAGAGAGAGAGAGGTGTGTGCGTGCGCTGGGAAAGCAAGACCTCGCGCTCACACGGCAGTACCGGCGAATCTCAGAAACTAAATAAGTTTGGTTTGGGTGCTTTTTTGAGGGGAAAAAAAGTTGCTAAAGGTGTCTGCAAAGTCGCTAAGTTGGCAACACTGTGCATCTCCATTTCTTCAACTACGAGCTAGGCCACGGGTCAAACAGAAAATGCGCGCTGCGTTAACTGCGCGTTAATAAAATTAGTGCCGTTAAAATGAATTTGTGTTCACGCGTTTTTAACTTTGACAGCCCTAATTGAAATGTATCAATAAAAAGCTTTTCTATGACTCTTTCTGCAGCTTACATTGTCACGGCAGTAGGTGGTGACTTTTTTATTAGCGTGTCATTGAATCATTCAAACAATTTTGTTTAAAAACCACAGATTCATTCAGAAATTAAACAAGTGACTCTTTCTGAGTGAGCAAATAAATCATTCATCCAACTGATTCTTTTAAAACACTGATATATTAAGGAACTTGATATATGTAAATTTTCTTTACATATATCAATCACTCAATTAATTCAAAATCACTGTTCAATCATTTAGAAATTCAACGATTTTTTTATGAGCGAGTAATTGAATCATTCAAGCTAACTGATTTGTTCAAAAGGAACAATGCAATCAAGAATATATCAGATGACTATTTTTGTCAAATAAATAATTCACTCAAATTATATGTTTACGAAAAACGATTCATTCAGGAATGAAACAAACGACTCTGTGACTGAGAAACTGAATCATTCAGTTTCCTTCAAAACACTGAGAAATTCAGCAACAAAAGAACTGCTAAATGATTAATTCTGCTGCAGCTTCATTTTTTTGGTAAAATGTTTTTTACAAAGTAACACAATATTGCGGCTAAAATGTTAGTTACACATTTTTTACTTAAATTTTGAAAGCAATATCACACTCGTGTGCACACGTTAAACTCACCCAGGTCCATGTCCACAGCTTTGGGTCTCTGTGAATACGGCATGTTCTTATACACGGCATCCAGAATCTTTTCTTTGACCTGCGTGATGGTGTCGCAGTTCAGAACCTTGACCGGGATCTCTGGGCTGTTCTCGTTCTCTGGATTGACACAGTTTAAGATCTGGAGGGGAAAAAAAGAGAATAAGGATGATGAGATGTTGGGCTGTGGTCGGTGAAGCCGTAGGTGCGGAGCGTGGCTCTGGAAAAGGCCATTTCCTGGCCCGGGAAATCTAATTTCACACCCTCTGCAGGACCCCAATCTCAGCCTTAGCAGGGTATGAAGAGACTAATGAATGCTACCCTCCCTCGGCCAGACTGTCTGCTTTTAAACACACACACACACACACTAACAGCACTGACATTCATGAGAGTTTATTAGATACTATGTTTATCGTGTGGTGTGGCTATGAGGGTGTATGATGCTGACCAGTGTCTTGTAGTCAATCTGTTGCCGGATGAGTTTGTCCTCACTGAGGGAGTATCGGGCTTCTCCGGTGATGGCGTCTATTGGGCCTTTTTCCATCTGCTGTTTTATAGCACAGTACAGCATGAAGAGAGGCTCACCTGCACACTCCTGTAAACACAGACACCAACACACATTATTATTATCACTTCTTATACGCTGACTGGTCTAATGCTTCTTTGAAATATCACACTAGCATACTACTATTTCTGCAGTATATAGTATGGACACAACCATTCATTTTTTGAAAGAAATGAATACTTTTATTCAGTAAGGATGCATTGACTTGAATTGTAAAGACATTTGCAGTGCAACAGGATTTCTATTTAAAATTTTATATTAAATACGAACATAGTGAAGTCATGTCTAATCTATCAAGATCATGTGGTAACAATGTACAAGTACATAACAGACTACCATAGTAAATGTTTATTATTGCATAATGTGTACAGTTAGTATGCAGTATGTATTATATACTGCACATTCATGTTTACTTTGACAATTTTTGACCAACATAAAAATGCCAAAAGCTTTCTCAAAAAAATTGTTTTAAACATTCCCAGGTTACTCACATACATTTCTGCTTAACTACACACTGTCTGGATTCACTCCATTCATGGCAAGATATAAAAATATATTTTAGTTCGAGACACTTAGCAGTAGCAAGTAAACATAATATCCTGAGCACAACTGAATGCTAAAACTCTAAAGTCCGACCATAAAGTCTAAACACATTAATGTCTTTGAAATTTCTCCTACAACTATTTGCAGAGACTCCAATTATTTGAATGAGCTCCTATAAACATACAAACTGTAGTTGATCATGACATGACTGGCACTTCCTGTCTTATTGGGCAGCTCTGAGCCAGAATAAGCTGCAGAGTGAACCAGACTTCATGCTGTGCATCAAAAGTCTGTCTAGATGAGACTAGTACTGTTACAGGAAGCCAAAGAAGCAAGTTACCTTCAAGAACCTATGAAGCAGGAAAGCAAACCAGTTGGTTAGCATCTTCTCAGCAACAGACTCTGTCCTGAAACACACAAATACACAAACATCAGCAAGTGACGTCACTTATCGTCAAGAATACCTGTGTATTTCCTTTTTATTTGTTGTATAATAATGGCTGGGTTTTGATGGAGGGGAAAACAGAAAGTGTGAAACACTTTAGTTGCCTTCCCTTGTCAGTCACTCCAGACTATCTTTGTCCATTTTTTAATTTTTTTTATTTTATTTTGACCACCCCCGTCTCTTTCTTTCTATCTTTGCTTTGAGGGATGAGACAGACACAGACACAAACCCACAAATGACAAACACACGACACAAACGGGGATCTCTAGAGTTCTGGTCAATAACTTGGGAAGAGAGAAAAAGAAAGAGCTGAGGGTTTGTTGAAGACAGAGCAGGTAGAAAACCGAAGAGAGAGAGGGAAAGATAAGGCAGATAGAGGAAGAGAGAACAAACAGCACCCCGACGGGAGTGGTTAACGAGCATGAAAAATACATGAAAGGGTTATTCCCTCGTTCTGACGGCTGAGCGCGCCTGTGGAATACCAATACCTCTCTTCCCTGCAAAACATTTCTCCTTTCACCCCAGAAAATACTTTTTTTCCCCTTGCTCTGTTTGTGGCAGTGAGTATTATTTTCACTTATGGACATTACAAATACACATAAGCATCACAGGACGATGTAATATCAGCTGCGTAATTGTCGCGGCGATGTCTGCACACACACTGCTCGGCCGCAGTGGGGACGGTGAGGTAGCAAACCGGCAATTTACTCAACAGCGGTGAGAGAAAATGACTCTCTTAATGCATGTGGAAATAATTATGATTACACCACTGAGACAGCCTGCAAACACTGAGTGTGGAGAGAGTGTGTGTGTGTGTGTGTGTGTGTGTGTTTGAGCGTGTCCACATGTTGTATTGTGTTTGAGGGGGTCATGCTTCAGGGTCACACGTGAGAGTGAGTGCTGATTGGCGAGACAAGATGAGGTGCGTTTATAGAGGTCAGGTCTGGATGGTGATAAACCGTAATCTTTGCATATTCAATCTCTCATGCTCACCAAGTTGCATTTATTTAATCCAAAAAAACTGAAAAGTTATAGTGGAACTAGTTTCGATTCTAATATATTTTAAATGTCATTTGTTCCTGTGATGGCAAAGCTGATTTTTCAGCAGTCTTCAGTGTCACATGATCCTTCAGAAATCATTCAGTATCATCCATGTGATATCAATGCATTTTTGAAGAAATAATTGAGATATATTACTTTGATTTGTCTTTCTTATGGGAACTGACATATATCTGCTGAAAAACTAACTAAACCTAGTTTAAAGATATGTTCTTATATCAAATTTTTTTTTATTGCAAATTGATTGAAGTCACAAAACCATAAAAAACAAAGTTATGCTGCACAGGACAGTAAAATATGCTTATCTAAAACAAATGTACATAAAATAATCAACAACTTAAAAACTAAAAAAAAAATCAAATTCAAGAACGCATACTGCCCCTGTATAGTTGCCTGGAACAGGTTAGTCCAAGCTGATTTAAGTAGTCGCTGAAGCAAACTACTGGTTGGTGAAGACATACATATAATTATGATACCCATTTTGGCATATTTCATTGGCATAACATACAGATTTGGAGATAGACAGAAGCTATACTAGAAAACAGTCATGATGGCCACTCAAAAAAACAAGTTATTAGCGCATTAAGGGGTTTCAGGGTTTGTATATTCAGGAGTTAAGAGTCCATTAACATAAAGATGATGTTATTTGCATTATACTGCATTTGTTTTTTTGAGGTATTCACCCATCTGGGTTAATGCATTAGCAGATGATAAATGCTAATTTTACTGAAAGAACAAACATGGCTGTCGAATAACGAGGCCGTCAAATTATGCTTATTTAATAATGGTGCATTTTAGTGAATAAATCAATGGCAGTCTCACACAGAGCTGAAATGAGAGAGGCGAGAGGAGGGCAAATAGAAGGAGTGATGCAAGATGCAGTGAAATGAAGGAAAGTCGTCATGTTTGTGACGAGACCGTCAGTCATTCGGTGGTTCTTCTAAAGGACAGTGTGTGTTTTATTCAGCAGCGCGTGTGGCGGGCTATACAAAATATTTTCATGTTTATATATTCTCTTTTAAGCCTGTCAACTTTCCTTTGTATCCTACCTGTTTTCTTCTGGGCCTGTGAGCTGAGGGACTTTGGATGCAGGAGCGAGAGGAACCTGTGTGTATTTGTGCACTGATGCGTGCATTCATATATGATATTCATTCAGTGAGTGTGTGTGTGAGTCTGAGTGAGTTATGAGCTCTGACACACACATACACTACAATGACAGAGCGTTTGATGCTGGTTGCATCAGGTCTTGCAAGAATGTTTCCTGTCTTTTTCCTGTCTAAGTCAATCAGCGATCAATGATGGACGATGACGGACAAAAAAAACCCTACAAACAGGGGCTGAATTACCAGTTACTGAACAAAATTTACTTCCTTTTAAAATGCAGTATCCTTGTGAAACTAGTTTATTAGAAGCATCCGTTTCAGTGCTTCTCATAAACTAGTTTCACAAACAGCTGAATTGGGCACTCACCTGGCGCACCAACACATTTCATATTGCAGAGGCTCAGAGTGAATATCTGGCTTCAAAATATAATTCAGACCCACAGAAGCCAATCTCCAAAATCTCTTCATTGCTGATTTGATGCTTCAAAAAACTCTTTTGCCACTGAATCGCTATTTTCTTTCATCAGGAAGCTCAAACACATTGCCTGTTCATCCCCCGGTGAGAGAATGAATGAACAGAAAGTTAATAGTAGCTAGGCTATTTGAGCACCTAAATGAGTTTTTGCATCCTCTAAAACTTCATCACACCAGGCTTTTGTGTATTTATGCCTCCGTCCGCTCAGAAAGAGTATGCTCCTTCAGCATTTTTCTGTCTTTTTGTTTTCCTTTTTTTTTTTACAGAGTTTCATTAATGAACATGAGGGTTTTATTAGCTATTAGCGTACTTATGAGTTGTGTATGTGTGTGTGTCTTATGGCGGGTAAAGGAACGCTTCATTGAAGGGGCGACACATAACACAATATGTCTCACTAATAGTCCATTCCGAGGCTCTGTGAGCCTGCAAATCTCATTAGGTGAAAACATGTACACACACACAAACATCAGCAAGAGAGAGCCCGAGGCCATGGAGCCGTTCCATTTTTAGCCACAGTCCTCCACAGATATTAACATGAGGGAGCGAAAGACAAATAAGAAACCTCCAAAGTCCCAAGAAGAAATAATTTGCTGTTGTGGCCTAGTGAAATTGAGTCGTGGTGCTCATGTGGATGACACAAAAAGCTTGAGAAGAGCCCAAAAAATATTCTATAATAACTGTAACCCAGAACAAATAATTACCTGGCCAAGAAAATAACCTTCAGACAAAAAATGAGGTAGAACTGCGGAACCAGACGCACCAAGCCAAACCACAACAAAACAAAAACCATGCACTATACATGCAGAGCTGTGTCAGGTTTGAATGCAGCCAGCCACAAAATCTCCCACCCCTTTTCTTTCTCCCATGTATATTTCCAGTCTTTTCGCTAATGTTTCTGTCAATAAAGAATGGCAAAAAGCCACCAAAAGCCTTTTTACGCACTGCGCGACTGCGATTTGATTCATTGTGGCTTTCCCACTGAAGTGATGAATCAGTCTTCACTGAAAAAAATAACATTTCCCTGCTGATCCACAACCAGAAGCCCAGAACAAGTCTGAGTCTTGTGTCTCCATATATATTCCATAATCAAATAAAGAAAAAAATAACAACAGATAAGCAAATATTAACGCCAACTAAGCTTCAGGCTATTTGAAATTAAACGTACAGTCACTCTGATGACCACAGAGACCAGACAGGCCCTTGTTATTTTTCACAGTCATTTATCATTAAATGCAAGTGGGTCACTTTATGAAAATAAATTAGTCTCTCTGTTGATATTGTCTGATTCTTAAAAGATGTCTCATTTGCAAGCAACTGCCCTACAGGCATCTTTGACTCATTATTTTTCTTAACACACATGAACGTCCTTTGTTCCTACTTCAAGAATATGTAGAAGGATCACACACTATCAAAGTAGCTCACTTGGTTATGATTGTCAGCTCAAAGAGTGACGATGATTTTAAGCTGCAAAACTTGTGGTTCTTCCCATGTTATTAAAACTGCAAAAGGGAGTTGGATATGTGGCCAAGTGGCTTGTGCTGTATATTGAGGCTTGGTTTTCATGTGGGTAGCATGGTATTTGAAAAAAAAAAAAATATATATATACTTTTACACTCTGCATTATTAAATTCCAAAGAAAAAAAATTCCTAAATGTTGCTTTGTCCTAAACAACGCCTATAAAATTATTTACGATCTTAAAAATGAAATAAAACATGATGTTGTACATGATGTTAAACATTTTTCCATTGCAACAGAAGATACTGGTAAATATTTCAGAGGCGTCTTTGTCAGCCATGTTCAATTAATGCTGTCATTAATACAAAAAACCCACAATGACACATTAAGAGGACAGTGGAGCTATAGGTAAGGGTCAAAGGTAACCAGTCATGGTGTTTTGGTTGCAAGATCTCACACCGAATGCCTAAATATGGCTTTTAAGAATAAATTTGTGCCATAATTCTTCACTTAATTCATCTGTACAACAGGAACTAAGACCCGCTTGATCCAGAAACACCAATGAATGCATTGCTCACTGATGTGGGACAAGCTCCAGATGTATTCCATTATCCGAGAAATGTTAAGATGAGGAGCAGATACAGAAAGAGGTCACAAGAAGGGCAGGGTTTGTTCACATGGATCAATTGAAATCAAAATGCTTGAGACAGAGAGAAAATGAGAGCGAGAGAGACAGAGTAATGCCGTTAAAGGAACAGAGAAGAAAATTAGTGAGATGGAGTCCAATCGATGTGGAGGGAGTGGAGGCCAGCAGTAGTTGCAGAAACGACGGTGTTCGTTTAACCGTAACACCAACAGGAAACCATGAGGCCGAATGCGATAGTGAAAAAGGAAGGAAGCCATAAATGAAAACACAACAGATTTGTTGGGTTTCTAATACAGGCTTCTTGTTCTCCAGATGCTTCCTGGAAAAGTGAAGACACGGATCTGCAAACAAGACCAAAAGGAGCATGTCGAATCGATAATCTCCTAAATTCCCATAGAAAAAAAAGGAAAAAGTGTCATCTAAAACCATGGGCCCCTGATCCCCACGGCCCTGCCTGCCAGCGCGGGGGGATTAGTGTTTTGTGTTCCTAATGACAGCAGATAATGAGAGAGACGCAGCGTCTGTCATGTTAAATAACGGCGTAATCCACATTTCCCCTGCATCTATTTGCTGTGACTGCTAATGAGCGGAGTCACGTAACGAAACACCAAAAATCATTCAATGAGATTGAGAGAGAGCAAAAGAGGAACAGCTGTGGTGTTTGTTTGGCCTGTCTGCTTTGAATACTCAAAGTGTGATGTATAGCTGATATAACAAATCACCTCCAGCTAAAGCTAAAATACACTCGGCCTCCATCAAGCGGGGCTGTAATGAAAGCGGCCGTGGACTGCACTTAGCCCTTGGGCAACTCTTTGTTTAATCATTATTAGTCTAAATCTTCTAGTTGACATGCTGCTTTGGAAAGACTTTGAAAAACCTATACAAATTTGGAGGAAAAGCATTAAGGACAGCCGAGAGCGAGAGAGAGGAAAAAACAAGTGGATTTGAGCTGCTCATGAATGTTTTATGAGTACCTAGCGCACAAATGATAAGTGACACTGACAATGGGGCCGTACTGAGGGACTGCAGAGTTATGGATCATGAATCAATATAGCTATTATGCCCGGCTAAGATAACACAACAAAACTTTGAGTTCAGTTAGTGACGTATTCATTCAAAGTAAATGGAAAAACTAAATGAAAGCAGAAACATGAAGTGAATAGCAAACCTCCTGAGCAGTAGTTTGGGATGGTTCTTGCTCTCCAGGTTCTTGTCGATGAGGTCGGAAAGCAGGTGTTTGAGCACATCCGTGGCGTATTCCAGTCGACCCTGGAGAGCCGTCATTATTAGTGATGCCACATTGCCACGGTCACGCATGGAGAAGGAGCGCTGCATTTCCAGCGTACGGATGAACGTCAACAAAAACACCTTGTTGTTTATCAGCTGGGCAAACAGCTTCAGAGCTTTTTCAACGCACAGCTGCCCATTACCAGAGACCTGGAACACACAACAACATCTTTGCTGTTAAATACAAACATTTTTTATAGACTGTCTCAATGAACTCAATAATGCATAATTTAAATACAAAACAAAAGCACACGCAACATGAAAAGTTGTAAATTACACCATGTCCTAGCTAGGTTTGATATTTTTATAGTCATTTGCTTTCTTTTTATGTGGTATTGTGCTGGGATAGGCTCAATGGTTAAAAAAACCCATTCCATATAATTGTATATTAAACATCCAGTGTGATTGCATATGATTGTGTCACATGGCACAGAAATTTGTTGTTAGGACAACTTGTTATAGAAAAGTGTTCATGAAATAAATCCTCTCAACATAGACTGCAGCCCACCTCCAGCTCTCTGAGCACAGGATGATCCTCGATGCCGGGGAATAACACTCTCATGGCATATGTGCGGTAATCCAGATAGGGAATTCCGGCCCGGTCCAGATCACTTGTCAATTCATTAATATCTGTCTGCAGTTCTGCAAAAGCTGAAAACAAAAAGGGGTAGAGAAAAAAATAGAAATGATTTCAATACACAGTTCAATGTCCAGGCCATGATGTTTTGCCAGAAAATCAAGAAAAAATATTATTTAAAAGAATGATATAAATGATCATTTATTTGTCTTTAGCACATTCTTATCAAATTCGAAATCTGTAAATGGAAAGTGCATCATGGTATTATTTGTTATACTAATACATGCTTTAATATAATTTATGAATTGAATTTATGAATATTTTTTATTCATTCAAATAAATATTATATGAAAATCACAATTAATATATTAACAATAACATTAATATTATCAAAGATTAAGAAATATAACAGTAACAGGAATTTAGAGAGGAAAATGTTTTTAACTGTCATCAAAAATATATAATTTCTTATTTTAAATTACTTCAAATATATAAAAATTAGTGCTGTCAAACGATTAATCGCATCCAAAAGTTTTGTTTACGTAATATATGTATGTCTACTGTGTTTATTATGTATATATAAATCCACACACATACAGTATATATTTTGAAAATATTTACATGTATATAAATTTATATAATTATATGTAATATATAAACATAATGTTTTTCTTAAATATATACATGCATATGTTTGTATTTTTATATACATAATAAATATACACAGTACACACTCATATATTATGTAAACAAAAACTTTTATTTAGGATGTGATTAATTGCTATGAATCATTTGACAGTACTAATATATATATATATACACATATTGACAGCACTAATAATAATATGAACTGGAACAGAAACTTTTACTTTAAATATACATGTATGATATATGTGTTTTTTTTAAAGCTGTAGTCACAAACTGAACCACTGAACTGCTAATCAGCATCTCTGAGGACTTTGTTTTGTCCAGTTTGAGGTTTTTATGAAGTTCCTGAAGGGTGTTGGAGGCAGACAAAGAGAGCAAACCAAAATAACCTCTCAGCTTCTCTCTATTTATGGTTTTCTTACTCACACAAACACACACAGAGAGTAAATTGCAGGCTGCTGAAGTGCTTGTCCCCTGCTGCTGGAGACTGGAGGTGGGATGTCTTTAATTGGGTCCATTCTGACAGAGCCTGGGGCAGCACTATTCCCTGAGGGAGTTATCTATCTCTCTTTCTCTCTCTCCCCATGTTTCCTTATTTCTCTTTTCTGGAGCGTTCCTTCTGCCTTCACTCTATTGTCTCCCCTCACCTGTCCTCCTCTTCCTCTCAGCCCGGCGTCTCTCTCTGTGCCTTTTCTCTCATCTTAACTCACGCTCTCGCAGGCGTTCATGGAGTGCAGGACTCAATCTGCCCCTTTAATACTTCTGCATTTTAAATTCCTTGCGGCTCCAGAATCAGTCAACACAAACCTCATCCTCTCAGACCCGCTAACCGTAGGTCAGGGATGCTTTCTCTTCTGCATTGTGTGTAAGAAACACTTTTATCTGTCAGCCACCTGAAACCTTCAAATGCTGATGTATGTTGCATTGCTCTATGACTAAAGATTTAATTGGTACAATCTGATAAATAAGAATATGACATCAAAACTGTGTTTTTGGCAAGTAAGGGAAGAAATAGATAACAGAACAAACACAACTAACAGCATGTGTTCTAATATTTAAAACATTTGACACCTCACATCCATCCTGTGATGTATTGCAATCCCCAAACATAATAATTTTCTCTAACTAAGAGTATGTATATGTTGAATGCACTGTAAATTTGGCTCACACAGTCATGTTGTATGGTTGTAATGAAACATGAGATTATTTTCTCTCAAATTAACACAAATAATCCATAACGCAACATAGAGAAAGGGTGATGGCTTTCTCACCTTCTTTGCACTCCAGCGCGACCCTGGACTCCAGGTTGTCCATTTGCATCTGGAGTCGTTTGAGTGTGAGGTCGTTCTCGCGGGATTTACGCTTGTAGGCAATAAGCACAAGGATGACGATGATGAGAAGGAGGCCGCCGCCGGCAGCGATGCTGACAATGGCAGGAAGAGTCAGGAGGCTGTCAGAGAGAATGTTTACTGAGCCGGGGGACACATGCAGACCACCGACCTGCACCTGAGATAACAAACCCACATATATATACACATGAGAATCAATCAAGAATAAATGCGTACACACATAAAGATGCACATACAGAGATACAGAGTGTAAAAATATACCTTACTCCCCTAACCAACAAAAATCTAGAAAAACACATACACATTGATTTGAGTTTTGGGCAGCACTAACAGTAATTGGTTTTCTGTTTCTAGGGAACCTGGTGACAGCAACAAGACTGTGGCATTGCTGAAGGTCTGGTCTGCGCCTCAACAAGCGGTACAACAATAGTAAATAATGAGTGTTTAAACAGAATATTTAATGCCCTCCTCAACAGCACAGGTCTCAAATCTAGTAAACAAGCACTAAAGGGCTTTTCTAGCATGCAAAAAACATAACACATGAGGTATTGTTCTCAGAAATCAGCCTCAGTTTTTCATCAGATTATTAGAGCTGACTGTTTTCTTTTACAAAAACAGCAGAAAGGAACAAAAAAGCTATTAACTACATTCAAATGTGATCATGAAGGCTGCATTTATTTGATAAAACACAGTAGAAATGGCAACACTGTCAAATATGATTACAACAACTTTTTTTTTTCTATTTTAAAATATTTAAAAATATAATTTCTTCCTGTGATGGCAAATCTGAATTTTAAGCAGGCATTACTCCAGACTTCAGTGTCACAGGATCCTTCCGAAAACATTCTAATATTTGCTGCTCAAGAACTATTTCTTTTTATGATCAGTGTTAAAAACAGCTGTGCTTCTTAATATTTTGGTGAAAACTGATGACTTTGGGATTCTTTGATGAATAGAATGTTTAAAAGAACAGCATTTCTTTTGAAATAGCAATCTTCTGTAACATTCTAAATGTCTATATTGTCTCTTTTGTGTACTGAGTGTAAGTGAGACGTGTTTCCGAAATCAGATTTCAAACCACTTATGAAGATGGTTGAGATCTGGGTTAAAAAATATTTCACAGAAAAACTAGACAGATTTGATGTGGATGTGTTCAAAAAATTTTACATATACATATTTTTGCATATGTCTTACCATGATTTTGTACTGGCCGGTGAGATTTGGTGGTTCACACAGCAGTTGAGACTCAGATACAGTGACTGAACAGGGAGTCTCTCCTATCAGAACAGTGTAATTAAGCTTCACTCCTCCAGAGGCCGATGGAACCAGATTTTTACCCTAAAACACACACAGCAAATGTGATTGATGGTTAGATATGTTTGAAAAGCTTACACTACTAAATATTTCTGTATACATATTTATAGATAACAGATCTTTCAGGATACATTGCATATGCTTATATAGTAACAGTCTGATTAGCTGCTCTCAGCTCAAATGGTCAAGCTTGAGGATAAACATACCTTTAAAATGATAGGTGAGCCAGGTTTCTGTTCCAGGATGCCATTGGTGCTGAGAGGCTCAAAATAAGGGTTTGGGTAGTACATGAAGTTAGTGTTGTTGTACACTAGAAGAGCTTGCACATTATTGAAGATGAATCCAAATTCGTCTGCATGCTTGACTGAATCCAAACCCGGCCTGTACTCGGCTGTCAGCGAGGGAGCCAAACAGCTCATAGTCGTGATGTTCAGAACCTTACACACCTGGAAATGAGAGAGAGACAGAGAGAAATATGCTTCATTTTCATCAGCATTTTTCGAGAGTAATTGTTATTCATTGTTTCATCTCACTTCAGTTCTTTCCCATTAAGATCCTTTTGATACCATCTGTTTTCAAGCATTTTACTGAACTGAAAAGACTGCAAATGCATTTCCTTTTGTTAGACAACAACAGAGCTGGAGAACAAAGGAAAGAGTTCCTTTTAAACTCAAAAATCAGGAATAAACTCAGAGAGAAAACATTAAAAGTGTAAATTACACTCTTCTGATCGACTCGGCATGTCACATTATTATGAGACTTTGTTCTTCAAGATAGAAATAAGCTGCATATCTAGAGGAAAACCTGTCAAGAACATGCCTGGGTCGTCTTATTTTGGGCAAAAAAAAAGTAATCATTAAAAAAAAAAAAAATACTATACAATTAACATACACTAAAAATGTTACCTGAAATAAAATAAACATTAAAAACATGAACATTAAATAAAATATTAAAATCATAAATTCATTTTTATTTCCACTAGTTTCCAAGGCATCACTCTCGTTTTATTTTAGTTTAAATAAGTGCTAAATTAACTAAAACTGAAATAAAAATGTATGAAAACTATAAAGACATATATAGTTTTATATGAAAAAAAGAGAAAGAACAACAAAATGACAAAACAAATTCAAAATAGTAACAAAAATATAATAGTATATCAATGACACTAAAATAACACTATTGCAAATAGTGGTATTTGTTTTCAGTTAACATTAATTTATGATTTTGTTTTAAATAAAAAAACAGGTTTAAGAAATACTGTACTACAATAACGAGAATCTAATGAGAAACTATTAAAAAAATCAATAATAACAAAACGTAATGGAAAATGTCATTAATTAGCATGAAAATATTTTCACTACTGAAAAAAAAAATAGTCCTTAAAGCTGCAGTCCGAAACTTTTTTGTGTTCAAAATTTATAATTTAAAAAAAAATAAGTGAGTACACCATGAATCCATTTTCCAAACCGTGTTTTTGGCTTGTCCTGAATCACTACGGTACACCTATAATAAGTGTTTATATTCTGACTATTTTAGACTGGTTCGGGTAGGTACCCATTTTTCCAGTGTGATTCGTCATAGACATACAGTAAACAAAGAGAAGTAGTTCCGGCTACAACGTTCTTCCGCAAGACGCATGCAGTTCTGTTTATTAACCGCTAGAGCGCTAAAGGTTACAGACTGCAGCTTTAAAGAGCTTTAAATATATACATACGTATTACAGAAAGATCAAACATGGTCTAGAGTTTGACTGGAACCTGCAACACAAGCAACAAAGCTCAATGTATCTCTAAGCGCTAGGCCCCGAATCCAATGTGATTGCATTTTTAAGCTGAAATGATGCAAACTGCAGCCCTCTCATTCCTCAAGTGTGCAACAACTGTGATCTGTACCGCATAAACATCAGCAGTCACACTTGACGGATGCACTCAAGTCTACGTGCACGGGCACCGAACCGTTCCCTCAGAGTAGCAGAGAGCAGCGCTGACGCTCGAACAATAAAATTGATTGCTGTGAAACTCTGACTGTGCCGGGAGGTTTTCATCTCATTTCTTTCTTCTCCCCGACGCTCAGGGGAGAAACTTAATTAGAGCTAAATATCTTCAAAGCACGGCAGGACCGGCGAGCACCACACCTCCTACTCGCATCTCGCATCTCGCCTCCTCGCTCAATCGATACTAACGCATTTTGACCACACAAACTCGATTTGTGCGAGATTGAGGGTGCATCTCATTCCATAGCTTTTGGTTCCTCATTCCTTTGCTCTTCCTCTTCACTCGGCCCTTGAGGAGTGTATAATAAGTGATATTTGTCAATTCTGAGGTTGAGATGGTTTTCTTGTCAGTGATTAACTGGTATTGGCTTATACTTGCTTGCTAGGTCGGTGCTATTACAAGTAAACACTACGGGGTGTATTACGAAGAAAATGTTTTCGTCCTTGAGGCCAGATTCTTGGAACGAACTGAGAGTCTGAAAGAAAAATAAGGCACAAACACAAGCAAAACGCAGCCTCCACAGCCTTTTGAATGTATTTAGGTAACATTTTGTACCTCCCAAAGTTTATTTTACATTAAATATTCTTCAAAAACTCAAACATAGGGATTGAACCTGCTGTTACCAGGCCTGAACATCCCCAAATAGTGCAAAACATCAAGCATCTATAGAAGGACTAACCGACTACATTTTTTTAAGAAAGTCAAACAGAAAAAAAGAAAACTTGCTTCCAAAGTTACAACTCTGAGGCAGCTGACTGAACAGCATGTAGGTTTGCACAATATTTGACGTCGCCACCGTGGCCTCAGATCTCTTCTGTAGGCACTTCACATTACGCACAATGTTTGCGTGATAACAGAAGCTCTCTTGCAGCTCAGAGGGACTGGATCTGGTTAAAAATGAATGGGATTCAATAACTCTAAAGTCACACTGTCATCAAAACATGTAATCCCATTACACACTCCACAGCACCCCCCGTGAGGTAACTGAGAGGGCGCGGAGGAAATGCAGATCTAGTCAAATTGTCGAAAAACTGATTCTTAGCGGAGCTAAGTCAATCAGTCACTGAATACAGAAAAATGACAAGATACTTCTGATATAAACATTAAATGATATCAGGGCCTACATGCTAATCATATTAGAGAATTTTTTCACTTTAATGCATTTTTATTTATAAACATAGTAAAAAAAAATAATTTTGCACAGTGTAACAGGTTTTAATATTCATATTAGGAAGTGTTTGGTCAGTAAGATTTTTCTTTTATTTAGTAAAGGTGCATTAAATTGATCAAAAGGGCAGGAAAATGTTTCTACTTCAAATAAATGCTGTTCTTTTGAACTCTCTATTAATCAAAGAATCATGAAACAAAAAGTATAAAAGTTTCCACAAAAATATAAAGCAGCACAATCGTTTTCAACATTGATAATTATAAGAAATGTTTCTTGAGCACAAAATCAGCATGTTAGAATTATTTCGGAAGTATCAGACTGGAATAATGATGCTAAAACTTCAGGTTTGCATCACAGGAATAAATCACATTTTATAATATATTAAAATAATACCTACATTTCACTGCTGGTTATACTCTGTATAATTGTGTATGTGACAAATAAAATCTTGAAATAAAAATAAAAAGTTCATTTAAATAGTAATATTTTTCACAATATTTATTGTTTTTACTGTATTTCTGATTATAAAAATTCAGCATTGATGTATAAAATATGTAGGATTAAGTTATTGAAGGTTGCAGGCCCACAAGAGATGATCCATGAATTACCACCACTGTGCCCTTGAGCAAGACACTTAAACCAGCTTGCTTCAGGGATATTGTTGCTGTAGTAAGTGTTCTGTTTGTCACTTAGGATAAAAGTGAGCACTAAATTATTACTTACTACAGTGATGACAGTGGAGGGCTGTTCCAGCACTTCTCCAGTTCGTGGACCACCCCTACCAAAGACTGAACCTGCAACCTTCGTGCTATTAAATTAAAAAGCCATTCTAATTGCAGCACAACGCTGCTGGCCATCTTAGCAGGACAAAATAAGGGTCTAATGCAATTGAACTGTATGTGTGGTTCTCCGTCCTTTCGTGGCAGTGCCATGTCAGAGACAGATGCTGTGGCCACAACCAGCCTGGCACGGCCTGGAAGAGCCTAGCATTGCCTCTGCATGCCATCTGTTTCAAACTGGCTGGACGCGCACTGGCTGTCACATTTTGTCTTGCTGTACCAGTTTGTTTCTTCACTTCCGCCCACATCAAGCTACCAGTTTTCCAACAGTGGGGAAAAAATGTAGCTTTCCACATGGCTGGATTTAATTAGCAGGTTTTAATTGTATTTTAAATAACACCTGCTGTAAGCAGAAGGAAATGCAGATACTGAGTGGGTCAAAACCAATTTATTTATTTTTTTTAGCTGTACTTCAGGGCCTGCACCAGACTAATAACATCTGAGTTCCTCTTCTGTCCTTCCATGACCAGGCTGCAGTAGCTGCAGGTTTTTGGCTGTGGAAATAATTGGGATCCTTCTCTGTCTCTCTGAAATAATTGGATTCAGGTTCTTCCATGGACTGACACATGACTCAGCACAAAGCACATCCTACCCACCTAAACTAATGAATCCAAGCATCTCTCTTCGGCTCTAGGACAAAGAGTTGCATATAGATGGTGCTCCCTGGTTATAATCAGCCACAAGTTACTAATGCCTCAAAGGTATACTTCAGCCAAAAATGAAAAGTCTGTTATCAGTTACTGATCCTTATTTGTTCTAAACCTGCATGACTTTCTTCACCTTTGTAGAACACAAAAGGAGATATATTAAAGAATGTTTCAGCTGTTTTTGTCCATACAAAAACTCAATGAGGTACAAAAACAACAACATTTGACCCCAATGATTTAGATTTTTATAAAAAAAAATTATAAAATAAACAGACAGGTTTGGAATGATTGCTAAAAATACATTTTTAATTAAAAAATAATATTATATAAAATATAATTTGACTCTCCCTCTCTATATACACACTATATGTACAAATACATCATATTTGTAACACTGAAAGTCAATGGGGTCCAAAAACAATAAATGAGTAAATGGTAGATTTGACTTTTTTTGGTAACACTTTATTCTAAGGAGTCATTGTTACACGTTACATGTACTTTACTATTATAATAACACTTAATTATTCATAATTGCATGCAAGTAACCCTAAACCAAACCCTAATCCTAACCCTAACCATATAGTAAGTACATGTAATTAATTCATATTACTCAGTACTTAAATGTAGAATTATACTGAACACAAAACAAAGTGTAACCCTTTTTTGGCTGAATTAATCCTTTAAACTTAAGGTCCTTGCACACTGAGTTTGAAATTTTCATATGCGTTTTTTCCTATTCGCCATCCTAAATATTCGTCACGCACAGAAACGTTCCACACTGAGTCCGATGCATGTCTAAATGTGATTGACACAATGTTAGGTCGTATTTATTTTTAACGTGCAAAAATTTCAAACTCAGTGTGCAAGGACCCTTAGACTAAATATAACCCCATATCCTTATATACATAACTATTCCTTTAAAACATGAGCCTTCTCTGCTCGATTGAAACTCCAGAGGTGATGTACAGTATGAACAGCATGATGTCTTCTTCTGAACCCGTCACAGCAAACTGACACAGGAGAATAAAACGTTTCATGGTAATGACTGAGCAGAGCTGCCCACCAGCTCTGAATTATGCCTTTTGTTTTTCAAGTACATGTGCATGCAACCATACAATGGCAAAAAAAATGAGACGGCTGGAAATAAGGGCGAATGTAGAACAACTATAAGCATCTGCACGACTGTAGAAAAGCCTGTGGCTCTGTTAAATGCTAAGATGTTTTATCGTCCATAGTTCATGTTCTTCATGTTGGTTTTTTTGCGAGCGCGCTCTTATCCGAGGTATCTGGGGAGGTCTTTGACACTGATTGGTAGGAGCGTCTGATCGCTTCGTTTTAGAAGGAAAAAACTGAAGTGCCTTTGTGATCGGCTCAGATAGCGACGCGCAACGCTTTAGGAATCCGTCTCCAGACTTCATTACCGAATCTCTCCACCGGTGCACGTGTCAAGCTATTTTTTTTCTTCTTCTCCTCCTCAAGAGAAGACAAAGGTAGAAAAACTAATCTTTTAGCTATAATCAGGAAAATGATTAATGTCTCAATTGCGGGTTGGTGACAGGTACAGCAGGATGCACAAAGGCAATTGTCTGCTGTTCGTTCAGCTTCTGAGAACCCCGCCAGGTAACGGGAGGGGAGGAGAGGAGGAAGAGAAGCAATTTGGGGAGGAGGCAAATGACAGTTTGAAGGCTGCCTTGACGGGCGCTTGGCTCTGATTGCCAGACTCCGCGGCTGTTTTGTTCCACACCTCCCTCCCCAAAAATACAGAGGAAAACGAGGGATGAAAAAAATACATAATCATAACCTCAACAGTTAATAAAAATGCAGGGAATCAAAGCCAGTCGACTCTTTGGTGATCATGCCTAAGAGGCGAAAGCCCACCTTTCTCTGTCTACCTCTGTTTTTTTCAAAAAAGAGAAAGAAAGAAAGAAAGAGACAGCTCTAGCACCTGACACATCAGACAGAGCCCACACAACATATTTCAGGAGTCCCTTTAAGAACTCTAAGAGCTCTGGGCTCTGTGAAGCGTGGAGGAATGCGGGGCTTCTGTCACTCCTCATTGCGCAGTCGGTGTCTCTTTTACTAAAAGTGACTTTCAGGAGAACTACCCGCACATGGGTACATCTGTACAGCTGGGGACTGAAGTGCAGTTATGCTATCGGGAACAGAGGAAGGACGACTATAGCAGTTTGCTTTCACCTTAGCGAAGGAAGAGAATGTGTGATTAGTGCTGTTCTGAACACTTCCACACTCGCAAAACGTTATTTACATATATTGCTTAAAGACATGCAAACAGGCAGACACCTATTGTACATGGAGTCCAATCATCTTTTTTGGCTCTTAATTTAGTTTCATTATGAGCATTTTCCACCTTCTCTTGTTACCTTTAAAGGGAGAGTTCTGTCATTCTCTCACACTTTTGTCTATACAATCAAAAGCTTATATATATAACTGTCAGCAGTTCATCTTCCTTTAAAACCCATTAACCAATATAAGCCTCTTTAACTGGCCACTATCCACCAATACCGCCTCAGATGAAGTTGGTTTTATACTGGATTCTGCAAATAATGCCCAAAAATTCCAGTTTGACAAAGGTGGTATGAGCAGAGTAAAATGCTCACATTAAATTCCTCATCCGCACCACTTTGAGCAGACTGAATAATTCAGCAGGGTACTTAGTCGAAATTACAGATACACAGCTTGAAAAAGAGGTCACGCAGAGTCTTGTGGGTAGGAGATATATGAGATTTCGGGAGCTGTGGCAGTGAGTCACGATGGATCCCGCCTCCGTGGGTCAACAGAAAAGACAGAAATTAGTCTAATGCATCCCAAAAAAGGCAGCGTGCAGATTCTGTGATCCTCTCTCTTCTGAAAGTCACCGATAATTAACTTAAACTTGCAGACAAAGCATCCCACTTCCCAAGGTCGTGCATCTCTGAGGTTGAACTGATATGACTCGGTTTCATTGCGTCGGCCCCCGTGAGATATCAGCTCACATGAGAGAGCCGTTCTCCCAGAAGCCCCTGAGCTCAGGTAACTAAGGTCATTTCAAAAGTGAGGGCGGATAATTGAGGAACCACCGATAACAAAAATGAAGCTACTCACGTTTACAGATTCCCGCCCGCCGTACTTGATCCGAATCCTCGGCTCCTGTATGACATCCAAGTTAGTCCCAGTCACCACCAGAGGCGTGTGTCCGCTAAAAAAACACACAAGATGGCATGAATGTGAATAGGGTGAACGCAAAAACTTTGACACAGAAGTAACTCATCTCCACTTGAATCAAACACTGCCCTTAAATATAGTTTCTTTGTGATGTGGTGCTTAGAAGATAATAAGCTTTTGAGAAGGTCCTGATTAAAGATGCTTTTAACCGGCTTCAGTAGATTTAATCAAACATACTAGATGCGTCTTTGAAAACACTAAAGGAACAGAAGCAGCGGTGATCCTGCTTAGCATTCTGGGAATGTCCACGGCTTGATAAAGCACAACAAAAGAGCCGAGCGTCTGGGAGTGGAATGGGTGAGGAGCTCTAGCTCTAGGTGTTTCAGTTGTTTACTCTTGAGCACTTCATTAGCCAGGCGCCGCTCGTACGCTGTTTTGTTCAGTGTGGCAACGCTCAGGTACAACAGATACAGCATTGTGAGCCCATCTGCTGATGCCCTGGCATGGGGCACTCGCTCACAAGAATGAAAAATCACATAGGAGATTCATTCAGTATCTCAACTGTTGCTCCTAGATGATCAAACAAGAAAGATAAAAACAGTCAGAACTGTTTCCGTCTCATCTTTAATTTTTCTTAAAATATTTTACTGTAAACACCTGAGACTATGTTTATGCTTTCATGTTGAATATTAATGTGAACTCTGTTATAGTTGCCCAAATAAATGTAAAAAATGCTGTCATCATTTACTTCCCTGCATGTGGTTTAAACCTGTATGACCTGTATATTTACAGTATGTATGCAACATCAAATATTTTGAGAACTGTTGCAGTTTTTTTTGTCCATACAAAGGAAGTCGGTATCCAATGTGTTTTGGTTCCCAATGTTCTCCAAAGTATCTTATTTTGTGCTCTTTAGAAGAAACAGAAGTCATACAGGTCAAAAATGTGAGGGTGTTAAAGATGAAAATTGTAATTTTGGGGTAAACTATCCCTTTACATCTTTGGAGCTATGGAAGAGCAACCTTTGTGCAATATAATGCTCCTTTGGTGGGCATGATAATATTTACTTATGTATCTATGTGTTAGATCTAGTGAAAGAGACTTTCTTTCTGTTTTTCTCTCTCTAACAGCTTGCAACGAACCTGTATCTCAGCACCACTTATATAATCATTCTCAGCACATTCTATTTCTTTCTCATTTTTACTTCTGTATATAATCATGTGTAGCTCTTTGATATGAATATGTTGAAGCTCTGTATAATCAGTCCAGCTCTGTACAGCGAAATACTCAAAAATCATCAAATTATGTCTTTTTTTCTTTTTTTTTTTGTCCATTAAATAGTTTTAGTCAGACATGAAATACTCTACAGACTGTGCAAATATATTTTAAGGCTTCAGCAGCAAGAAATAGTTCCTTTTTTGGATCTCAGTAGTGACTTATAAAAGCTTTACTTTCATAAAACCATCCACATGATCACCCCTACATGGCGTAAATCCTTTTTTTTTAATGAAAGTGTCTAACTGAAAACAAAAGTCAGTCATTTATTCATTTTCATGAATAACACAACAGCACACGGCCTTGAACAAAGCTGTTGAACTGCATTCAGTGAATCAGATCAATTTCTTGCAGGAATGAGTCTGATATCCATTCACGCGGTGTGAGTATCAACAGCCTCAAAAGTCAAAAGTGTTTGCTATTAGTGATTTAAATGCAAGCTATTTAGCCAAACTAGCTGATATGCATAATCCAGTACTAAAACATTGCATCATATATGTACATTTACCTCGCAATGCTCCATTCCGGTTCGATGCGTTGAACGGTGGGGTCGTCTATATACTCAAAAGTCAGGATCTCTCGGACCTGTGCACGATCCACGCTCACGTTGATCTGAACCGGCCCCACACCCGTCAGAGAAGGGGCAGAGTAACACACGATCTCCGTCATAGTCCGTCTGAGGACAAAGCAAACAGATACAAACCAATCAGATTCTGAGAAGAGACAAAGCAGGACACAAAGTTTTAACTTAATAACAGATGGCTAGACATATTTTTCAGACACACTATATATGAATGGAGCCGTGGGCGGTTCTCTGCTCTTTTTCAATTGCAGTCTTTTCTTATAGCTCTCACTGAAAGTGCTACCTGTGCAAAGTGGGCATTAGTCATTCCCTCTGCAGCATATTAGAGAGCATTAAGCTATTACTTATTGCACCCTCGCACACACTTGCAACGGCATCTTCCACAAGAACACAGGGCAAATTAGAAATCTGCAATTAGCTGATATCGCATTAAAGTTGTCGCTCTCATGCACCTTAAAGCACTACAATCAGCCTCATCTTTAAATTGAGATCCTGGAGTGAGAGGAAAATGAGGAGATATAGGAAGACACCTGACAGGGGGTATGATATTTACGTACAGATGTATGCTAGCAAAATTAGAGACATAGTTAAAAAGGGGGAAATCTAGAGGAAGTGTTTTTTAAAGGAAGTTCAAACAGGAAACAATCAGAAACTCTCTTTGATTGATATAAGGCATGTAGAAAGTAAAGAGTACAGTAAATGAAGATATGGAACTTTTATCATTATCCTCCATATGCACTGTTCACACTAACTGAACAAAAATATTAATAAAGCTATATAATTAATTATTGTATTATACTATTACTGAAGATTTATTTTTGAGAAGCTACATTTCTTAAAATGGGGATTTCAACCAGTATTCAAAAAGGCTGATTCTTACTCATAAAACTCGCAGGTCTGGTTCCCAAAAAGCACACTGACGCTGCTGCCTGCTCCCAGGTTTTCCCCCATTATGGTCACTTTAGTTCCTCCAGACTCTGGACCCCGACTGGGGGACAATCCTGTGACCGATGGCATCTGCAAAGACAGAAAGAGAAGATGGGTAGGAAACAAGCAAGCGATGGAGACAAAACAGCCTTTACCTCAAGTTTAACTTTTTTTTTTCAATGTCAAATAATCTGCGTGGCTCAGTACTGAGTATTATATATCACTATTATTTAATTTTTATTTACATACGCTACCAAAAGTTTAGGTTTGGTAAAATGATTTAATTGTTTTTGACAAACATTTTCATGCTCACCAAATCTTCATTTATTTGATCAAAAATACAGTACAAAACTGATATATATATATTTTAAAACCACAGTTTTCTATTTCAATATATATTATATATATGTAATTTATTTCTGTGATGGCAAAGCTGAATTTTTAGCATCATTACTCCAGTCTTCAATGTCACAAGAAACATTTCTTATTATGATCAATGTTGAAAACAGTTGTGCGGTGTAATCTTTTAAGTCTTAAAATGTCTTTACTGTCAATTATAAGCATTATAACAGTATTATATTATATACAAGCACATACTGTAATATAAGTATTATAAACATTTAATTATATAATTAATTCCATTAACTGTCACTAGAAGCGCAGAAATGACAGTGCAGCTTTCTGAATCAGCTGAAGACATGCATGTTTTGAATCTGAAGCTGTCTAGATGTGGGTGGACAACTACGTCTGTAAATAACAACTGTCCTTCATAAGCCTCATACGCCGCCTGCTCAGCTCACAAATAAAGACATGCCATTTCCAGTCTTGTCTAAGTGATGCAAGATCATAAAAAACACGTCTGAGGATTAAAAGACTTAAAATGTTGTACATAAGCTCTATAGTTCCCAATTCTCTTCCTTTATTGTACACAGGGACTGAAAATAGCAGATGGAGAGAAACAGAAACAGACAGCTCTGCGTCTTAAGAAAGCACAAGAAACGGCTTGTGGCTGACTTCACACGTGCATTGACTAAAAATGAATTAACACCAATTTTGGTCTTGCCTCGTATTGTTCTACAACTGGTGGGCCGCTCGGGGACCCCGTGTTGTCCAACAACATTTGGCGGAGCTTTTGAGATAACATGCTGCTTTTATATTTGACTGCGATATGAAAGGCGTGGAGGAAAATCACACGCACGCTCTCACAAACATGCATAAACGCATACAGGAAGGGGCTGAGGCGCATATTGTAAAATAAACAGCTCCCCTAATTAGCAGAGGCTGTTAATTGTGGTGGTATGGATAATTGTTTGCCTTAGTGTGCGTGTGAATGCTGCTGTTGATTATCTATTAACCCCAGGCCGGCGGATGGGTGTTTGAGACAGGTGCGCAAGAGTTCCCACAGGTGCTCCTCCGCGATGAGACAACATGGAAACCATCCTTCCTTTGATTCGCTTAATGGCTTTTATTGTCTCCATGTTCAATGTGAACTCCCCGTGGTGCTTTGTGTTCATAATCACTCAATATTTTCATAACTGAGAACAAGTTCTATTATGCTGACGAGAGCTTCGCTTCTTAACGGAGGAAGCAGGGCTGCTGTTTTACCAATAATAATGACAAACGCAGCAGCAATCTGTAAATTAGCAAGTTTTTACGGCGTATCTCAAGTCTTTTGTGCTTGATGAGTGCATTAGATCAATAAACATGCTTTTCTTTTAATGCCTTGGCAAATACACGTGTAAATAATGCTATTAACCAGTAATCCTCAACATCATTTTAGAATCTACTGAAAGTGCACAAAAATACTACTTTAAAAAGGGCTAAATAGAACAATTACCTGATAAAAACGCCACTCGAGCCATAAAAAGGTTAATTTATTGACCTTATGGCTTTTAATGACTCAAAATATGCATGGAGAGACTGCTCCAACACATAATGGAGTGATTACTACATAACTGTCTGGACAGATACAAACAATCCTGCTACGACAATGTAAATATATTATAAATATAGTACTGGTTTGCATCAAATTTGCTTAGTATAAAGTATAAAGAGTATGAGGTTGTATAAAGTCTATAGTCTTTAAGGACATGTAGCATTAAAGTACAATGTTATTATTTGAGAAAAGGAGGAGTTTTCAAACTAGAAAAGGGAGAAAAATATTACAATGTATTTTAGTGCTGTCAAACTCAAATTCAATAAAGTATATTTAAAATGTTTGACTAATGAAGATATGGACTTCATGCCATATGAATTGGTACAGAAGGAAGTCTTTATTCCTTAAGAGTAGCTATTTGAACAGTTGAAGCACAGTATGTTGAGATCTGAGTCACTTCCTGTGATTTGACATTTTTGCTGGTAAAGCGCTTCTGAGAACAAAGCAACCTCAGCAAGGTTCACCTGTCCAAACGCATAACATCACAGTGACCTGTAAGTTCTCTTCAATGGACCAAGTAAAGCCCAGTTTAATAAAACCAAAACAATGGCCAGGTTCACCACTACTTCACTGCATCATTCAGATGTAGCAGAGCTCAAGGTCTTACCACAAAGGAATAGAGTTGAGAAGAGCGTGTCTGGAGCTCCGGCTTACACTCCCCTACACACAAATGAACCGGGCCGGGTTTACGGTCAGTGGGAGCTGGATCCATCTCACACACAATCCTGAAAAAGAAGAAATACACAAAGTTAAGTTACATTTTTAACCTTGGTTTAAATGAAAGTTGCCTAAATGGATGGATGTCACTGCCTCATAACTTCTGTACAAAAAGATCCAGGTTCACTCAGTCCCCATGATCTGGTTTACAAAGCATAATGTTTCTGGACTGACTCCAGAGTGAGGAACCAAAGCATTGGAAGTCGACTCCAGCCCTGCTGAGTGATCAGTATGCGACTCTTCCTCTCTCTCCATTGATTTCCTCTTGATCTCAATGTAGTTTTTGCTTTGGTTCCTTGATTACTTTAGCGCACACATTCCATTAGCTGAATTGACAAGATCACTCTACGGGAATGCCGATGCATAGACATGCCACGCTTTTGTAGCAACAAAACCATATGTTCCTGCAGGCTCTATGAGTGTTCTTTTGGGAAATAACTTAAAACACATTTTCCTTACTGGTTTATTTAATTTGTCCACTAACCTAGTTGTCCATTTAGTGGACATGTATACATCTCAAGAGAAATCTGTCATCTTTATCCTTTTCCTTTTCTTAAATTGTAATTTCCACCATGAAATAAAATGGAAGACTTGTTTGGCTTGTTACTGTATGGCTAATTTTATAGTTCGTATTTTATGCATCCTAAATATACAAAAAACATTTTCACATGATTTCACAAAATTATAACTTGCATACTTATATTTGCAACTTTTGGAAAGTTTTTACACACACACACACACACACACACACACACACACACACACACACACCCTTACATTAATGTCCAAACCGCTGGCCACAAAAATGAGTACACCCCTAAGTGAAAATGTCCAAATTGAAACCGACATGAGAATTTAAATCTGAGTTGAAAGCACGCGGGGGCGGTGCACTGCAATCGATGTTTGGTTGATATCGAGTGTTCGCATCATCAGGGATAACTGTCGGAACGCATGTGGCGCAGACTACGTGATGGTGGGCGTGATGTGGCTTCCTGCGGTGAGTCTGACAGACTCGGCAGACAGCGTTCACAGCTGTTCTCAGCACACATTATGCCCTCTCAATCACACTGAGTGGAGGACTTTCACTTCTAAGGCAATTAAAGTTGAGAAGCAAGTTTGGATGCTCAATCATTGCTGCTGCGTGGTGAAAGTTTGGCTGGTGGGCTTCGGAAATCACCAGGCAGTTGCTATTATTACGCCATTTTGTGGACGAAAAACACCTTTCTCCACTGATAGCCATTCAAAAGTAGCCATGTAAACGTGCAGTCAGATTTACCTTGAAAATCCAGTCATTAATTGGGAATTTTGTGTGAGAATCCTAAATTTCGTAACAGGTTATATTTGGTCACAATTTGCTGTGTTGAGTGAAATTTTGCTAATGTGGCCGCAACCTAGTACAAGATTGTGCACAAAATTTGACATATGCTATGATACTCATATAAAAAATGGCTAAAGATAATCTACAGCAAGCTTGGGCATCTTAATGTGTACACATTTTGTACAAAGCAACCAGACATAACTGTTAAAACACAGATAACGTGGATTTCTGTTTCCGTTTGTGGATTTGATGGGGTCCAATGGCACATTCTCTATTTCCTCATGACACCCCTTCGCCGCGCCATACAAATGAATCCACTCCCACTCGGCTCGGCTTCGTCCCGCTCAGATTAAACTGCTGTCAGAAGAGAGAAGGGCTGACAAATCTCCCTCCTACAGCCGGCAGCACACCGTGCATTTCAATTACCACACGTTTCCCCCCTTGCTCCGTCTGTCCCCACCTCAGCGGCAAAGAGAGGTGCTGTGGAGACATACTACACCCTTACAACATGATGGTATACAGTAAATGCTTGAAAGCCAAACGTTCAGAATGCCTGTGTACAATAAGGTCAGGGTGAGTTTTAATGCAACATAGAATCGCATATCACATTCTGTTGAAATGGACATGGCTAACGCTGACGTGTGATTCTCTCAAGAATACAGTGATACAATGTCCTACTAACCTAGTGCTTGCAGCAGGGTTATCATAGTCTAAATTTAAACTAAATTTAAAACCATTAAATTTTTTTTTTACTTAAACTATAACTTAAATAGAATAAAATTAATTATATTAATTAAACATTTTATTTCTTCTAGTTCTCATTTTCATATAGTTTTAATTTTATTTACAAAAACTAATAAAAACAACAAATTACTAAAACTTTAACTAAAATTAAAATAAAAACAGGACATAGAAACTAATTCAAAATATTAATAAAAACTATAATAGTATCTCAATAATTTGCAGCTAGCTGTCAGTTCTGAGACGTACCATTAATTCTTCTTGAGCAAAAGACAGTAAGGTGAGGACAAAGAGAGACAGATCGTGAGAAGTGTAGGTTTATTATTGCGTGAAGAATAAAGAGCACTAAATACATCCTGAGTAATTTAAAGATGAAATTATTTTGATGTTAATATATTTTCTTCAATTACAGATTAATATGCAGAGACAACTATATAACCTGTAGGTTGAGATCTTCAAAGCCTAAACACTGTGGAGATTTCAATACATCTTTAAGAATTCTGACAAGCTTGACAAAGCAACAGCTCAACCAATGACGTAAGTTTGGGGCTGTTTGTCTGGCCAATCAAAGATGAGGGGAGTGTTTAAAGGAAACCTGCTTGAAAACAAACATTATTTTTGCAATTCTGTAATGCTAGTGTGCAGAAATTACTAGTGTTGTAATCAGATTACTTTTTAAAGTAACTAGTAAAGTAAAGCATTACTTTTTAATTTAGAAGGAAATAATTTAGGAGTTTTTTAGATATTTTCTAGATATTTCATTTTCTTCTCCTGTGTCATATTGTTCATGCAATTTGTTTGAGTTGTGCCCTCTACTGTACAGACATGAACTTATATTTCCTTCAGCCTGAGGTGTATTAATTTAACTTTTGTTGTGAAAAGGGCTTTTTGTAAAAGAAGATTTTTTTTATATTAAAAACAAATAAGCAAGCCCTGCCCAGATTTAAAAAGTAACTCGAAAGAAATGTAACACGTTACTTTCCATAAACAGTAATTAAGTAATGGAATTAGTTACTTTTTCAGGGGGTAACGCAATATTGTAATGCATTATTTTTTAAAGTAACTTTCCCCAACACTGGAAATGAAAGATTTCACCATTTAAACCAATTTCAATTTTTTTTTTTTTTTTTTTTAAATCAAATGGCTGGTCAAAATAAATTAGACAAAAAAAGCTTAGTGCAGCCATTTTTCTGCATGTCCTAGCAAAAACTACTACTACAAATCGTACTCGGTTACTATCGTAACCTCGGTTCCCTGAGATACGGAACGAGTACTGCGTCTTGCTAAAGACGCTATGGGAAAAAGCCTTTTTTCTCCTTTACTGAAGCCTTATTCAATCACGCAGTGAAACTGCACGATCATTGGTTTGTGCAGTGTGATAAAACGAACCAATGTGTCGGCAGCGGAGCTGCACGAGCCTATGGCGACGGAGCCCGCCAGATCCCGCCAGAATGGGCGGGGTTATCTGGCTATATAATCAGCCGTCTCGCCATAGGATCCTCAGGTTTACTTCGACTGAAGCGACGACTGAGTCGTGCAGCTACCTGGCACGGCAAAGTACGCAGTACTCGTTCCGTATCTCAGGGAACCGAGGTTACGATAGTAACCGAGTACGTTCCCTATCGATACTCCACTCGTACTGCGTCTTGCTAAAGACGCTATGGGAACACAATTCAATCACGCCGTGCTATGGTAGAGGAACGACTGTGTAAAATATCTCCATAAGCATTACATGCTCAGAGGGAAGTATAATAGTATACTCGGGCTAAAGCGAGCTGAGCTCATAGAGGTCACGCTCGGCCCGGGTCATTCCATGTATTCCTCGCATACTCAGCACTTTCAGGGCTGAGATATGTAAGGAACCCATCAGAGAGCTTGAGTGCCCATGCAGTCAAGAGATCTCCGTTAGGGATGTTCCCACAACATAAGTCATACTCATCTAAGCAGATAGGACCTTGGCCTGTAAGGTCGGTACATCCAACTTATAAAACTTTGCAAATGTGGACGGCGAGGCCCAGCCGGCCGCCACACAAATGTCTGTAATGGACACACCGCTAGACCAGGCCCACGACGAGGCAATGCCTCTAGTCGAATGGGCTCGTACTCCAATGGGGCATTGAAGGCCCAAGGAAGAGTAAGCCAGCGTAACGGCATCCACTATCCACTTAGAGAGTCTCTGCTTCGTGACCGGAAGCCCCTTGGCGCGGTTACCGAAGCTAACAAAGAGCTGTTCCGTGCGCCTGAAGGAGGCGGAACGCTCAAAGTAGATCCGTAGGGCTCTAACAGGGCATAACAGAATGAACTCCCGGTCCTCCTCAGAGGGAGGAAGCGCGGAGAGTGTGATGACCTGAGCTCTGAACGGAGTGGAAAGTACCTTAGGTACGTATCCATGCCTTGGTTTTAGGACGACCTTGGAGTCGTTTGGCCCAAATTCCAGGCAGGCAGGGCTCACAGAGAGCGCCTGCAGGTCTCCTACTCGCTTGACTGACGCTAGTGCTAGTAGCAAAGCAGTCTTCAGCGACAGCGACCGAAGGTTCGTAGACTGGAGCGGCTCAAAAGGAGGGCCCCTCAGGGCCCTCAGCACAGTGGGTAAGTCCCACGTAGGGACAGTAAGGGGCCGAGGCGGATTCAGCCTCTTGGCACCCCTTAGAAAGTGGACGATAACATTGTCCCTGCCCACTGATTGGCCCGCGATAGGGGCGTGGAAGGCCGCTATAGCCGATACGAACACCCTGAGTGTGGAGGGAGAGCGTCCTTTATCCAGCAGTTCCTGCAGGAAGGACAGAATCACCGCCAACTCAGATGTAGGGGGGTCCTCACCGCGGTTTAGACACCATTCGGAGAAAACCGCCCATTTAAGGGCATAGAGGCGTCTCGTAGACGGGGCTCTAGCCTCAGAAATGGTATTTAGCACTCGCTCTGGGAGGCTGGTAGGCTCCCGTTGAGCGGCCAGAGGTGAAGCGCCCACAGTTCGGGACGAGGGTGCCACAATAAACCGTTCGCCTGAGAGAGGAGGTCTCGTCTCAGGGGCACGGGCCAGGGGGCTGCGGTTAGCAGCTGGGTCAGCTCTGACATCCAAGGCTGGTTCTCCCACAGGGGGGCCACCAACAAGACCTTGTGTCGTTGTTCCCTGATTCGCCTGATGACCTGAGGAATCAGAGCGATCGGAGGGAATGCATAGAGGAGGAGGTTGGGCCAGTCGTGGGCCAACGCGTCCTTGACCTTCGAATAATAGGCTGGGCAGTGAGAGTTGTCTTTGGAGGCGAAAAGGTCTACCTCGGCCTTGCCAAAGATTCTCCAGATCATTCGAACCGTCTGCGGGTGGAGCATCCACTCTTCTGAGGGGACGTTGCTCCGTGATAACATATCCGCTCCTTGGTTCAATCTGCCCGGCAAATGTGCTGCTCTCAGCGAGCGCAAGTTGAGCTGAGCCCACTCCAGAAGTCGCTCTACCATAAGGAAGAGGCGCTTCGAGGAGAGACCTCCCTGGTGATTTACGTAGGACACCACTGACATGTTGTCTGAGCGGATCAGCACATGTCGTCCCCTTAGCTCTGGCAGGAAAAACTGGCAGGCTCGACACACTGCTAGCATTTCTAAGCAGTTGATGTGGAGGTTCTGCTCCGCCTTCGACCAAAGGTCGGTTTGCCTTCGCACAGCGCCCCCAACCCATGTTGGAGGCGTCTGTTGTGACAACTTTCCTGCTGCAGACCATCCCTATGGCCACACCCTTTCTGAACCATCGTGGGTTCTTCCAGGGGACCAGGGCTGTTACACAGGCCTGGCTCACCCTGATATGTAGGCGATCATGTCGCCATGCGTGGGGTGGAACCCGTGGTTTCAACCAGCGCTGAAGGGGCCGCATGCGAAGCAGGCCCAACTGTAGCACCGGCGATGCTGTGGCCATGAGGCCCAGCATCCTCTGAAACGCTTTGACGGGGCGAGCGGTGCCGCTCTGGAAGGAGGCTGCGAGCTTTTAAATGGCCAGAGCGCGTTCCGGCGCTAGCACAGCTCTCATCTGAGCTGAGTCCAAAACTGTTCCCAGAAACGACACCCGTCGGCTGGGAAACAGCGCGCTCTTGGCAAAATTGACCCTGAGCCCCAGGCATTCTAGGTGGCTGAGGAGGAGGGCTCTGTGTGAGAGTAGTTGTACCTCTGACTGGGCCAGAATGAGCCAGTCGTCGAGGTAATTGAGAATGCGGATTCCCATCTGCCTGAGAGGGGAAAGAGCCGCGTCCATGCACTTCGTAAAAGTGCGTGGGGCCAGGGACAGTCCAAAGGAAAGGACCGTGTACTGATAAGCCACTCCCTCAAAGGCGAATCTCAAGAATCGTCTGTGATGGGGGGGCTATCTGGACGTGAAAGTATGCGTCTTTCAGGTCCAGGGAACAGAACCAGTCCTCTGAGCGAATTTGCGAGAGGATCTGCTTCAGTGTGATCATCCTGAACGACCTCCTCACGAGGGCGCGATTCAGGCGTCTGAGATCGAGGATGGGCCGGAGGCCGCCATCCTTCTTGGGAACGAGGAAGTAATGGCTGTAAAAGCCTGATTCGCTCTGAGCTGGAGGAACCATTTCTATGGCTCCTTTTTTCAACAGCATCATCATTTCTGAACGTAGAACGTGAGCGTTCTAGCCGTCTACAGAAGAGGAGACCACGCCGCTGAAGCGCGGGGGTCTGCGAGCGAATTGGAGTGAGTAACCTCGTTCTATTATCCGTATAACCCATTCTGACACTCCGGGGATGGCCCTCCAGGCCTTGGCCCGCGTGGCAAGGGGCTGGATAAACTCGAGTGGCAGGCCGCCAAGCGGGGACCTGAAGCTCGTGATAAGAGGGAGAGGAATGTGCTCCCTTTTGAAAATGTTTGTGTCTTATTTCCTTGCTATAACAGCGATCAGTTGTGTGGGCGCTTTTTGAAAGGGCCCAGTGTTCACAACAGTATTTACCACAAACTCATTGCCATCGGCACCCGGAGCTAAACGGGGTGTTTGGAGGCATGACAGAGGCCATTTGGGCCGTGGGCACAGCCCAGAAGCGTCAGGAGTCTGAAGCTGTCAGTTATAATCATAGTGACAACTTGCTTTCGATCTGCCTAAAAGGATCAACCACTCTTAGAAGAGGGGTATTAATTACCATTGTGTAAACACACCAGCAGATCAAAAGTGCCGCGCGCATCCTCTCAGATCCGCTCGTAGCGGACGAGGGGAGGGGCCATCTTCACTGAAGAAGGCGAGCCGAGATCAAAGAGTGAAACGCGGGGCTGCCCTGGCGTAAATTCACTCAAGCTTGATCGCGCGAACCCTGGAGCTTGCAGTTTCTTCCCCGAGATAACTGGGAGAGTAGAAACACTAGAGCAGGGGAGGCGTGGCCACCTTCATTGAAGAAAGGGACCGTGAGCGCGGCAGGGACAGACTGAAGCTTTCATAATGAAAGTAGCGCTGGCAGATCAAAGAGCTGCAAGAGGCGCTAATACTTAGTGTAAACACACTGGCAGATCAAAGACTGTATGCAGAGTGAAAAACGCGGGGCTATGCCGGCGCGAAAAATCACTCAAGCCTTTTTTTTTTTTTTTTTATCCGTCTCCTTCTCCGAGGTGACTGGGAGAAGAGAAACGCGAGAGTCGGGGCCGCCCAGTGCAGCATGTTACAATGTGCACAGAAGGATTGAGCCACTCAATGTAATGAGGCGCGCTAATCCACACGCGCTGGCAGATCAAAGCGCTGTATGCAGAGTGAAACACACGGGGCTATGCCGGCGCGAAAAATCACTCAAGCCTGAACGCCCAGCCATGCGATTTTACCGTCTTTTTCTCCGAGGTGACTGGGAGAAAATAAACGTGAGTGGGTGGCCGCCCAGCGCAGCATTTTACAATGCGCGCAGAAGGATTGAGCCACTCAATGTAATGAGGCGCGCTAATCCACACGCGCTGGCAGATCAAAGCGCTGTATGCAGAGTGAAACACACAGGGCTAAGCCGGCGCGAAAAATCACTCAACCTGATTGCTCAGCCTCACTCGCTGTTCCTGTCTCCGAGGTGACTGGGAGAAGAGAAGGGGGGAGGCGGGGCCTGCTACATAGAGGACCGCGAGCAAATCAGAGTAAAGCCCGGCTTTCGGTGAAAGCAGGCTGCCTGTGTGAGCGCAGTCTCAGTGACGCACACACATAACTTTCCACTCCGGTCCGCCAAAGAGAATAGAGCCGCCCAATGAAGGAGGAGCTCTGATTCTCACGTGTGAACACCGGCGGATCCGAGCGCTGCAGGAAGCTCCGTGGCTCTGATGTTTCATTCTCCGAGCTTTGCTGAGAGAGGGGAAACGGGAGAGCGGAGCTGCCTCCACAGAGACGGACAGCGAGCGGGAAGAGCGAGACTCATACTCGAACGAGCTGTCTCAGTAAGCGCGCAGTCAGTGCGTGGGCGAGACCCAGACAGGCGGCACGCGCTCACTGCTCTTTTGCATCGTGCAGGATCCCCTGCACGAGCCACACTCGCTGTTGCGGCATTTGCAACAACGCCGATAAATATGCATTTTTATAGCACTCACCGGATGGCGGCAGCGAACAGACCGGGGCTTCTGCGGGGCTGGAGCGCGGTGAAAGCGGCGTCTCAGCTGGCAGGAGGTCTCTGGCTCAGCTGCGAGGCGTGTCAACGGCGAGGCGGCTTCTTGGGATCAGCGAAGGCGAGATGTCGTCGCTGAAGGAGAAGAAATCTGAGGATCCTATGGCGAGACGGCTGATTATATAGCCAGATAACCCCGCCCATTCTGGCGGGATCTGGCGGGCTCCGTCGCCATAGGCTCGTGCAGCTCCGCTGCCGACACATTGGTTCGTTTTATCACACTGCACAAACCAATGATCGTGCAGTTTCACTGCGTGATTGAATAAGGCTTCAGTAAAGGAGAAAAAAGGCTTTTTCCCATAGCGTCTTTAGCAAGACGCAGTACGAGTGGAGTATCGATAGGGAACATCACGTTTTAGCTCCTCCAGCTGAATTTTTCCCCCAGGAGGTTTAATATTAATGATGAAATCCGGGCTTAAGGATATTTCCAGACAGGGTTAATAACACAATTGCAGGGATAAACACAAACATATGCTGAAAAATGGGACCTACTGCAGACACAGACCAACCCAGGTCTGTCTGGACTCTAATTAGGACTTGTTTCGGCTTCACAAGAGCCCTGGTCACTGCTGACAACCAGCCCTTCAGATAGAAATGTTTCCCCGCCATTGTTAAGATGTTTCTGTCAGATAAGACAGACCCAATAGAGCATTAAGGAGAAGGCCATGACCAACCCTGCCTTTCATACTTAGCCCTGATTGGTCGCTTTACGCTTGTGACATCAAAGCCGTGTTCATTGGATCCTGTGCGTGTTTAATGGACTCAATCCTGCTGTGCTTTAAAGTGAACCGGATGAAAACCCGAGGTGTTTTTTTTTCCCCATGAAACAGCTTCTCAGTATGTGTAATGTAGGACATTATCTGTTCTTAGCTTTTGCTATTTTGACAAAGATTAAAGATAAACTAAACCATTTTTTTCCATTGCACAGCATGAATTCATCTGAGTTTTACAGCTCTACAGTCACTCACTGTTCAGCGATGATGTAGCCGTTCTCCTGTGGGGTGCACTGGACTCCTGCTACTTGAACATTGCTGACCATGTCTGAGAAGGACAGGCCCAGGTTCACACCACGGATGGTCACTCTGGTGCCCCCTTCGGGTGGTCCGGCCACTGGGGTCACCTGAAACAAGAGAGGAAGAGTCATTCAGTAATTCATTCATTTAGTGAATCATTCAATCAGTCATTGTTTTGGAAAAACGTAATATTTTACAATAAAGTAAAGATACACACCACCATTCGCAAGTTTGGGGTTGATCATTTTTTTTCAAATTTGCAAATTTGTTTCTTATGCCCACCAAGGCTGCATTTATTTGATAGGAAAATACAGCAAAACAGTAATACTGTGAAATATTATTCTAATTCTAAATAACGGTAACACTTTATTTTAAGGTGTCCTTCTTACACATCTTACATGTACTTACTATTTACTAACCCCCCCCCCCCCCCCCCCCCCCCCAAAAAATAAAAAAAATAAATAAAATGCAAATAAATAAATCAATAAATAAAATAAAAAAGCTCATTACAGAAAGGAGGATTTTGAATTTGCGAGCGTGGTGATGACGTAATTTCCTCTCATCCAACGGCTGCTGCTGACTGCCACAATGATGCTAAACTGTGCTAAACAAAAGTATTAATTTTCATACTTTTTTGAATGCTAGTGTAAATATAACTAAGTTTGGAATGACATGTGGGTGAGTAAATGATGGCAGAAGTTTCATTTTTGTATGAACTATCCCTTTAAAAATTGCAATGTTTTAATACAAAAACATCAGGAAAGACACAAATATATATCTGCATAACACAGAGACATAATTAAGAAATTTAACACGCATAAGCCTTAACTAGCTAAAGGTCTCCAAATGGACCTTTTAAAAGGAAGCCTTTTAAAGATAATTGTTCCTTGCATTGTGTTTCACTTTAATAGCTCCAAATTAGATATCAGTAAAACTCATTGTGGCAACTTCCTATCCTATTAAAGTTGCATAGTACATTAAAATTCTCCAGTCAAGACTGCAGCAGATCTGCATGCTGTTGCCACAGGCAATAAATCTAACACGAGGCCATTTTAGCCCTCGGAGCAGCCCACCCTCTCATAAAATACAATATGGCCACTCAGCGTGACCTTGGCTCTGGGTGCCAAAAAGCCTTCTGTGCTGTTAAAACCCAAGAGAAGCTTAGCCCTGGACCTTCTCCAGACCCAAATATCACTGAGAGAGAGGCAGATAGAGAGAGAGACGGGGCGACGGACAGAAGGCCACATGCACAGTACAGCCACTACATACAAGGGGTCAACCAACATGATCAACCAACATGATCAAAGTAAGAGCATCTTCTAAGTGATCTGAGAGCAGTGTGCTGCGGGAAGTGCAGTCACTCAACGGGAGCAGCGTATCGGTGAGAGTTTAGTGGACATTAATCGGTTAGGATGTAAAGTAAGTGTTTCACTAATGAACCGTAGGGTGGAAGTATATGAATCTTTTATTGCTTCTTGGCAACACAGGACTGGGACATTAAGAGGAAGAATGGAATGCTAAATATATCCATATCGGTACGAGTCAGCATCAGACTGACTATATCTAAGACAAACTAACTACAGAAAACTGAATAAACTGTTGAAATAATACAGACCTGCTACCAGAACACATTGTGCGTATGATCAGAATGGCAAATAAAAATAAAAGTCATGTGTGACCCTGGACCACAAAACCAGTCATAAATAGCACAGGTTTATTTTGTAGCAATAGCCAACAATACATTGTATGCGTCAAAAGTATCGGTTTTTTTTATGCCAAAAATAATTTGAATATTAAGTTAAGATCATGTTCCATGAAGATATTTTGTAAATTTCCTACTGTAAATATATCAAAACTTAATTTTTGATTAGTAATATGCATTGCTAAGAACTTAATTTGGACAAATTTAAAGGTGATTTTCTCAATATTTATATATTTTTTTTTGCACCGTCAGATTCCAGATTTTAAAATAGCTGTATCTCGGCCAAATATTATCCTATCCTAACAAACCATACACCAATGGAAAGATTATTTATACAGATTTTAGATGTATAAATCTCAATGTCACAAAACTGACCCTTATGACTGGTATTGTGGTCCAGGGTCACATATATATGTATGCAATGTATAGTAAACCAGTTTTCTTTATGCATACTGCATACTGTTACAAATACTTAACTTCATAATAGTCAAATTATTTACACAGTATTTTTAATATACTGTTATGTAAAAGATTTCAGCAGTCTGATCAAATAAGTATACACGAAAAAATTAAATTCAAGTTTTGTATATTACTTCTGTTGTATACTGCATATTTGGCTTGTGTTTCTTCTTGAAATGTAAAAATAAAATAAAATAAAGCACATCTTTGTTTATAATATTTTTAAATAAAATATAACAAAAGAAAAAATAATTATATAATTTTTTTTATTTTATATTATAAATAATATAATATAAAAAATGTATAATTAGGAAAAAAATATACAACTAGGGCATCATCTACATAAAACATTGTGAGGTGATGTATTTGAAACATTTATGCATACTGCATAGTATTAATATTTAAAACTAATATGCATTATATACTGTACACCGTAGAAAGCAGTACCACTATTCAACTCCAAACAGATTCACATCTTCTTTACAGATTACATAGATATATCCGTACAGATGTATCCTTATTATTTATGCCTCTAAATAATAAAAAAATCAGGTAAATAAATGAAAGCATGGTGGTATATACACAGGCGGCATTGCTTTCATCTGTAGATTAAATCTCATCAACTCATGTGATAATAGTCCAGGCGTCAGATTCCAGCTTCACCCCGAGCGTGGTGCTGTTCTGTCTAGCCATTACAGACATCAAATGGGCTTTATTCATAGAGCATAAATATCTCTCACACTGACTCAATACTTCAAAGTCTCGTCCGCCCACTCGGAGGTGAAAGCGCTGCCTTGTTTGACCCAGCAGACAGCCTCCTCCGCCACACAGCTACTGGTTCCAGAGCTACAATTTGTGCTCGACTGCAATTTCACCATCATTACAAAAGTGACTGACTGGATTCCGGCCTCGGAATGAGAACTTCTTGAGAAGATCTTCAGAGTTCTCACGGGTTGTTTGGCTTTGAGTGATACGGACACATGCACACAGACACACTTCCAGCCACGGGCCAGTGTCATGTCTTAAGAGTGGCTCAGGAACAAACAGGAAGTCTCTTCATTCTTAATGCATGCTTTTTTAAAGCTGTAGCCCTGCTGCCTGGATGCTCCTTACCCAAATTGCACCTGGGCATCGTGTCCTCTTGCAGGTAAAAACTGTTATTGTGTTCTTCTTTCGTTAAGTAATGCAGAAAAGCTAATGCTTAACACCAGCATGTTCAGGTCTAAACGGAGATGTATTTCCTGTCCTCGGAGGGTTTACACACACTCAATTGCTGCGTATAATTAGGAAGCTGTAATGAAAGTGTGCAGCAGGAGGACGAAAGCTGTGATTTGTTACCAGGATTGGAGTCTTTTCAGCTGATTCAAGCACGTCCCAAATTCACACCGAGATGCGATTTATGGGCTTGATAAAACTCAGCTTATGAGTTGTTTCTTGCTGCATAAACTGCACACTAAACACTTTATTTGCTCTTAAATGTCCCCGTGGTTGGCTGCGATAAAGCCTGAAAAGAGGGGAAAAAAAGAAAAGAGGGCCTTCGTTTTGATTTTCGGCCAAGCAAGCGAGTGTTTAAGCAAGGAAAGACTTGAAAGTGGTGCATCCGGTTTTAAATTGGAGTTTGTGGTTGAGTGAGTCGAGCTGAATGCTCTTCTGTGAATAGACATGTGACTTTGTGGAAAGGCTGTGTCGTACTACACAAGCGTTGTAGCTCTGATGGGAGAGAAGGTTCTATGAGGCTAAATATAATTTATTCATTATGGTTTTCATCGTGGACGGTCTCTCTCCTTGACAGTGTGTGTGTACCTGTGTGTGTTTGTATTTAGGCCATATTTCCTGAGGCTTTGGCCCATGTTTTGAAACAAACTCATGGCTGGTTGCAACTGCATTTCTAAGTGGCCAGTGACATTCGCTCACCCCAACCTCACCAAAAAAACAAAACAAAACAAAAAAAAACTATTTAAATTCCAAATTAATGAAAAATAGTACAAATATTTTTAATATAGTCTAGTCTGCATATTATGCAATATTGTGTGTATTTAAATTTGACATGTATTTATAAAAATAAATAATCAGTGATAGTCAATTACTCAAAAACAACTCAAAACCAAAACATCAATACTGATCTGAAAGTTCAAAAAGTTCTTCATGGCTGATCCAAGATCAGTTCTGTGAAGCACGAACTGACACCATCCTTTTCCGTGACTGAGCTACTAAGGAGAGGCTCAGAGACCATCTGAAGCAAAGAGCCATGTCAAGACCAGCTTCAAGTGCCTGACTTTCCTCCACATTCATTTGATGCCGAACCCTCTGCTTTCACTGAGGACTTAAGCCTCATTAATATTAATAAGTCTTTAGAGGAGGGATAGAGTGCTGCTTAATAGAAGTGTTAATCATTCATGACTGTCATTTTCTTGTAGGCAGATCTTGCTAATGTCTATGTATTTGCACAAATCAGCTTACGAATGTCTATATTCAGACAAAAACACAGAAAATAACATAACTAAATTAAGAACAAAAGATAATCGTGGAAACGACTGCTCGTTAGCGAGACTGAGAGAAGAAAAAATGGAAATTAACAACTTGGAAAGAACAGATTAAAAATGGATGAATTAAACATATTCATACTAATTTGCTTTGAAGGAACTGCTCTACTGCTTTGTAATGTGGTCTTGGCAATTGCATGTGTCTGAAACATAAAACGCAGGGCTCGTTTTTCATTGGTGGGTGTAAAAATGTTTTGGGTTTTCAACTGTTTATCAGGGTCACTATATATTATATAAATACTACATATTTCATAAAATTGAGTGCTGTGTTTTAAGACTGGCTTATGAGAGCATGCACATACAGAAGTAGCATATTAATGTCTTCACATACTTTGTTATGATACTAGCATTGCAAAGCCATTAAAATAATCAATATTGATGATGTAGAGAGTCATATACTGTAAGTGTAGTACTAGTATATTTTAATTTAACATTTTTATGACAGAGGGATGATTAAACATTTAGCATTTACAAGAAGTTAATTCCTTAACTTCAGCTTTAGTCAACAAAATCTAGTATTTTTAGACATATAAAGACATATTTTGAACATTTTCACAAAAAATGGCAGAGCCAAATAAACAAGTATTTAAAATAAAAAAATAAACTTAAAAAATAGAATAAAATAAAATACAAAACAATGATATTTTACAAAATAAATAAATTACTTAAATTACTTTGAGTTAAAGGTATAAGTTCCTTTATAAGAACAGGTATAAGAACAGGATGTGTATGTTTCAATACACCAATAATGATATTTTTAACACTTTAAGCTGTTCATAACCTTAATTCGCCCATTCATCCTAAATGAAAACATACAACAGGAAGTCATAACCTTTACTTTTTAATTGGTTGGTGTGCACATGGGGCAACAGCTTGTGATATGCAGACTGCAAACAGCCACATGAATCAATGAATTCCATGAATCAGGTAGTTTAAACACAGAGCACTGGTGCGTTACCTAAACTAATTAAACACCATGTCTTCCCTCAGTCTCCCAGCAGACACACACACACACACACACACACACACACACACACACACGCACACACACACACACCTCACAGTATGCCATCAACGTTCCAACATTGGGTTAATTACAAAAAACGTGAGATATTGGCTGCATTGGCAGTATGACTGACGATGAGAGTGGCAGAGAAGCCGAGAGAAAGAGAGATATTACTCACGATACACATAGCTCACCTTTCTCTGAGAGTCTATGAATAGCAGCATCAATAAAGAGCTCAGTGAGATTACAGAGTAGAAATATGAGCTGATACAAACTCTTCCACACAACTCTTGTGTGTATGTGTGTTCATTTGCCTGAGGTATGAATGATGTTAAATACAAATTTGTTTTGTATACTTTCATCAGAAAAGTAAATAAAATGTATATATATAAAAGGTTTATGTTATAGGTTTATACATTAAAAATGTTTGGGGTCAAAATGCTCATCAAGGCTGCATTTATTTAATAAAAAATACAGTAAAAATTTTAATATTTTTACCATTTAAAATACCTGTTTCTATTTTAATACATTTAAATGTGTAATTTATTCCGATGACAACAAAGCTGAATTTTCAGCAATCATTACTCGGTCTTTTGTGTCACATGATCCTTCAGAAATCATTCTACTATACTGATTTGTGCTCAAGAAACATGTTTTATTATTATCAATGTTGAAAACAGCGGCTAAATATTTTAGAGGAAATAGTTTTTAATTTTTTCAGGATTTTTGATGAATAGAAATTTCAAAAGAACAGCATTTATTGGTATAGAAACATTGTATAACATAATAAATGTCTTGACTTCCACTTTTGATTAATTTGTTGATTAAAGTATTAATTTCTTGCTGAGCCCAAGCTTTTCAACTGTAGTATATATATAGATGATATATACAGTAAATGTCTGATTTCAGTGTATAAAAAAAAAAATCATTTTTGTTAAGAAAAATGTATGCAATGTAAAAGAAACAGAATTTTTATATAAATAAAAAAATACTTATATATACTTATACTTATATATATATATATATATATATATATATATATATATATATATATATATATAGACACACACACACACACACACACACACACACACATAATTTTACAGATCCCTGGAACACTTTACTCTGATTGGTCAGTTGGAAAATGGCCAGCTGACTGTACATGATCTCTTAGATATATTTCTGCCATATGTGCCCTAAATGAAATCAAGTATCGCAGAAAAACAGAATGAGTCCTGTATAGTACGTGGCCCACCTCAGTGATTCGAGGGTTGGTGCACTTGACGTTTGTGCTGGCGAGGTGAAGCCAGCGGCTGGTGTAGGGGTTGGACATTGGACAGTGCTGGCGTAGGGTACAGCGGCCCTCCATTCCGCACCAACCACACTGAAACTTCCTCTCGGCTTTCAAACACACGCCACAGCTGTCCCTCTGAGCGCCACACTTATACAGGTGCACTGTGGGATACATGTAGAAATTACTGAAGTGTTTTTAAATGAATGCTATTTGGTGTAAAAGTTTTTAAAAAGTTTTCTGACTTCGGTTGACCTATCTGACAGTTTAGTAGAGCTATTATATTTATTGATATAAACGTATCAAGGCTGATGAAATCATGAAGCTCAGCACAACCGTGATGCTTAAGAGGTTTTGCTGAGCATGAGAAAAGTAGCTTCAGACTTTCATATTTTTTTATATAAAAACATGGAATGAATAATAATCAGTCCAATCAATCACCTAGGATTCTGTGAGGATATGTTATAGAGTTTTGGTTTAAAAACACATTATTTTGGTTAAAAAACATTATTACCTTTGATGTTCTCAGGATTGTCAATGATGAAGTTTCCATTCCACACCACTGAGAAATCCACTGGCAGCTCACTGATTCTCATCCCTTCATATAGATACTGCAGAGACACGGAGAGATCGAAAGAGCTTACAACATTTTCCTGACAGCGCAAACGCTGAGATAATATAAAGTTTATTAAGATTTTTATTGGATTTAGTCTTTGCCTGTGTCAATTATTGATTACAACATGCAGCCAAAAAGTGAACGAATAAACGGCAAAGTACACAAGAAAATAACATGAGAGAGAAAAAGAGAGCGAAAGAGAGGCGGTTTGACTGTATTAGTGCTCTTATTGAGTTACTCCAGACTTGCATCATCGGTCTGAGGAATAAGGAAGACTTTCAACACTCCTATTTTCTACAGCTTGGACACGGAGCTCTAATCGCCTTCATCTCTACTTACATTGTGTGTGTGTTCAGTTGAAAGATAATGACTGAAAGAGAGTGAAAGATGGAGGCAGAAAGGTAAAATATACCTTGGCTGTGTTAATATCAGGATTCTGTTCAATATAACATCACACACAGGTAACCAGTGCTTCATTAGCTAAAAACTGTGCTTTTCTGGTACTAGATTAAGATCAAATTGAGGCATTAATTGCTCTCTTTCACAGCTTAGATTATCGTAGATACATTTAATGCACTGTAAGTATCATTTTTGTGTTTCCTCAGGAGAACCAAATAAGGCAACTGCTGATGTACAGTAAGAATATAGTGTTTTAAAATAATGTAAATAGTGTAGCTCAGATCGTTCAGGTTTAGAAAGAATCCGATGATTATTATCTTGGCAAATATGTGCTCAATTTGAGACTTGAGATCTCTTCTGAAATACAGGATTTTTTCTTACAGCATGGAGCTACAAAACCAATCTGGTAAGTATAGCTCAGATAATTTGGTCTTGGAAGAATTTTATGAGAAATGATTAAAGGTAATACAGAGATCTTGAACTTTCGATTATTCACTAGATGCTGTATCCTAGCAAATCTGAGCACAGTTTGAGACACTGTTGAGATCTCTTATGAAACTCTGGACTCTTTCTCATGAGAGAAAAGCAGAAGACTTTAGGATAAGTCTCAGTTTGTTTTCAATAAAATCGTATTGATGTCTAAGAGAAATAACTTTCATTATGACCTTTACCATGCAAACCCAAACACATACCGAGCTGTTCTGGCACTGCACACTGGAGCTGTTGAATCTGAGTGCCGTGACTCTGTGACTGACTCCTTGTATGTGTAACACACACTCATAGCCGCGCTGACCCGACTGAGGTTGTGGAAGGTTCCGGGCTTTCAGTGTGATGGGCTTCACCTCCCCTGCCGGGATCAGGATCTCCTCAGAGCGGACCAGTTGAGGACAGTCCTAAAGGAGTGAAAGGAGTAAGAGGTGAACAGGTAGTCAAGACAAACAAATGCAAACACATAAAATCCTAAACCACATGAGTGCACTCAGTAGAGAACATGAAAGCTAAATTGATAGAGCCTTATAGAAACATACAGCGCACAAAGAAATGCACACACTTCAGCTTTACACATGCTCCCTATGCTCACACTTATAGGGAGATGATATACGCTAGCAGGGGTGGACTGGCCATCTGGATGTTCTGGAGAAGTCCAGAATGGCCGTTCATCCAGCGGCCGTCGGCCTGGCTGGTTCATCATCAAAGAAAAAGTGTCAGATTAAGTAACGCAGAGTGTCTATTTACACTAACTCCGCCCACCAACGTATGATTGGGCTAGTCAACATTACAAAGGATGGTTCATCAGCTTCAGTGGCACAGATGGTAAAGCGTGTGTCATTCTCCTTTTGACACGATCGACCAGGGTTCGAATCTAGCTTTTGGCAAACTTTTTTTTCTCCCTTTTCAAATTTCAAATCACATCAAAAAAGCATTTATTTTTTAATGAAGGAAATAATCAAAAAGTTGAAAATAAAGTATCGGGTAGGTGTAGGGAGGGCTTTATTGTCCCAATAAGGTGGCATTCATTTAATAATTTGAATTAAAATTAAAATTTACACTCACTCAATAAGTTATTATTGCATACTGTTTTATAATGTACTGCAATACAGAGGTGCAGATAATTGCCAATATTTGCAATAAGTAGCATAAATAGCAATGAAGTCACCTATAAGGTGATTAGTTTGATTAACATCACACACAAAGAGACATACACTCAAATTGAAGAATTCTGTTGTTTCAGGTTTCTAGATTCTAGGTTTATGTTTATCATTGTCATATTATACATTTTGCGTTCTGCTCTTTTTATGTAGTTTTCAGGTATTTTAGGTCATACAATAAATATATAATATGAAAAAAAAAACAGCACATAATTTGTAATGGTTTTACTGATTTATAATGAGAATTGTATTGGTTTTAATGGAAACTGTAATGGTGCCTGTTGGTCTCTACTGGTAATTGGTTGTTTAAAAAAACAAACAAAAAAAAAAACACTAAATCCTACTGTAATATGTCCCAAAACACATTACAGGAAACAATTATTTAATTATTTTAATGGTTAAAAGTTGATAGTTTGTAATGGTATTTGTAGTGGAAATCATTAGAATTTCTGTGATGGTTTCTGTTGTTTTTGTCAGCAGGGTCACCATGGGTTTTGTGATGTTATTTGCCATAAATGCGACAGGATTGCTGCAATATTGTGAGATATAGCGACTGTTTGTACTGTAGTTGTGGTGGGCCTATTTGGGAGAAAATCCAGGGCCATTTTTTACTCCCAGTCCGTCCCTGTACGCTAGTAGGTCAGCCTGTGAGAGCTATCCCTAGTGTCTCTCTAATAACACACTTAGACACACACACACACACACACACACACACACAGCGCACACACACACTATAGAAATAAATTACGAAGGCAACATTAATTAAAAATGTTGCTTCTTTCACTTAAAAGAATATTAATTTGTGCAACAAACACAAACACATTGTTTCATTTATATATACTTAAATTTAATGAAAATATTTTTTAATTAAAATGAATTTAAAAAATGTTTTGTTTAGTTTTAATTATATATTACATTTTTTATTAATTTTAAAGTTAAAATGAAAAATAAACAAATAAATATATAACATTATTTTATTTATTAATATGACATTATTTTATTTATTAAGATAACATAACCATTCCTAATCCACATAACCTTTTGTTATATTTAGCTAACTTCTAGGACAGCAATTTTCTCCCTAAAGTATAAGGTTAAAAACACACAAACATACACTTATACACATGCAAGCCTGCACACACGAAAATGCAAATGCACATGTATACACACACACCCACACACACACACACACACCATGAGTGATGGTGCACCGTAAGGAGTTTTTGCCTGTGTAAGTATAAGTGTGTGTGTTTATTTTGTGCATATGGCTGTGTGTGAATAAGTGGGAAGTCTGTGTGTGCTGTGAGGGAGAATATTCCAGATATCGACTGCTAATTGCTCGCTGTGAGAGGGTGAGCAAGTGTGTTTACCAGCTGACAGGGTGTAATGTAGCACATTGATCAGCTGAACACCTGCAAACACACACGCGCGCTCTAGCGAGGCGACCGTTGACTTCACACACACTTTTCAGCAGCTATTATTGGAAGCTCTTCCCCAGAGGTTTGTGATCTAGTAGATTTGCCACTGAGAGACTCCAACCTCAACACACAGTGTGTGTTTGTGTGTGTGTACCTCTGAGGCATTGACGCGTCCCTCCTGGAAAGAGCAGCTGGAGGGGTCGTGGGTGCAGAGGTTTCTGTACTTGCACCAGTGGCAGCGGAAGGAACTGGTCACACAGGAAAGACACCTAAACAGATGGAAAGAGTGTGCGAGAGAGAGAGAGAGAGAGAGAGAGAGAGAGACAGAATAAAGTATTATTACCACTCTCATGATGTCCATGATTTATGATCCAAAGCCCTTTTTTGAGGGTACTGGGAAAGTAGTCAGCATAAAACGTAGCTCTGGGTTTTAGATTAGCAATGGGGAGCAGGATGTGCCTTTGAGACCAGCACTGCTGTGTCCTTGACCTTTGCGGCTTAATGCTGAATAAATTAAAAGTGTTCTGCGGAAATTTGCATGTGCCGTTGGATAGCGCTGTGCCATTGAAACCCACATACAGATGTACTGCAGCTCAGCAAATGTTAGAACTCAGACATACAATTATCACTTTAGACCTGAGACATACAGATTTTGTTAAGACATATGGTCATAACACAACATATGATTTGCATTAGGACTATATTGTCTGTGAGTGAGACAGTGGACTGCCTAAGTGAATATGGAATGGGCTTGGCTATCTAATTCTAATTGCAATAATTGTGATGCCAAGTATTATAATAGTTAACAAAAGTAATTGTGTTTTATAGTCCTTCTAAAAGGAAAAGTCTAGTCTATAGGTTAAATGTACATTTAGCAGGGAGTCATTTAGAGCAGTACAAGTCCAGGGCTGCTAAACAAAGAAACTAGTTTTGCCTTTTATGATATAAATATACTTGTGTTAACTGTAGCCCAAAACGGTACAGAAAACAGTTAAATAAAAAATAAGGTGTCCAAGTGTAATTATAAGTTTAAGTACTGATAAATATGTACTTATGTACAAACATATGTACTTACTATATAGTTAGGGTTAGAATTAGGGTTTGGTTTAAAGTTACTTGCATGTAATGCGGGCGCGGATGCAGGAATGCTGCGTCACGCGTGATTAGCCTACTGCCCACTGCATAGGGGTTCACCGTAAAACGCATTTTTTTAAATATAATTACATATATGTTAATGATTTTTATTTATATATATGTATATGTTCATTTTAATTCTAATATAGAATGAAAGTGTTTTTTTTGAGCAACTGGGATGGTGCCCCCCCAGGAGTTGGTGCCCTACGCAAACTGCGTATTCTGCGTATAGGGAGCAGCGGTACTGGATTTCAGTATCTGAATAACAACAAAAAGCCAAGACAGTATAAAATAATCTGAAATGGTTTTTCAAACCAAGACTGTTTAAACTGGGTTAGAACAAATTCATGTTTAATTAAACGTGGATCATCACATGGTATTTGAAACTCATGTAAAGGCGTCAGTAGTCAATTTAAGGGAAACGGGCAATTATTTAATTTACCGATACAGACAAGTGTTTGAACGTACAGCTGTTTTTTCTTTTTTGGCTGTTATTCAGTAATTCACGGTACGTTAATTGCGAGCACCATCTCACGGGAGCAACATGAGGTTAAGTGTTTCATTTAAGGCCACAATTGAGATAAACCGGGGTTGTGATCCCTGTATCGCTCCACTTCCAGTGCGCTATCTGTATTTAGCTGTATAATCAGTATTCCAATAAGCAGCAGGCAAACCATGAGAGAATATGGCCATACATTATGAGCATGTGTGTTTGCATGTATCCATGAGTGTGCTTGCAGCGGAAAGCTTTCTATTCATCATTTATATGCAGATGAGCACAGCTTGCGAGAAAGAGCACGTCCAGAATCCATAATACCAACACGTTCCAATAAACCACCTACATCAGTCCCTCCAATTCAGAAGTAAAGCCATGACAGAGTGAGCAGGCCTTGTTCTGTTTGTAGAGGAACATGTCATATATTTGATATTGAGGAATCTTGGAGATGTAAACCTCTACAGCACTTTAGCACAAATACACCAATAGTTTGTGTTTTCTGCTTGATGTCTAATTTATGCAGCAGGATTATGCTAAAATATTGATCAGAGCCGGCTTGCCATTGGGCCACTGGGTTCAGATGGACCAACCCGATTGGACGGGCGAGATTTGTATATAAATCACGCAATATACCACGATGTACTTAATCACTATATTGGGAACTCAAGATAAATTAGAGCATTTTACAATATTTGAAGTGAAAGGGAGTGTGGGAGGAAAACCGTGCCAAAAACTGAGCCAGGTTGAACACACAAAGAGGGGCCATTCTGCCTCAGACTACCAATAATCCCCTGTGGCACTGGCACAACGCACCAACGGAGCTCGGTGTAAGGTCTTTCACTCGCGAGGGGTGCGTATTCAGAGGGATTGGATACAGAGAGTTTGTTTGATTAGTTCCAGATCTGTCAGATGCTCGGGCGACACGGCCGTGAGAGAGCAAGGAAGCAACGGGAACGGGGAGGGGGCGAGTCTTTCGGCGCCAAACAATCAGCGCTCTCGGAAGCTACCTCTCCCTGAGCCTTTTAGAAAGCTTCCAGCTACTGGAGGGCTCTGTGATCTCCTGCATCGAGCAGCATCTGTTCTCCGTAGAAGGCACGCTTATGAGATGTTGTTACGAATGCACATGAGAGGCTACGAATATACGCTAAACACACATAAACACGCATGCGAGGGGAGTTTGGAGGCACGGCGTGAACAAAGACTCAAAGCTTGTTCAGACACAAGCGGTTGTTTATCAGCGGGCCTCCTGGAGAGTCAAGATGCAGTCGAACTCGCTCCTCTCTGATCAGCCATCACAGCAGATGAAGTGGAATTGAACTGTGACAGACAGTGATGCCTCCAGCCGGAGCACCAAACCCACAGCACACTTAGATTCAGCAATTCAGACGACATAGCCTCGACACTTGAGAAATGTCAAGCAATCAGCCGGCATTTGCCATAATGGATGCTTTTTATAGCCACGAGGCCCTCGCCAGTCACGGAAAAGTGCAGCCTGGGAGGGATGTGACACTGGCGTCCTGCAAAAAATGATTTGGAGAGTTCAAATTTGCTGTGAGAATCTGGTGCGGCGCCAGATGCAGCCTTGATAAACTCTTTGAATATTATCAAACGCCCGTGGGCCCGAAACATTCACAGTTTTTCCGTGTTGCATAACACTTTTGAAACATTCACGGCGTGCGGAGTGAGCTGGCTCAGTGCTGTGACACAACGCTGATACTCTACGACACAGGAAGTGAGAGAAATATCAGCAGGGCTGTCTATGTGGGACAAATATCACAGCAACGCGCCACTGGGTAGATGGTATGACACATCGTATATCTCATGATGTATCAGAAAAAGAATTCCGATTGAGTCGTAAAGCTGAACAACATTCGCTAAACAACAGTTATGCAATCAAAAACAACAGTGTCAAACAATTCAACCAGATACTATTTATTTTCTAATGACATTTTGTCACAGATTCTCTTGTGAATGCTATTCCAAGAAAATAAATGTTTATCTTGAAAATGTTTAATAAAATTTTTTATTAATCCTAATTACAATTTTGGTTCAAAACTACTTGCTCTTCCCCTCTGAAAAAGCATTCCCTTTCTGCTGGTGTTAGACTGTACGGTCCATTAGATAATGTTACTCAGGAGCCAAATAGCTATTTAAGCACAGTTTTAGCAAACTTGCATTTAGTGTTGTGTTTAAATATCAACTCCTCAATGTCCTCAAACATTTTTCCTATAATTCCTAAAGTTTTCACTTAATTGAAAAAAGAGTTATACTACCATTTAAAAGTTTGGGTAAGAAAATGGAATCCAGGATGCACTAAATTGATTTAAAATAACATTAAGATACATTTACAGTGTTACAAAAGATCTTCTATTCTATTCTTTTAAACTTTCCATTCATCAAAGGATTCTGGAAAAAAAAAGTATCATGGTTTTACTGTATTTTGATCAAATAAATGCCACTGTAGTAAGCATAAGACTTTTGAACGGTACTGTATCAAAAAAAGCTATAAAAATAGAGCCATAAAATGACAAGAAATGTTCTAAGGCTCTGAAATCTGAGCTTTTCAGAGACATGAGAGATTCTTGATGTATTTTCTCAAAAGAAAAACCTGTAAAGATGGACATTTGAGCCTTTTTTGCTCAATTTAACCAATCATGGGGAAATGATTGAGAAATTAACGAGTTCTCACATGCAATTTTTCTTAGCTCCGGAAATGAGTTAAATGAAATGTGTGTATACTCACAGCTGGTGCACGCTGCAGTTGTAGAACTTCACCTCTGTGCTAATTAGCATCTGACCCGTTTCCTTCGAGTTCAGTCTGAGCTCGACACCTGACCAGTCTGAAAAGAGAGCAAGAGAGTAAAAGATGAGAACATTTCTGTCACATCACATTCTGTTGTGTTTGGTTAGCCACCCTTTTTTCAGCTTGCTTCATGCTCAAGCTGTCTTCTGATTAATACTTGGCATTCCTCGCATCGTATTCTCACAGTCAAGCGGAGCCTTGAGCAGCGCTGCAGTGCATGGCATCCAAACCGATATGAGCATATTTGGCTCTTTTTTTTTTTTTTGTGGAGAGATGCTATTGTCACACAAATCACAGCTGAGCCCTGCTGTTAATGTGAAACAGGCCCGCGGGCGGCAGTGTCGATGTAATGGCGGAGGAGCGGCTGGCAGCGCCGCAGAACACCAGCCAGGCCAGTCCCATTTGGCAGGGTGGCTGCGTGGAGAATGCCGATCGGCGTTCAGACCAAACGCTCGCGCTCGATAAACAGCCAGCTCCTTCATACTCAAATAAGCACGAGCGCCGTCCCAAACAGGCAGCGATTCAGCTAGCATACAGTGTGTGGGAGTCAGCAGTGACCCGAAAGCACCACTTCCTCTCCTCTTCCCTCCTTCGCACCTGTTTCCGCGCCTCGTAACAGGGATGAACGGCCTAAAGGGTAAAAGTTGGCTTTTTAAACATGTTTTTGGCACATATGCCAAGGTCAATAACTGGCACGCAATTCCCAAACGCCAAACCGTCTTGTGCCTTGTAGCTATTGGAAATAAACTAGGAATAGAAGCACCCACCACTCAATGAGCAGGTATTTCCACACATGATCGATGCTCTTATGTTCCTATCGAGTCCCGATTCAGTCAAGAGAGATGCGGCAAATATGAGGCACCGGGGGATTAGATGACATTTACCTGAGGGAGGCCACTGATTGGATAACGCTCCCCCCAACAAGAGCTGGGGGGTTGTGGGTAAACAGAGCTGTCATTTACTGTGAGCTGGGAGGGGATTATTGTGATTCAGATAATCACCACCAACTTCTGCCGCATATGCGGCCATCTGCTTCCCAACAGAGGTTAGACGGAAAGCACATGTAGGAATTTGCCCGCAGACGAATGTTAGCTTTTAAAAAAATCAGTGTAATCTTGCTGTATAAGCGATGCCAACAGAGTGAATACTTAAACGATGCCTCTGTAGTCACATATACACTTACACCATGCGGTTTTTCACGGAACTGGATCCGCTACTTTTGGTTTCCTACACTGCGATCCCCGATTAAATTCATAACCAAAGATGACTCTAAACCCGATTGTTGATCAGCGTTCGGGAAGAACTCCATCCCTGCAGCTATTATGGGTAGGGAGAGGGCAGAGGGCTCGTCACCTGTAATGGGCGTAAGTGTGTCTGAGAGCACGCCTGTAGCCCTGGGGCCGACCCAGGGTCGGTGTAGGCTCATTAGAGCCGCGGTTGTACGTGGCCGGTGGGATCGATGGTACGGCTCGAGTGTGAGAGCAGGCGGCACCGCTGAATGAAGCCCTCATTAGGAAGCGAGGCTGCTGGGTGCGCTAGGGAGGGTTTATTAATAGAGCATCTATACAAGAGAATAGAGATCACCTCCCTGAGGGGAACAGGTAGACAGATGGATAAAGAAAAAACAAAAGAGATGCCGATTGATAGGGAAAGTTGAGTACATGGAGAGCAGGAGATATCAGGAGTAAATCTATGGGGGTATAAAATAGTGCGGCAATATGGAGTTTTAGTTTGAATAGTCTAGTTTGAATAAATACCTTGATCTGTGGGGATGATGGGAACATCTTTAGCAGCGGGAGAAGTGCAGAGAATCTGATTCCCATCCACTCTGCCCTCAACCTCCGTCAGGTTCCCGAAGGAGCATGTGATTCCAGCGGAAAGATCCGGAACATCTGTCACTTTCACCAGCAGCTAGATGGAGGAAAGACATCAGATTAGAACAGACGTTTTCAAAATAGTCAGAATTACTTTATTCTGAGAGCCATATTTTTGTTTCTATTCAGGTTTCCATATGTTGGATAGAACAAAATACAGTCTGGGCTTAAAAAAATATTTATCTAGATATAGATATAAAATACAGACATTAGTTCACATAAACAATATTTTTATTTTGAAAACTCCTGGATGTGGGGTCACAGCAATATTGACTAAAATTAATTTCAATAATTTTATTTTTCATTCATTTATAATATTTTATATTTATATTAGCATTATAGATACTTTATTACTTTTATTATTATAATCACTTGACGAATAAAGCTGATTCTGATTCTGATAAATAATTATAAAAATATATAGTAATATGTACATTACAATACATACATTTTTTATTAATACTTTATTTTAATTAACTGACATTAATATTTTATTTTATTATGCTAATATTTTATTGGTATATTAAAAGTACTTTATCATGATATATGATTATTTTATTGTAATTGTAACAATTATTCTCTATTCATATTAATACTACTTTGTACATTATTTTATGTAAGAATTTATTTTATAATGTACAGTATATATAGAAAACAAATACAAAAAATAGAGAGTGGGTAGGATGAGTACTCGAACGAAAACCACATCAGAACCATGAGTGCTATCCACCATGCTATGGGTCCGAAAGAAGCTATTTATTTCTGATAAAATAACCTCAGTCTCAGTCACATGGGCAAAGTTCATTCTGCAGCACGCACCAGATGGTCTCACACAGCAAAAACTCCAGCCATCATTACAGACTTAACCTTATAAAGACTCCTGCTCAAAGAGGGCATTTAACAATCCATCCGTTCCTTCTCTATCTTTGAACTACATCTCCTGCATTTCACACGAATGCTCTCGCACATCTTCTCAAAGCACACATGGCCCTCTGAACTCATTCTCTGGGGGACCGGTGACACACAGGACGGAACTCACAGGCTATAAATACACACATTTCACATGCAGGCAGGTCTTCTCGCCACTGAAGAAGAGGACAATTATTGCTGTGACATTTGTTAAGATTGCGTGGCCAACTTTTTTGCTTTTACCACATCGGTTCCAATAGTTCGGAGGTTACGTTCGGACCATCTCATTGACTTCTGCCCTCTCTTTTGAAATTTCCAATGTCTATATGCCATCTAATTACTTCAAAACCACACGAATGCTCAATTCTGCACTCTTTAGGCTAGTTCGCTGAGAGCGATAGCTACAGAATTGCTAATTAGCTGTCTTGTTATTTGTTGTAGATACACAAGCTGTACTCAAACTTCAAGACGAGGCATTGTTTTGCTATAAAGCATTGTCTGACCATAACAACACTGATGAGGCGTGATTGGTGTCTCTGTGTTTTGCCTTTGCTCCTTTCATTGCGCTTTTTCTCATTTCTCGTCGCGGCTGCCGATGTGCAGGGAGGGCTAATTGTTGCTAGCATTACTAATAAAGGTAATTTGATTGTTTTTGCTGCTTTTCATGCTCCTCCGGCGCCCGTGCGGATGGGTTTTGTTGTCATGGTGATGTTTCCCTTCATTGTACGGCACGCCGAACAGCGGTGACCCTGTTGTCATGTCGTCGAGCGCTACGGCATGACAGAAACATCTAATTTAGAGCTGGACGCCTCATTATCTTAATCAGGTAGCTGTGATACAGGAACTCTATCAATTATCTGGACATCACAATTTTTTTCCCTGGCTTCCTAGGGAAGTTTAACCAAGGTGAATACCTTCAAACTACCTGGTATGCCTGAGACAGTACTTTTTTTGCATGAATACGAAGCATCTAGCAGGATAAAACTAAAAATAATGTCCAAAACAAGAGTCTTAGCCCTGAATCGATGTCTTTGTCTTCTTGAATGCAACTCCTACTCTGGCCCACACGCTTATTTGGCATCTCACCCACACATACCTTTCCCAAAGGCCTCTGTTTCCAGATATCTCGCTGTTCAAGCCCTCCCACACAGCGCACGCTTTCCTAAACCCAAAACTGTTTATCTAGACATCGCACTGAAAACTAATTCACGCTAATTGTTCTCGCTAGAAGGAATCCATGCTCCTGTATTTCAGTCAACATAGCCTCGACGTTGTTAAGGTGTTTGTGTTCTTGTGAGTAAAGGTTATAAATGGTCTCACCGGTACGCTGGGTTCAGACACAGCGATGCTGTCCGGGTACACTGTGGCTTTCACACACTGGTTCAGCGTGGCAGCAAAACGGTGTGGCTCGTTTGCCCGCTCGCAACGATCCCTTTGAGAGCATCTAGAAGAGAAAGAGAGTGCATAGTAGTTAGTTGGGAGAATATTGGGACAACCACAAAGACTGATGTTTATTAATTTGGCAGAAACTCAGTAGAAGAGAACCCTTTTCTGAGCACATATCAATGCTTAACGAACCAATAAACAAAAATAAAATGAATTTATGAGAAATATTCACTAGATAAATTGTATTCTTTCATCATTTTCTCACCCTCGTGTCAAATCAAAACAGCAGTTAAAACACATTAAAAAACAATGGGCTGATGCAAAATGCTGTACAATAACATAGCACATACAAAAATATATACAGCATAATAATAACTCCAAAAATGAGGAAAAATAATTTAAAAGTGATAAAAAGGAGCCTGAAGCCATACAGTAAAACTGAAGCAAACTTTGCATAAAAAGGCAGAAATTTAAATCATTATTTCCTGAAAGTCTTCTCTGCTAGAGTTTTCAAATTTTCACAAATGTTGCATTAAAATGTGTCACACTAGATTTGATGTCTACGACAAGACACACCAATGATGTTTGATACCATGAAGTTAAATCTGGCACGAAAAAATGAGCATAAATGAAATTTCAGAACTATAAAAGAGGGGAATATTTCACATTTTTGCAGTTTGACAGTCCTCATTATGAAAAAGAGAACGCTGGACATTCTCCAATAGATCTTCTTCTGTGTTCCTTGGAGGAAAGAAAAATGCATGGATTTGGAACGACACGATGGTGAATTAATGATCTGTAATTTCCATAACATTCTTTTTATTTCCCAGTGAACTACATTTAAAAGTGTGGGTTGCTAAGGTTTTTCAAATGCTTTTACAAGAAGTCCCTCATGCTCATTTGAGCAAAAATGCAGTGAAAATTATTACAATATTATAACAATTTTAAACAACCGTTTTTTAAAATGGTTATTTATTCCATGATGCAAAGCTGAATTTTCAGTAGCCATTACTCTAGTCTTTAGAATTGAATATGGTAGTGTATCCCTTTGACGTTTAAGTGTGTTTGATTTTCACACAGGCTGCATTTAGCTGCTGTCCTTGGTGCTGAACGCTTTCAAACCATCACTCTCCCTTAAAGAGCAATCAGTGTCTTCTAATTCCAGACCAGCTGATAAGACAGCACATGACTAAAGCTGTCATTGCTGTCACAAGCCAACAATGTTCGTACCTTATACATGTATAATTTTTTACTTAGCAGAAAGCACGGATGGACAGGAAAACATTCAGGACATTTCACTGCTGGTAATACTCTGTATAATTGTGTATGTTACGAATAAAAATCTTGAATCTTGAAAATGCCTTTTTTGATGCCAAATTATAATTTTTTTTGTTGCATTTACACATAGACTAGCATAAACTACTATGGCTGATCCATCCTACAGTTATAAATCTCACTATACTTCTGCAAATCTGAGGGTTGTTATTTTTACTTTTCACACCACACTCATTCAGCCTGTCACTTGGTTTTGACTCAGCCTCCCTCTCTCTTTGCTCCTCTATCTTTGACAAAGAGCACGTAGGCTTGCAATTTGCCGTGTCTTTTTAACATGCCTAATGCTCTGGGGGGAAGAAATGACCCTTAATGTGCTTCACTGTCTGAAAACGTGGGTGTGGGTTTGTCTGCGCGAGTGTGTGCATCTCTCTGAGCCGCCAAATCCAGGCGCCGGGTTTGATTTTGGAGGAGGAGGTGGGTGTACTCGGGATGCTGCGTTGCCATGGCACCAGGAGAAGGCCATTATAATGTGTGTGTACATGTAAGTGTGTGTACTTAGTGGGCAACCTCTTCTCTCTCTTTCCTTAAATGAAGAGCGTGTGTTCCCAGTACACAATTTTGTCTCCAGAGGGGTTTATTCTGCCTCTCGACAACCCTGGTCCTCTAAAGACCTGAATGAAATGCTTAGAGAGCTGTATACTCATCAAAGAAAATGCCTGAACACACAAGCACACACATACAATATGATTCATGTTTAAAGTCAAGGTTTGTTGCACCAAAATGTGTGTTTTTTTTTTAGCATGACTCCTCTCTGGGCCTTATAATTAAACAGGTTGTTTTAGCTTTAATATCAGCAACCTTTAATATGCAAATGAGCTGTTGTGCCTGACTAAACTCTTTGCATTGACTTACTGAAAACCGAAAGCTATTGACATACTGCTGTTAATTATGAATAAGCGTTGATATTTGATGTGGTAGTGATATGTTACAGGTTGTATGTGACAAGCTTTAAGATTTATGAATGACCTGTTTTCAGTGTGCGTGTAAGAGAGAGAAAGCAAGAGACAGAGGAGGGTAATAGTAGTGGTGGGTTAACCTTTGGGTTTTTCACTACCGTCTGCTTTGAGCCCCATGCACCAGACAGGCAATTACAATGTCTTTCCTTCTCCTTAAACACTCAACACACACACTCAGCCCTGATGAGCAGAGACAGACGACAGGAGAAGATTTTCTCTTGTTTCTTTCCTGCGTTCTTACCAGCATCCCCAAAACATCCCGCGAGGTGTGTGGCGAGACATCTGATTGAGCAAAGCTCTGAGGGAGGAGAAGACGGGACGTTTTATAGATGAATAAATGTCTCTTTTAAAATAAAATTGAGAAGAAAGCTGTGGGAGTGTTGTGAACTCCTCCCTGGGAGGGTTCAGATGAGATGGAGAAGAAAACAGAGGAGTCACGATGAGATGAGTAAAGATGGGACAAGAGGAGAGGAAAGGGAGCGAGAGACAAAAAGAGAGGAGATGAGAAGGGGAGACCAAAATGAGATGTGAAAAACGAGATGAGAAGAGAAGTACAGGAAGTGGCAAAATGAGACAAGATATAGACAAGGCAAAAAGAAGAGACGAGTGAAGAGGCAACACAACAGTATATGAGAAGAGGAGACATTAGACGAGAAAGAGAAATAAGATGAGACAAAGACAAAGACGAAAATTGAAAATGAGTGAAGATGAGAAAAGAAAAGAAAACAGACGAAAAGAGAAAGGTCGAGATGAGAAGACAAAAAAAGAAGTGACAAGAATTGGAGATAAGAGAAAGCTGAGATAAAATAAATGAGTCAAAATGAGATGAGACAAAGGGCTTTGATGAAAAAATTTGATGAAAAGAGAAAAGATGAGAGGATAAAAAGAGAAGGGTTGAGATGAGATGAAAAGAGAAAAGCTGAGATGAGACAAAGAAGAGAGGGATCGAGATGAGACAAATACAGTCAAGAAGAGATGACGAGAAGAGGACACGAGTAAAGATGAAAAAAGAAGAGCCAAGAAGAGATGAAAATTGAAAAGTGTAGATGAGATGAGAAGAAAAGAGATGAAAAGAGAATAGTCAAGATGAAATAAGACAAAAAAAGAAGTGACGAGAAGAGAAGAGAAAATTAGATGAAATTAAAAGAGAAGAGTCAAGATGAGACAAAGAAAAGGGCTAAGATGAAATGAGATGAAAAGATAAGATGAGATGAGACAAAAATGAGAGGGATCGAGATGAGAAATACAAACAAGAAGAGGAGAAGTGAGGACGAGAACAGAAAAGTGTTGAGAAGAAATTAAAATTGAAAACGAGTGAAGATGAGATGAGAAGAGATGAAAAAAGAAGGGTCGAGATGAGATGAGACAAAAAGAGAAGTAAAGCAAACAGAAAAGTTCAGATTAGATGAAAAGACTATAGTTTTCGTCAAGACTAATTGAGTACAGATGAGGAGATGAGAGATGAAAAGAAATGAGAGGAGAGCAGATGGGACAAGGAGAGGAGGTGAGGCGAGACAACTAGAGAGGTAATACAATAAGAGTTCAAAACCCAGCACCAGTGTAAATCGATCTCTCATCTCCATACTGCCCCAGTATTTGTCCAACAGGTGAAATAATTCACTCATAAACAGCCTGTGAGGGGGAATCAGCTTCCATTCCTTCAAATCAATATGTAATTAGGAATTCATTTAGCTGAACACCAATCCCATATCACCTGAACACAGACCAGCCCCATCTAAGTTCATTACAGAGACAGAGGAGTAAATGGTGTGGCCATGTAATGAGCAGCAAATGATTGTTATAACCATAATCGCTATTTGAATGAACATTTAAGCATCTATACAGCAATCCTTCTGAACGCATGCAGGTATCAATGGCATTTAATTTATGAACTGATGAAGTGATGAGTTGTTGCTGTTGATTGCCAAATAATTTTGTTGTGACTATACTTATGTCAGTCTAAAGAAAAGACAAGAAATGTCACTGCTTTGTGAAATGAGTAAATATTATTTACTCTAGAATTATTTCCATCCAATTAAACAAAATTAAAACGTATTCCAGACTACATTTTTTGAAAACTGTACTAATTTTCATAACCTTTTCAGGCCTGTTTTATAAATATAATTTCTGTGAAAATCGCAGTGAAAATTGATCTTTTTTTTTCTGCTTCATTTGTCACATGGAAGGTCAAGTCAAGTGCACTGCATTATGGGACACAACATCTCACACATTGTGCTCTGTGCATTCAATGCATAAGAAAATTGCCATATGGTGCACAGTATACAGTATACGTGGCAGAAAAAGTGTGCTAGCCCAACATATCAAGAATGTCCATGCGGGTACATCAGAGAGAGAGAGAGGGAGCGAATGCTTCCTCACAGCACGGATCAAACGCTGAACCTTGCTGTGAAGTTCGTCTCCCTCCTGGAACGGCCGCCACAGCCATGCAAACAAGATCCAAGCCGAGAGCTTACACACACACACACATACACACACACACACACACACACACACACACACACACACACACACACACACACACACACACACACACACACACACACACACACACACACACACACCATTTCCAAACACACATGTATTACATAATGTTAAATGCGCTTACACACTGCCCTTAAACACTGATCAGCACTAAGATTCCCCACCTCCCTCTTTCTCTCTATAATGAGCTAAATCCTAAAAGCGATTATGGATCCGTTGGAATGATCTCTGCTGAGCAACTGCTGGATCACTGATATTAAACCAGCCTTTGACCTCAAAGGAGTTCAGCCAATCAGATCATCTCCAGGATTAGTGTTCTCTACGGGCCAAGGAGATTAGTCTTCCTAAATCTGACAGCAAACTTTATGCTCTCCTCCTTTTTCTGTCTCCTCCCAGTCTCGGGGTCCCACCTAACTGGCCAATGAGAGATGTCGCCTAATGCCAGACAGATACCAGATAGATGCTTTTTGCCTTCATAGTCTAAACACCAGCAGATTTAGTGCTGCCTCATATGCTTCAACACTATCTTGCTTTGTCTCTTCGCGCTCATTTTTTCTCCTTTCAATCACATGGTGCGCAGCAGCAGCTGGTAATTAGAGGAACTTTGACAAATCACATTATTCTGAACTGAGGTAAAAATAAAGAGAGAGCCGTCTCGCTTACTAAGAGCAGAATATTGTTGCTCTACAAAAAAAGTCTCCAGGGTAAAAAAAAAAAAAAAAAAATCCTTCAAACAAGGCAAGAACAATAAATAAATACACTACCATTCAAAAGTTTGGCGTCAGACTTTTTTTTTTTTTTTAAAGAAATTAATTTATATATTTATTAAGCAAGGCCACATTAATTGATTCATTGATTAATTGCTGTACATTTGAACTTTTTATTAAAAAAAACTGCATCACGGACAAACATATTAAGCAGTACAACTATTTTCACATTGATAATAATAATAAAAGCACCAAATCAGCATATTAAAATGATTTCTGAGGGATCATGTGACACTGGAGACTGAAGGAATGGCTGCTGGAAATTCAGCTTTGTCACAACAGGAATAATTTACATTTTAAATTTGAACTTGTAATAATATTTCACAATATTACTGTTTTTATTGTATTTTTGATCAAATAAATGCAGCTTTGGTGAACATAAGAAACTTCTTTCAAAAATCTTACCGATACCAAACTTTTGAACAGTAGTGAAAACATTAAATGACTGACATGAGACTGGACCATCTTTCAGTACTGAAAACTTCAAATCAAATTTTTCCTACAAATTTGTAACTTATAACTTCATCAAATGAATTTTAATTAAAAACTGCAGTGCTTCTTTCAAAAAAATGACGACTTATGGTTATGTGACAGATTCACACAAGTCTGTGATATTTGCCCGATGTGTTTTTTAAAGACATTTTAAGGAATTATTTTTCCTTAAACCATCTGCTTTGGTGCTTTAATGATCCCAGAAGAACTATTTAAAAACATTTATTTTAAAGTATGAGCAAAAAAAAAATTATAATTGAAAAACAATGCAGTGAAGGCTTAAAGACTAATGAAACCATTGTAGTAGGTGTCAGCAATCTCTCTCTCTCTGTCTGTCGCTCTATCAGATGTGGAAGGACTGACCCCATAGGGGCCGTGAGGAGTGAGAAATGAGCAAATATGAGTTTGGAGCTGGAATTAGAACGAGTGAGAGGTGTTAATTTCATTAAGAGAACACTGACTGTGAAAAAGCACTCGCCATGGGGAGGGAGGAATACTAGCACACATGGAGCGAAAGAGAAAATGAGAGAATCTGATATACAGCATGGTCTCGAGTGATTACCATATTGATATACCATGATATTTACGGTATATCTTCCTTCAAAAAAAAAAAAAAGTAGCTTAAAATAAGTACAGCATACAGAATATAGTTAGAATATATCTATAACATATATACCATTCAGTACTATTCTCATATATATATATATATATATATATATATATATATATATATACACATGAATAAAATAAAAAATATTTATAAATTAATTAATTTCAAAGAATATGTCACATTAAAAAACAAAAGTAGTAGCATGGTACTTTTAGTTCTTTTTGCTAGTGAATTAATAAATACATAAGCTTGTCTGCACAGCACAGCATGGTATGTTTGAGAATTGAATGGCATCTGTATTACATGAGCTTTAATACAGCAGAAAGCCCCGGAGGACTGATGGAGGAATGTAATCCTGCCGTGGTAACGGCACACTGACTGAAAAAACAGCCCCATGCTGAACAGAGATGCACAAATACCGCTCACTTCGCCAATTATTTGTCCCTGTCCTGTCGGGAGTCATGTAAATTACTTTAAGTGCACTTTTCCAAGGGAGGTACGCCCGCCATTACTGTAATGATGCCAGTGGAGGGTTTACACACCCCTACAGAGTCAGGATGCGAGAGAGAAGACAACGGCACAAAACCACTAAAAGATGACCAACGCAGTAATGTCAGTTGCCTGTTGTTCTGGAAACGTAAGATTCAATATTTAAAAGCATACAAGCATCTGAGGATTCAGCACTGAGTGAGATATTAGCATCTGGATGCAGTTGCACTAGTCCACCACCAGAGGGCGAACAACCTCTGTGCCATCCGAGCACCACTGGGCTTTTACATATGATCATTTCTAGACTAGAGATTCTGGTCTTCAAACACATGAAAAATCTTTGTTATTTACTATTAACTGTGTGCATAAATCTAAAGAAGGAACTTACATGTTATGCAGAACACACCAGCCACAGTGTGGATCTCCAGAGCTCAGACACTCTCCACAAGTGCCATACTGCTCACAGGACTCGATCGGCACCCGTGTAACCTGCAGAACAAAGAAAGAACAGACTGAGCATATTCAATCAACACAAGCTGCATTAATCCATTCGATGGATATATGATACTAAAGTAACATTGAAAATCATAGATTCCAAAGCCACTTTTTGCTGTTTTGAGACTATGGACCAGAAGGAGGAGAGAGAAAAGTGAACAAAGTGACACAGGAACGAGATGAACCCCAGTATTTAGGAAAATAATACTAGTCAAAAGTCAAATGATTTCCACTTTTATAGTGATATATAGTAAAGGAAAAAATAACGAGATGACATGGCAAATGAGAGAACAGTTTGAGACATTGAGGTCAATTTCTTCCTGAAAGCAGGATAATACGCCCCAAAATGAAAATTCAGTCATCATTTACTTAAGAAGATAAGACAGTTTCGGTTTCCACTGACTTTGATCGTCTGGACAAAAATACAATTGAAGTCAACTGGAACTGTTAGTTACCAGCATTCCTCAGAATATCTTTATTTTGCCTTCCACTGGAAAAAGAAAGTCTATGTATGGTATGTATGTAAGGTATGTAACAACATTAGTGTGAGTATATGACAACAGAATTAAATTTTTTTGGCTGAACTGTCCTTATAAGTAGAAATGGAAACACAATGCCCTTGAGAAATAATTTCCATTTTATCTCCATTTCACCTCATTGCTGTCTCTGAGAAACAGCTGTTTCAATGTTTTTTGTCTATGGCTATCCAAATGTGTATGTGTATTGTGTATTGTGAATGTGCATAAGAATGTCTGTGTGTTCATGTGCAATTGTGTTTCCTTTGAAATGCATAAGTCAAAGACGAACATGAGAGTGTTCAGTGGTAAAACCTGTACTGTGTGTGTGTGTGTGCTAACAGAAACAGACAGAGCAGAGGAAACAGGACACAAGCAGCTGTGCTACTGCCACTAAGAGGAATAGCATCGACACAGTGCTCTTTTGTGGTGCCCAGTGCACCTGTCCAACTAGGTATGAACACACACACACACACACACACACACACACACATATACATACATAGAGACATACACCCACCTGCTCAAACATACAGGAAATATGTATACAGTACCTGTATCTGACCTAAGATCAATATATATTTGTATAACACTGTATAAACTGCTTGTAATTTAGTTACAACACAATTGACACAATTTAATTAATTTATAATTTAATATTTTTTAATACTACTAATATAAAAAATAACATCAATATTATTCATAATTTAAAACACATTTAACCATAAAAATTAAATAAATATTTACTTAATTTATGTTTTCACAAATGAGGATTTCCCTTACAGTTCTAGTCATAAATTTGACTTCAAAGTATAGATAAGTAGGTACACACACTCACTCGCACACCCACACCGACCCACCCACACACACACACACACACACACACACACACACACACACACACACACACACACACATACACACAAATAATAGTGATTAAGTCAAGTTTGTTTCCAGAGTGAGACTCAATTCACTGACCATTATAAAAAGCAAACATGTCATTCCTCAAAACTCAACAAGCAGTGTGCCTCTGGTAAACAGTCTGAACATATGCTCTCTCTCTCTCACACACACACACACACCTAGAAAATCAAACACTCCTGTAATACCTCAGAGATGAGTGCTAACCAGATACACATTCACAAAGGATCGCTACAACAGACTAGAGCCTTGCTTTGCCTGCTGACCCACAAAGCCCCTATCCACTCCACTCGTAGAGCCTTCTGCTGCCCACTTGGCATGCTGGGATAGCGTCGCTGTGATGACCAGGCCACAGCTCTGTGATTTGTGCCTGCACTTGTAATATCTCTTTTATCTATTCATGTATTTTCAGGGGTTTGCTTTCATTGCCAGCGCTGGAGTCTGTGATGTCCTCCCTTGTTGCTGAGGGGATTTTTTGGGTGCACCTGCATCCTATCAACACACACAAGCAGAACAGGATAGTGTGAAGTCATTGAGGATTTGGGGAAAAATAATTTTTTTTTTTGCATTTTGACTGAAATGAATGGATGGTTAAATTAGGTCTGGTGTGTTACAGAGAAATAACTGTGTGTGTGTGTATATGTATGTATATATATATAAATAATACATAATGTACTGTATATATAACTGTGTGTGTGTGTGTGTGTGTGTGTATATATATATATATATATATATATATATATATATATATATTGTTATTATATTATAAATTATTTATGAACTATGAAAGAATGAAAGACATCTTATGTAGGGTTATGTTCGTATCAGATAAAAATAAAAGAACAAAATTGTAAGAAAGTTTAACCAATAGGACCAGTGTGCCAGTTAGTATTCAGAATTTGGGCACAACATCAAGCTTTTTGACGGTTACCGGCATTGTGTTTTCTTTATTCTGACATTTGTGACGGGGTCAAAGGGTAGGATGAAGTGAGAGACAGTTTTAAGATGGATGAGTGGGCACACAGTGTGCATTTAGTGAGAGGGGTGGAGAAACATGCAGGGTTCCCGCTGCGTGCGTGTGTGCGCGCTATATGGCCGTGTTAAATGTCATTAATGTGTGAGCGGCGGGGTCTGACGGGGGTGGCCATCCACCTGTCCCTGCGACACACAGCCACGGCAGTTTCAAAACAAAGGCACACATTGAGCCTCCAGCTACCAGCGTTGTTTCCACCGACACACGGCTGTGATCGCAAACGCATGCACAGTTGTGTTTATACATACGGTGTGACTTCATGGCTAAACCGAGATTGGTCCCACAAGGATCCGTCCTGTTCCCTTTTTCATTTTCACCCAGCTCCCCCTCCCTCGTTTCTCTTTATTTTTCGCTCACTCGTTGCCCCAGGACAAACAGGTGGTCAAAAGTAATGAGTCCAGCACATCAGCGCTGCCGCCCAGCCTGATGACAAACAAGCCCACCAGGGGCTCCGCTCACAAAGCAACACCGGCCATACGACGCTGGTTCAACATGGCAATAAGTCTCAATGTTACACAACACTGACTTAGAGCCAGACCAACAATCCAACAACATTAGATTCACAGATACCAGATGATGCCGTCTTGACGCCAACGGTCACCAAATGCCGGTTCTGGAGTCACACTAACTAGCTTTGTTATATGTTATGAAGAAAATGTAAGCCCGTACAAAATGCAAGGGTGTTTTGATAGTTGCCAGGGCATTACTATGCGGTTGCTAAGGTGTTCTGAGTGGTTGCTGGGGCATTTTGGGTATTTTTAAGTATTTAAAAAGCCTACTGCCAAGTCTCTTTGATATTCTGGCCCCTAGATATGGCTCGGGTTTCTTCTTGAATTCATTTTTTCACCAGTTTTATCATTAGTTAGGTAAAAATCTAAAGTTTGAAACTAAAGCTAAAACCATAACAGTTTTGTTACTTGAAATAAAATAAACTATAACTGAAATATTTAAAAACATTTTTTTTATTTCAGCTAATTAGCAAAGCAACATTTCTCCTTTTCATTTAGTTTATCTTGATTTACTAAAATAACTAAAACTGGAAGAAAAAAAACTAACTATACAGACATTTTTAAAAACAAAACAAAATTACTAAAACTGAAATTAATATGAATAAAAAAAATACAAATAAATAAAAACTAATTCAAAATATTACAAATATATTATACTTATACTAAAATAACACTGACTTTTAACCTGTCAGCTTTGTCCACCTTTTGAGCCCAAACCCCAAACAATTGCAAACCAATTTAGATACTGTTCATGAAGTGTAATTGTTGTCTAATTTGAAATAATAACCCTCTACACCACAATAACCCTAGTGTAAGCAATAGTACTAGTGACACTAACTACATTATGAAGATCTGCAGCAGTGTCAAACGCTGATGGAGCGGATCAGAGAGGGGACAGCTGCACTGCAGGGTGACACAGCTGCCGCAGGTGCACGTCCACGCCTGCACACTTGGCAGGAAGATGTCAAAGGAGAAGATGGAGACAGAGAGATTGATAGAGAGACTTCCAGACAGAAAAAGTGAGATGGATAAAGGTGTTATGGGGGTTGCGGGCAGGCAACTGGAGCAGCTGTTGACCAGCACATGCTTTAGTCAGTCAACACAGTGGGAAGCACAATGAGGCCTGTTCTCCCACTGAGAGCAGCTTGTGATTGTGTGTGCGAGTTTGAATGTTTTCTCATTAAACCTTGAGTTTAACCACAAAATAGAGAAACACGGTTTTCATTTGAACCAATTTTTTGATTAGTTTACAACAGAACCAAATATAAGGTAATAAGCAAGATCATGCTCTACAGATTTTATCACAGTTGTTAGGCATGATGCAAGCTGTAGCAACAGCAATATGATAAAAGACAGCAATGTTCAATAAATTATTACACTTATTAATATTAATAATCACAAATACTTTTTCTGTCATGTAAAACTACCAACCATGGTAATTATCAACATGAACTCTTTAAGTCGCCTTTTCTTTCCATATTTTATTTTTGTATTTTTATTTTTTGATAACTAATAACTACCATACAAGTTGACAACTAACATGTGGTGGTGTTTAATTTATGCTGCAGTTTCTGGGTGTTTACTCAGAACACAGGAACTTAAGTGGCCCGTGGGCAAACTTCCTCATGTAAAGTGTAAATCTTAGCATTGTATTGTTGATACATTTATACAGTTTAGACAGAAATATGTGCTTAGTAGTCACTAATGTTGCCATATACAGTATGTTGTCCAAACACCCCCCCCAAAAAAACCAATACACTTCAAATTGCAACATATTTGGGGGGGTAAATTATTGGGTTGACAGAATTCAACTTATGTTTGTATAGCTAATTTAAAACTGATTTTAAAATAAAAAATTAATTATATATATATATATATATACACACACACACACACCAATATTTTTTCTATATTTATATAATTCTTTAAAAACAAAATAAACTATTAATTTACATAACAATTATATAAAAAAATTTAAATATATAAAATGAATAACTATATGTTTAACTATATCACATGAAAAAAGTCAGCAACTACACTGATTAGTCAGTTTTGTGTATTTGATTCAATTAAAAAAAACGGTTCATAGGAGTCATTTGTTTGTTTTTGATTTTTTTTTTGTATTAAAGAAATATTGAAAGTATTTTCCTATAAGTGGTCTGACAGTCTAAAAGCCATTCCTCCAAAAAACATTCGAATGCACCACAAATGCCATTAATCTCCACTTGCACTTGTGAACTTAAAGTATTAATAACAGCCAATTGGCTTAAAAGACAACTGTAGTTAGATTAGCGAGGAATTCTGGGTTCAGCCCAAACTCATGGTAGGACAGGGTGCTCGCCAACTCCTAATTTCCTCTTGAGCTTGGTAATTCTTCCACATATTAAAATGCTTCCAGGATGCTATCTGCTAATCTCTATCTGGCTTGAATTCGATATTTTCCACTCGCTCTGATGCTGGCCAAGAATCGCCTGGAGACAGGACATTTAGAAGAAAAGAAGACGGAGTTGGCACCGAATTCTTGTCTTATTCACAAGCAACACTCCTCAAGTCAAGCTTGTAACCTCCAAAGAACCTCTGCTGCTGTAATCCAGACCCAAGACGTTATAATTACAACCGAATGGATGATCTTAGACCTGTGCTTGGGATCAGCATAGAGAGTACAGTATGCTAGGGGAGCTGGGAGCTGGACCACGAGAATAAATGCTCTCATTAGCTCTCTTTTCCATATTCCTCGAAACACCCTCGCTGTCAAATGCACCTGTCTGATGAACGGAGAACCATTAGAGAGAAAACAAGAGCGAGAATGAGAGCAAGAGTGATACAGAATGAAAGAAAGCTGCAGGTCTGAGGTAAATGATTAAGAGCAGAAACATGTGGAGAGAAGCATGTGGACTTGCGATATATCCAAGGGTTTAGAAGGAGAATGAAAAATATGAGGGCAAACCGAGGGTAAGGGAAATCCTGTTCTTGTGTAGCCAGACTTGACTATCAGCATACACTCTGATCAACATTATAGTTTGTTCTGGCCAAGAACTTCTGACTTAGACAGGAAAAAAAATGTCTGAACAATATGTAAATTGACCAATTTTTGGCATGATGTTACAGTTTACAATATGATGGATTTCGGATTAAAAAACAGGAGTTACTTAATCAAAAATGTCTTGCAACTCAGACTAACATAGAAGAGAGAGTGTTTTTTGTTGTTGAGGAACATCATAAAATATAATGGATGTATCTAGGATATCTTATTTATTGGGAAATAAGTAGAATAACTGTCCCATAAAGTGAAGTGAGTGAAGTGAAGTGACATTCAGCCAAGTATGGTGACCCATACTCGGAATTCGTGCTCTGCATTTAACCCATCCAACGTGCACACACACAGCAGTGAACACACACACACACCGTGAACACACACCCGGAGCATAAACCTTCAAATTAGGCAAATTTTACAGTTGGACTCCAAAATCTCTGCTGCTTTCTCATTACAATGGTAACAATCACACTGAACAAAACATTTCATATGCAATGGATAGACTACATTTATCTGTTTTGTCAAAAATACGACCATCTACACATAACTGAACACAAATCAGCATTTTAGAATGATTTCTGAAGGATCATGTGACACTGAAGACTGGAGTGATGATGGCTGAAAATTCATCTTAGCTGTCAGAAATCAATTACATTTGAACAAATTTTGTAAAGAGAAAACAGTTTTTAAATTGTAATTTTTCACAAAAATACTGCTTTTACTGTACTTTTGGAATAAACGCAGGCAAAAAAAAAAAAACACCCCACAAACTTCTGAACAGTGGTGTATACAGATAATGACTCTGTGGGATATCTGTCAGTACTGAAAAGTCCAGCAGCTTATTCCTCCAAAATAAAACTAATCAAAATAAACACAGACTGATAAAAATCTGTGCACACTGACTCCCTAAAAAAGCTTGAGGAAAGTTGTAATGCAGTACACAACATATAGTCCATTAAGAGCGGGCTTATCGTCTGAGCTGAAACTCAAGAAATCCAGAAGCCTCTCATCTACAAATACTGTATCCAGATGGTTACGCACACTCAAAATGTTCACCAAATCCACATCGTGGTTGCCATAGCAACCAATCCAGGCATTGACCCCCTACCCCTCTCCTGGAGTGAGCCGTAAACAGCTGGTACCTCTGGGACACGCTGCCACCTACACACACAGACACACACACTCACACATTCATTTTTAATGTGAGATACTGAACGCTGCACCCACAGCAATGAGAGCCATCGATCACGTCCCGTCAGACACACACAGAGTGCAATAATCTAACTGACACATAAATCCATCGGCACTCACCGAAAATCAGAGGAAAACAGCATGTTTGTGTGTATAAGTATGCACCTACTATATGTGTGATTCATTATCCACCAACAATTACAAATCACACGTATTGGTCAAATATGTACAGGGAATGAATAAAAACACTTTCATAATTATTTGAAGACCATGAATTGACTAGATGAGTGTTTTTTAAATATATATTTTGATTTATTTCCTATTGAAACAACAAGTTTGGTCGGGACAGATCACATCTGAATGATTTCTGAAGGATCATGTGACACTGAAGACTGGAGCAATGGCTACTGCCATCACAAGAATAAATTGCATTTTAAAAATATTAAAATATAAATGATTTATTTTAAACTTTAATATTTCAGAATAACTGTTTACTGTATTTTTAACCAAATAAATGAAGCCTTTTTGAACATAAGAGACTTATTTTAGAAACATTTTTAAAAAACGTACCAATATGCTGTATGATAAAAGTGAATTGTATTCATTTTATCAGTCTTTAGGAGTAGAGTAGCATATAGAGAGTTTTAAAGCAAAAACACATGGAATAATACTATAAACTCTAATTTAGATTTCTTCATGGGGTCTTTACATTTAAACAGTCAATTTACACAAATCACTTAGGACAAGCATGTGTGTGTGAGAGAGAGAGAGTGTCTCACACACACACACACACACACACACACACACACACACACACACACACACCTCAGTCCTAAGGACAAATTCTCTGGTGATAAGTTCATGCTTGGCTAAGCTGAGGGCAACAATTGACTGACTCTTATCCGTTCAGTGCAGTGTCTCTGTGGAGTCAAGCGGCCCACAAACTCTCAGACATGAGGCTAATCTGACCTCTCGAATCCCAGCAGAGATACAGGACAACACTGTCATTTACACACACATCTGCACAGATATACACACTCCAATCAATGAAGAAAGATACTTCTCGCAGCTAAATTGTGTATACGGAGGCTAACGGGGTCGTGCTAACCAGCCAAACCTTGACCCTTTGATTCTGAAGCACAGATTTTCTCTCTCAGAAATCCACATTACGTTTTCAGCAAACCCACTCAAACTAGAGTGCAATAAAACATTCACACATGATGTAAGTTACTACACACACATACACAATCGCTCTGTTTACACAACTTTCCCAGCCCTGTTCACTCGCATCTTGCTAACGATCATGAATGCATGAGTATGTGTGTGTGTGGGTTGAAAACTCAATCAAAGCATTCTTGATTGCGTGAGGAGGCCCTCTCAGCAAGACTCCAACGTACTGTAGGAGAACGATGGCATGATAGAGTGAGCGAGAGAGTTGATGTGCTTCAAAGTACATGAAGACAATGGCTAAAGCAAGCATCACTATTTTGACTGCTTATTTTTAGTGTTAGCGATTTGAACAAACCCCTAATACTTAAATATTAAACTTCAATGTGTAACTTGTCCTGCACTGTGCTATTAACATGAATGATACTGTACCTTAAGGGAGTAGTTCACTTCCAGAACAAAAATTTACAGATAATGTACTCACCCCCTTGTCATCAATTCAAAATCGTCCTACATCGCTGCAGAAGTAGCAACCCAATGTTTACAAAGTGAACATGCAAAGAAGATCAAACACAGTTTACAAAAAACTGTTAAACAGCGACGTAGGACAATTTTGAAGTTGGAGTAGAAAATGAGATGGGAGTTTTTTTTTTACATACCCTGAGTTCACGCAGAGCTAGACAAGATGAGCGTTTGAGGTTAAAAAGTATATAAATTGTATATTTTTTAAGAAAATAATTTTAGAAAATGATCGTTTCACTAGATAAGACCCTTCTTCCTCGGCTGGGATCGCTTAGAGCCCTTTGATGCTGCATTTAAACTGCATTTTTAGCAAAAAAGTTAATATTATGGATCAAACACTTTTGTTTGAGAGCATAAGGAAACTGACTGTGATTGGTGGAAATTTATTTGTGGAATCATGGGGTATGTAGTATTTTACCAAGAATTTTGCTGTAATTATTACAATTATTTTTAAAATAAGTTTAAATAATGCGGATTGATGGCTTCAAAAAATCCATCAAAAACATATAACCATGATATATCAATTGACAACCTCATAGCTCAACGTAGGTCTGTATTTAAATTTTTATTTAAATTTTATTTTAAAAGGTATTTGTCAAAATCAATTCCCAGAAAATGCAGAAAAACAATCAGATTTTTATTTCCGGATCCCATGTGTTGTACTTCATAGTACCTCTACCACATAGCTATCATCTAAAAACACGCTGAGAAACTTCAGATTATCACAGCAATGAGCTAACAAGCACCCGAGCATCATGCTGGAGATCTGCACAGACAGGCACTACCATTTTCATCAGAAGAATATTTTACAAATAAAATCTAGACACATCAGAATAGCACAACTGATTAAGAACTATATTAAAGGCAAAAGCGCAGCATGTGTGCTCATGAGGTGACCTTTGAAATCCCTCTCCACTCCGAACTTAAATGTCATATGGAGTTTTTCTGTCCGACAGAAAAAATACACATAAATCAAAATGAGACAACCTCCTAGCTAGCTAACAATATTACATTGCAATAAAACAGCTAACCGCCTGATCAAAGGAAGCATTAGCTTAGCCTTAGACTGTTTCCAGAACACAACAGATTTCAAAAAGCATTAGATAGTTGTTAGCCAAAAATCGATGGACATTTCTGAGTGAGGCATCCAGTCTGATTGTGTTTTAGATGAACAGAGATGTGAGCCTCCTCAGCGAACCGTTTCTTTCCCATCAGAGCTATTTGTGTAACGGATTTGGCCTGAACGTATAGATTTAGCTCGACTGAAGCATCTCGATGCTTTGGCACCAGAGGGGCTATGCAAGACTGCTATAAAAGGCCTCTGAAAGCTTCAACTATAGTAAATCTCAGTCAACATACAGGCTCGACTTCCATGAGGGACTGCGTTTCTAATCGCACATTGGAAAGGCAACACACAGTGGGTCTCACTGTACAGCTGCGTCACAGAACTCATGCTAAGTTGGAAACGTACAGTATACACACCTAGAAAAGTAGTCCTACCTCAAAAACATGATTCAGTCATAATTGAATGTCTGTGCTTAAAATGCTTAAACGGCTCATTTGATTTGATTTCAAGTTTTCCTTTGTCTTTGGAATGTTACAAACAGTTTGTGTGTATATAAGATCAGTAAAGTTACAAAGGCTAAAGTCTCAAACCCAAAAAATATATTCTTTATAAAAGTTAAGACTTGTCCACGTCTTACTAAAACGCCTCATTTAAACACGCCCTCACATCTCTATGTTACTGTGTTGGACGATTTGCAAAACACCGCCCAAATGCTTACACAAAGAAAGGCTGCGTAACTTTTATTCTTGCTGTAGTATTGTTGCCGCCATCACCATGTCGTGGGGACGCTGTGTGTTTCCAAATATGGTAAGGGGCATAAAATTTCCATCACACACTTGAGGCCAGTCAGAGCACATAGTGCTTTTCAGAACAAAAATCAACGCGTTTTAGAAAAACGGGGCAGAGAGAAGCAATAATAATATACGGTATGCAGAAAATAATGTGTTTTTGAACATTAAACTGTGTAAACACATTGCATTACACCAAATAATGTTATTTTTAGCATCATCATATGACCCCTTTAAGGTTTAGCTAGCTAGCATTTGATTACTACAGTCACAACTTACAATTTAAACTAAATTTATAGAGACTTTATTAAACAGATGGTTCACTGAAAAATGAATATTCTGTCACCATTTACTCACGCTTGTGTTATTTCAAACCTATATGACTTTCGTTCTACTATGAAACACACAAATAAAGATATTTTGAAGAGATTTTGTCCATACAATGAAAATCAATGGGGTCCAAAACAACACCACTGACTTTCATAGTATATATATAAAAAAAAAAAAAAAATAATAATAATAAAATAAAAACAAAATAAAAACTTTTAAAATATATTTTTTATATTTTCAAAATAGCAGCTTATTTGGAAGAACTTGAGGGTGAGTAAATGATGACATTTTCATTTTTGGTTGAATTATCCCTTTTAATGCATTTTGTTAACAGTTGTAGAAAGTCAGATTTCACAAAAAATCCACACGCTTTCAGGGATCGGGGCAGAGTTTACAGGAAACGCACATGGGCTGTAAAAGGGTTAGCGAGACAGACAGCGAGAGAGACAAAGGAGGATTGAAATAATGGAGAGGTAGACTGGACCTGAGATACGGAGCTGGAAACTGCAGCCAGTCGATAGAGAGTGAGTACATCAATAATGTATGACTGAAATCCTCTCACAGGAGCCGATGAGGAGAGGGCCATGTGTGTGTGTGTTTTTTTTGCCACATTATTCAACCATATTTCATGACTCACATGGGCATATGTACAAAATCTCTGTCAGAGCTGACAAAATAGTGATCCACACTGCCTCACCTGACAACAATGGTCTCCGCATACTGTGACACTAATGAGAGGAAGATGCACAGGCGGCCCACGTTTGCCTCTTCGTGGAGCCCGCGAGCCCGGGCGCAGCTGCTGGGTGCGCTCGGAGCCCCCTCGGGGAGACGCCGGTAAAGCCCTGTAACCTGTCTGTCAGCCAGCCTGTCAATTAGCCCCTGGCACACTCCTCTACATTGTGCCAGGGGGGCACAGGTCTTGAACTACTTCTATCAGTCTCTAGGAAGGGGGCTTTTGCTCATGGTCCCGGTCAAAACCTAACTGTCAGATAAGCTAACTGATGAGATCTACAAATGTGATTTGTAGCCATATGCCTCCTGCTCCATCTAACACCACATTCACACACAGAACAATACTTTAGTAATCAAATAGAATATTGTTAGTGCACACTGAAAAAAAGCAGATGAATTCTTAATTTTTTGTTTGTTTTTTCCTAGTATTTATTAGAATATTATAAAATTAACATTTTATAAAGTATTTATCTGTAGCACATTCAGACACAAAAATGTAAACATATCATTAGCACACTTTCAAAAATACCAGATACACTTTTATTTTATTTTTTTGCCATTATCTAGTATTTTTTTATCTATATTATGTACAGTGGTGTGAAAAAGTGTTGGCCCCCTTCCTGATTTTTTTTTTTTTATTGCATGTTTGTCACACTTTAATGTTTCAGATCATCAAACAAATTTAAATATTAATCAAAGATAACACAAGTAAACACAACATGCAGTTTTTAAATGAAGGGGTTTTTTTTTATGAAGGGAGAACAAAATTCAAACCCACATGGCCCAGTGTGAAAAAGTGCTTGTTTCATTTCTAAAGCTTTGGGACTCCAGCGAACCACAGTGAGAGCCATTATCCACAAATGGCGAAAACATTAAAAGTTTAACTTTTTGGAAGGTGTGTGTCCCATTACATCTGGCGTAAAAGTAACACAGCATTTCAGAAAAAGAACATCATACCAACAGTAAAATATGGTGATGGTAGTGTGATGGTCTGGGGCTGTTTTGCTGCTTCAGGACCTGGAAGACTTGCTGTGATAAATGGAACCATGAATTCAGCTGTCTACCAAAAAATCCTGAAGGACAATGTCCGGCCATCTGTTCGTGACCTCAAGCTGAAGCGAACTTGGGTTCTGCAGCAGGAAAATGATCCAAAACACACCAGCAAATCCACCTCTGAATGGCTGAAGAAAAACAAAATGAAGACTTTGGAGTGGCCTAGTCAAAGTCCTGACCTGAATCCTATTGAGATGCTGTGGCATGACCTTAAAAGGCGGTTCATGCTTGAAAACCCTCCAATGTGGCTGAATTCTAACAATTCTGCCAAGATGAGTGGGCCAAAATTCCTCCACAGCGCTGTAACAGACTCATTGCAAGTTATCGCAAACGCTTGATTGCAGTTGTTGCTGCTAAGGGTGGCCCAACCAGTTATTAGGTTTAGGGGCAAGCACTTTTTCACACAGGGCCATGTGGGTTTGGATTTTGTTTTCCCTTCATAATAAAAAAGTTCATTCAAAAACTGCATGTTGTGTTTACTTGTGTTATCTTTGATTAATATTTAAATTTGTTTGATGATCTGAAACATTAAAGTGTGACAAACATGCAATAAAATAAAAAAAAAATCAGGAAGGGGGCCAACACTTTTTCACACCACAGTATATAATTATGTATTATCCATTTTTTGTGTGTAGATCCATTCAATTCAACTTTAATTCCAGACTCAAGGTCCATTAGCAAGAATCAATCAATCTGTCTATCTTGACTTTATATAATGTTGTATTATATAAAGTAATACTTTAAATATTACACACACACACACACACACGCACGCACACATACATCATTATTATTAAATCATACATAACATTTAAATATAAAATCTATTAATACCCAACAATATGACACAAAACTACATTTTAACCATAATATTAGTGCATTTTAAAAAAGAGCTTTTTTTTCTAGCATTTATTTATTTTGATTTAATTTTCTTATTCGTTCGTTTTAGTTTGTATGGTATTTTTTGTTGTTGTTTTTGATAGTAATTAAAAATTATATATTTGAACATATATGGTAAAATCCTCACTATTAAATTTTAATTACTTTACAAAAAATTATTTAAAAAAATCACAGAAATTCAAATAGAAAGAAATTGATTCAGAATCATAATTTTGGCTTAGTTTTATTAAAATCATATTTTAATTTGCATCTAAAAAAACTATCAAAAATCAGAATGAAAATGTTAACTAATATTTTCAACTGCAATTCTGATGAGATTACCATTGCTTGTGGACAAAAGACGGAGAGGTTTTAATACAACACAATAGCGGCTAGTATTAAAGCTAGATCCCAGAGCAGCAATACGGTGGCCTCTAAACTGGTAATTCAGTTCGAACTGACAGCAGGCAAAGGCTGAGCTACTGTGAATAATTCAGCTGTCAAAAGCTCAGAGCAACAGGCTGAGGGCTGCGTCTCCCTCACACACACACACACACACACACACACGTGCAAGCAGTGGTGTATATCAGCAGGGGAGATGATGGGGCCTTATTGATTTCAAGAAAGCAGCCAGACAGTGGGTCGCTCTGACCCGGGGCTGCATAATAATCCAGGTTTGATTATGTGAAATTAGAGAGTGAGAATGTCAATGTGAGAGTGTGACTGCATGAGGACTTCTTTTGTTTGCGGAAGACAAAAGACATAGGGCTGTGTATTGGCAAGAATCTGGCGATACGATACATATCACGATACAGGGGTTGCGATACGATATATTGCGATACTGTAAGCAAGGCGATATATTGGGATATTTCTTATTTTAGGAATAGGATATATATTTTTTAGGAAAGCTTTAATTAAGAACACACCACCATATGCAAACCTTAGCAAAAAAATTAAAAATAAAAATAGTTTAACCAACACACTGCAGAACACACTGAGATCTGCATTTGCAAAAATCAGTCCCTATAACATTCAACATTACTGAACCACTTTTTGTGCAGTACGAGTAAAGGGGGAAATATTCAAGTGCTTGCATGATTCTTTAGTTAAAGGGGAAGGGAAATGGAAGTGGTGTGTGGCCAAGTATGGTGACCCATACTCGGAATTTGTGCTCTGCATTTTACCCATCCAAGTGTACACAAAGTAGTGAACATACACCTGGAGCAGTGGGCATACACTCACGTGTATCGATATTTTCTTACACCCCTAAAAAGACATCACAATTCCACTCCTGATTTCAGCACAAACCGTGTGTTTGTTGTGTGTGTGTCGTGGTTTATGCCCCCTTCTCCTGGCTCTTTGTTTGCCAATCGCCCCCCTCTGCATTTGTGGAAATCTCTAGCATGTGTGTTGCATGCGTGTGCATATACAGATGGCGGGTTTGGCTGCACCCCACTGCTCTCTTGGCTGCTCTGCAGGCGTACGCTCAGATTGATTGGCTGGCCGAGGTTTGGGGAGAAGGGGGGAAACACCGTGATGGCTCAGGTGGCCCAGTCTGGTACCAGTCGTATCATAAACAAGCCTCTTCCACTCAGCCGTGAGCTCACTGCGGACCTGCGAAAAAAACAATTTAGCAGAACCGCATGGACACAACTGATGCCCCCTCCTCCGATTCACTCAGCAGATCATGATCAGAAGATGGTGACATGATGTCCCAATTTCTTTCCCTCTCCAGGACAGCAAAGGAGGAGGTAGATGAGCTCCAGTGAAGGAACCCTAAAACACCACCGCAAGAAATAATGGGCCCTCGCTTTGTAGAAAAATGTGAAAGCAAACACACGCCGTTCCATTCGCCTCATTTAATCCAGCCGCTCTGGCAGTACCCTTCTGCGACGCTGTCGAAGAGGAAGTCATGGAAATATTCCGGTAATGAGCCTCGGCTGTCTTTGGGTCTCATTTTGTACATCCAGTCAGCACTGTGAGAGGCAAATGTGGCTCATTTTTATTTGACTGGATGGATCTGCACCAATCACCTTAAGCTTATTTGAGCTTCAGGCTTATAGCTAATACGAAACGTATTTCTTTATCTTATGGTTTTAGCATACAGTTTGCTTGTATTAGGTGCTTATTGCCTGTCATTCTCTATGCCTGTTCCTTCAGAGACGAATCTCATTCAATTATTTTGGTGCCCATTAAAATCGCCACTAAATATTAAAGATTTGGGAGAACAAAATGTAAAACTATAAAAACTGGAATTTAAAAAGCACAAAATAATTTACTTAAACCTTATTATTTTTTTTTTTACAATAACAATATCTATAAAAATAGTAAAAAAAAAAAGTAAAATGAAAAAAGTAACTAGTAAAAATACATATTCTAAATAAATAAATAATCATGTATTCATTAATTTGACTTAAAAAGCATTATTATTATTTTTATTAACAATAAATAAAATACATTAATACATTAATAATATTATCAATAACAATAAGAACAACAATAATTATTATTATTGTTGATTTCCTTTATTATTAATAATAACAATACATTATACATAATTGAATAAATATTATATATTTTATTTATTTATTATTATTATTATTATCATTATTGTCCAAATATGGAGAAATATGGAGGGCCCAGGGCTTTAAACACCATCCCAAGATCTAAAATGATAAATTACTAACCACTCTAAACTAGTCTTGTGTCTGGTGCACACCTGCAACGAAAAATAATACTTCATAAGCCTAAAAAATCCTTCCAGATCTGGGGGCAATCTTCATTCAGTCCTTTATATTTCCTTCCCAACATTCATCACTGTCTCTGGCATGTATAGCCCACCGTTGTGCCTCCTGCTCCCTGTTGAGTTCTGTCAGCATCGTGCCAGCGCACCACTCGAGACTGACATCCATCACTCGCTCGGTGGAGGAAACATAAGCTTGCTGCATTAGTATTATAAGCGTGATGCTAATGCACGGTGCATCACACACACTAAACAGATATAATTGAAGCCAGTGCTTCTGTCAATAACCTACACATCTAACTCTGGAGAGCAGGTCATGGAGCGGAGATGGGAAACCTGACGATGCGAAACCCGGCCTTATTAAGTGAGTCCGAGAGCATAGGAGTATTATTAACATATCAAAGGCTGCTAACGGGAGGTGTGTGGTGGCATTAGCTCATAAGAAACTGAGCGTACGTCTCCCTCAAGACTAAATGACACAAACACGAAGCGTGCAAGATGCATCCATCAGTTTGGCTAGTGCTAAAAACGATCTTCACTGGAGGACAGATGCAGGGCCGCTAGATTGATTCTTTTCACTGTTGGCCGGCAACGCCGCTGTTGGACAGACAGCAGAGCCACTCTTCCGACACATGCGGTACCCGAAAAGGCAGAACCTGCCACTACCGCTGTGTAACCCAGGAAAACAATCACCTCACGCCGTGCAGGGTGTTTACGGTTGCATCTGAGCCATTAGCAACCCAGACAAAGAGCATATGCAGCTCTGGCAGGGACTGCATTGGTGGGATGGCAGGCGGGGGTGGGCTTCATTTACAGCCACTCTCCACAAAACAAGAGGGGGAGCGTTGGCCCCACTGCGACATTCGGCAGGGATACATTGACAGGATCTGTCTGGAAGCACGCAGACACAGTGGGAGAGGTACACTCATCTCCATTATGGGCTGGCACAGCCTGAGACTCCACTCAAATTCAGGCAGATGTAATCGATAAAAGAAGGACAGGGGTTTTGTTATTCCGGTATCTGCGAAGCCAAGGCTTTAAAAAGCTTGGACTCGATTAGTGAGAAGTATCTTGGAATCGCTGCCAGGAACCAGATCAAGCCAAATGAGGACGGAAATACAAAGAACCTGTTTTGAAAGAGAGATGGAAATTGTGAAGTCAACAGCTTCTGTAATAGGACGAGTCCATTATGAGTTAGCCAAGATGGTAACAATCATATTATCTTGGTAGCCGAGAACAAATTTACTATACTCTATAAATATATATTTCTAGATGTTCTTCACTGCACCGCCTAAACACTGCAGCCGCTTCACACAGCGCAGCAGAAGCGCTTCAGCGGACGAAAACAAACACAATTATGTCAAAATGTGCGATTTTGGTGAATTACCTTGTAAACGTAGTCTTAAATGAGTTATAAAGTCTTAAATGACCATAAAGAGTTAGGAGAAAATTGGATGTGTGTCAGAGCCGCGTCATGTGCTTCAGGTTTTAAAGACAGTGCTGATTTTAAAGTGAAACCTGCTGAAGTCTGTCATTGATGTAAATCAAAGAACAAAAGAAAAAGAGAAATCATTGGACTGTTATAGTCGCTGATTAACTTTTGTAGCTTGAATAAAGATTAATTTGTGTAGTTTATGCATAATTTATAGTTTATGTGAAGATTGTTTTAAAATCACTTAAATTAAAAGTTGTTTAAAGCCTATTACATGTTAAAAAATAATGGCTTTCAATTATACTATAATGTTGAATGGCTATAATTAATAGTTAAAATCCATAATATACAGACAACAGTAGCAGGACAAATTAAAAACAATATATGTTTAGTCATTGTAGTAGTAATAAATTCCTGTTTTTGCAAAAAGACTTTCATCACGTCACCGGCCATTGGCAGGTATGGCAAAAAGTCTTTAGGCCCCGGGGCCAGTTTTATTAACAGCTTGCGCTAGTGCAAACCGTCTTTTGGTGTTAAAATAGTACTTTCAGGCTTTACTAAAGATGTGCAGGGACGAATTAGCGCCGAAAAGGCGTGGAGTTATTTTTGCACCTGACCTTATTGAATATGCATTTGTAGGAGTTTCCCTTTCAGACGCAAAATTTATGGGAGGAGAGTATTCAAATGAATCACGCAACAAGATTTACTAACGTTCACACTCGTCAAATTACTGGTATTTGCACCATTATTTAACGTCCAAAAAAGCATATCTTAAACAATTTTGCACTTGAAATGGCTGCAATTGTTGTTGATGGGACGAGGCACCGCAGAGAACAGAAGTGCGTGGTAGAAGGATGATGATTTTTTTCCACACATATTAATTTATTTGGAATGCCAGAAGAACACATTATCCGAACATATCGTTTGCCAAGCCATGTTATTTTTAATTTGTTTCAGGATATAAAAGATGCCTTGGAACCCTCAACTAGGAGTCACACAATACCAGGTCTATCAAAACTTCTTGCATACCTTCATTTTTGGTCTTCGCTTCTTTTCAACCTACTGTGGCTTCTTCATTTCTTTATTCTATATTTGCGACTATGCTAATTTGTGCTGCACTTGGTAAATTGATTTGGTCAATAAGTAAATGATATGTTGTGTTTGTGTTCTTTAATTTACACTTTGTTAGTAAATCACCAGCAGAAATGTCCATGCCCATTGGCACTGTTTTGGAATTGCGCTCTCACGCTAGTTTGCTCTGTTTAGTAAAACTGGCCCAAGATCTTCTAAAATAAAGCAATACTTGTACACAAATCAACAGTTAGCATATAGACATTCAGTAATGTAAAACATAAAATGAAAATTATCAACCTGTAAACGTAAAATGAAAAAACGTAAACGAAAAACAAAAACGTAAAACGAAAATATACAGTATCAACCTGTTTCTAATAAGAGATGGATGCTGTAGTAAATAGCTACAATTATCAGTTAGCCAAGAAGCTAACAATCATATTACTTTGGTAGCCGACAACAAATTTATTACACTCTATAAATACAATAGCATTAGCGAAACAAAGTGGGATGTACAAAGAAATCAGCCATAAAATATTTTTTCCTAAAATAAAGCAAAAGTTGTAGACAAATAAAAAATTAGCATAGTGTAAAATGTAAACAATGACAGTCTGCTCTCAGGTCAATCCCAGCATTCAATATGGTGGCTCTAAAAACTGACATACTGCCTTGAAGTTAAAAAATCCAATGAAATCAAATAAGGATGGAAATATAATGTTTGTAAAGAGAGATGGAAATGCCGTAGTAAATAGCTACAATTATCAGTTATCCAAGAAGCTAACAATTGTATTATCTTGATATCCAACAGCACATTTATTATTTACATTTATGCAGACGCTTTTATCCAAAGCGACTTACATTGCATTCAAGTTACAGTTTTTACATTTTTATCAGCTCTTGCTTTCCCTGGGAATCGAACCCATGACCTTGGCGTTGCTAGCCATGCTCTACTATTTGAGCTACAGGAAAGCTATTATCCTCTCAGAGAGAAGTTTGGCTAAAAGTTATATACTATAGTGGCACTTGAAATGCATTAATAAATAATATTAATAATAATCATAATCTTGTTTATCATCTTACTTTACAGGAAGTCGTGGCCTAATGGTTAGAGATTCGGACTCGTAATCCAAAGGTTGTAGGTTCGAGTCTCAGGCCGGCAGGGATTATAGGTGGGGGGAGTGAATGTTCAGCGCTCTCTCCACCCTCAATACCACGACTGAGGTGCTCTTGAGCAAGGCACCGAACCCGCAACTGCTCCCTGGGCGCCGCAGCATAAATGGCTAACCACTGCTCCGGGTGTGTGTTCACGGCGTGTGTGTGCACTTTGGATGGAATAAATGCAGAGCATGAATTCCGAGTATGGGTCACCATACTTGGCCGTATGTCACGTCACTTTCACTTACAGCAAGCAGACTTAGCAAACAGGACAAAGCTAGTTAGCAAAGAAGCTAACGACAATAGCCAACAACAAACTTAACTTCTCTAAGAGCTACTTAGAATGTATTAGCAAAACATTAAACTCATAATCTTCAATATCATCTTCTAGAATAGCCAAAAGTTGCATGCAAATAAACATTAGCATAATACACTCTCATAAAACCCTACAAAAGTGCATCTAAACAACAAAACTACCCCTAAAAGCATCAACTAATGTTCTTTGCCTTCAGGTTGCCTCAAATCCCTCAGAAAAAAAAGACGCCTTGAGATATTTAGAGAATGAAACAGTTGTTGTGTTCCGCCACGCCGACAGGGAACAAAGTCATTTCTGCATGTTCTGTCTCTTAGAGAGAAAAAGACAAAGAGAGACACACAACACTGCCTTCGTCAATTAGACAGCTAGCGCTAATGATAACATGCTAGCAGCATTTCTTGACAGAACTGAGCCTGATTACTTGAACTGGAAGTCACTTCTCAATGAGACTCCTTTTTGTTTAATTAGGCTTGTAAATAATTATTGCAATTAAAGCCTGCAATTAGGAGACTGAAGCGGCACTATTAGTGATGTGACGGATGCCAGGGAGACCCCTTGGTGTGGTGGGGTACGCACAAAAGCTACGACATTATGCAGTCATGCGCTGACAGCTAGAATGAGTGTTGATATGCTAGAACATTTTAATTGCAGATGGTATTATCTTGCCATCTTCACGTCTGTTCCCTGAGACAACAGCACAGTCGCTTGAAAGTAGCAGAAAAGTTCCTGTACACAACTGTATATGTTTCAGTGACTGGGGGAAATTACAAGCTGGTTTCAGTCGTCTCTCCTAAAGTTCCTTCAGAGAAATAAATACAAACAAGTGATAAGCAGCCAAAATTTAGAAATTTAAGATCTCTTTCTTGTCTTGCTTTAATTGTTTTTTCAAGCTCTGGAAACTTGAATGTGATCCTTATGTTTAGTATAAGTATTAACTGCCTCAGATGCTTCTAAAACTCAAGAAAACAAATGCAAATGAGAAATGAGATCATTTTGAGATCTCAGCCTAAAGGTCAATTGTATATGGTCACCATTGCAAGATACACCATTGAGACTAGAACAAAACCTTGGGGTGGATGTTTTGCTTAGAAGTTTCTCTTTCAATGCTCTTAAAAACTTGATTGTGATTCTCAGACAAGTTTCATTTACCTATCATCTGCCTCAAGTACTTCTGAAACTCCTTAAGAGAGAAAGAAAGACAGAAATGTGATAATTCTGAGTTGTAAGGACTTAAAACTGAGAAATTAGTGTGAGATGCATGAGAGATCTCTGTCTTGCTTTAAACTCTAAAACTTTTTGAAAGCTATAGTGACTCGATTGTTGACAGAGTTGGCATTTAAATAAAACATTGCAGACAGTCACAACGGAGTTATCAGTTTTGATACATTTGTATCTAATCTCATTTGACTAATTTTTTCACTTCTAAGTTGATACTTCAATGAAACATTGCTGACAATCAGAATTAATCATTGAGCTATGAAAAAGAAAACAACAAAAATTGTCCTTTAGAGCTGAAGACAAGACAAAACCAAATTATCAGTTTTGACTCCTAATATCCAAGAAGCTTCTTAGTTCTCATTTGCATCTGTCCCAGGTGGCATCTCTTAAAAACTCTTAGAGGTAATAAAACAGAAATAAATTAGACACTCCTGAAATAGGAGTCAAAACAGTTTGCTTTAATTCCAATCGATCGCTGAGGTTGCTCTTTCATAGATCATTTGAACTTTTCCAGCACTCTTTTTGACCATGTTTTTCACAAAGCAGCAGGGAACGTGTTCAGCCACTCATCACCGCTAATGCTTGTCAAGCCGTTTTACGCTATCGATATTTCTCATTGGGTGGTCCGACTCAAGATTGATGCACAACAGAAAGATTGCAAAGTCAAATGTACCCTCTTACCTCTGCCGCTCTCTGCTTACTAGCCGTGTTATCCTGCACCCCCGCAGAGCCACTGCTCTCTTAACAAGGAACCCAACGGCCCCTAAACAAGCCGAGCAAGCAGATCTCAGGCATCCACCACCTCATTTGAGACTATTAAATCAACGCTGCACTGAAAGCCCCCTAGAGGCCTGTGAGACAGTGACAGGCATTCAGCAGGTACAACCAGCGCCGTTAGTGCCTGCCCTCGACTAATAACATCCATTGTGACACTGGCTTGTCTCCGTACGCTGTACTAAATCTAGCACTAGCCTGACGGGTCAGAGGCCAGCGTTGGGTGCAACCAGGTTGTTTACTAACAAGAACAAAGACCTTTCACCTAAAGAGCCCAAATTCTCGGCTGAACAACAGGCAGCGATAGTTCTCCCTGTGCGGCGGAGCAAATTATTTATTGACAGCACAGCTGCCGCTGGGAGCAGAAAGGAGGAGGGACGGAGGGCAAGAAAAAGCACCTTCAAGGCAATGCGTGTTTGAATTAAACACTTGATAGGGGCCGACAACAGTTTTGCTATTAAATAATGAGGTTCAATGGTTCTGGTCAATGGTTCCTGTGCACCAAACCTGATTAGTGCAAATCCTTGCTTAAGTCAATTAGCGATGCATTAATGCGAGAGGAAAGGATGCATTTCGTGCTCCACCCCAAGGTTTTGTTCTAGTCTCAATGGTGTATCTTGCAATGGTGACCATATACAATTGACCTTTAGGCTGACCCTGGCAGTTTGATACACTGTGCCAGGTCAGCCGCTGACCCAAAGACCGCAATATACGCAGCGTTCAGGCGTTAAGCCTTCAGGTGTCTGGAGAGAGTGTGAGATTGGAACCAGCTTTCACTGAATGAGTCCGCTAAGTAGCTTCATCAATAACACTGGACGCGGGATGTATCGACAGGGGCATTTATCCTGATCTGTCACTCTGTCAATAGCAAGTGAAGCCATCACGTTGACACTCAAACGTGCACCCTATCATTGGAATCGATTCACCTGTACTTTCTCTCGTGCAAGCAGTGACCCCCTAAAAATCTGAAATAACAAGCAATATCATATCAATCAGCTCTGCCATTGTGCGAGGAAGATAGTATACTAGCAAGCTGTGATAGTTAATCAAGAAGAATGATTGTCTAAAGCAAAATGCACATGCTAGCAGCTCATCACTGTTCGTTTAATGACCTGCAGATGTCAGGCAGTCGTAAAGGCCTCTGTGTGGCGTCAACGACCTTTTGTTATCACGTGTCACAGACTAGCATTGTCCAAGCCCTGTTGTCCATATCAACACAAGGACTGATTTCATGAAGTGGAAAGTGGAAATCTATACACACACACACATATATATATAAACATATATATAAACAGTGAGAGCAGTCATTTTTTAATTTTTACTTTAACTTTAACTTTGAGGTAGTCGGCACTGATAGCCTTGTGAGCAGCGCGACGATATGTAGCGCCGTTGCTTTCCCGTGTTCGAGTCCCGGCTCGCAGACCTTTCCCGATCCCGTCCCCCCTCTCTCTCTCCAACTTTGTTTCCTGTCTACCTACTGTCCTATCAAATAAAAGGCAAAACTGCCAAAAATAAGGTTCAGGTTTCTACTTAATACATTGTTTATTTATATAACTTGACATGTTATTATATGTCTACTGTGATGTAAACAGAGATATGCGATACCTACTTTGGATAAGCTGGACTGCTCCAATTTCTTATGAATACAATGGATCCCATTTCTCATTCGTTATGCTTAAAAAAAGAAGATTTTCATTCTTCCCTGTCAATTACCATGGCAGCTACAGTTCATCTAAGTCTTTGTCCAGGGCAGCATGAATGACAGTGATTGGTGGATAGAGGGGAGACGGAGGTCGCTGGTCAAGACACTCTCCTTGTTCCCATTTTATAGCAAGAGCAGCTGCACTTTCACAGAGTGACCAGAGGTCATGAAAATGCTAGGGGCATCTGAGGCTAAGAAGGCACTTTTTTATTTTCAAATTTGCCTGAACTTTGGGCACAATTCCTCAGTTTAGCTCATTGTTAAGTCAAGCTTGTTGTACAGACTACAGCAAAACAGAATTCCAGGCTCCAGGTCTCTTCCTGTGCATTGTGCATGAGAATCAAGAGCTGAGTGCGCACACTTCTGTTAAGTGAATATTAATGCTGCTTTGTTCTCATTAATCACATCCTCTGCTCTGTTGATTTCCTGTTAGCCCTTTCATCATATACACCCCCATCCCCCTAACCACGCTACAGTCACCCAAACGCTGACATCCAGACACATGCACACACATTTACAGAACGCCACACACACAGAGAAACCAGTGGCTGACGGCCAACTCAATCTGCATGCAGTATGAGGGGCAGTTCAAACCAAACAAAGACAAACAAAAGACTCCAAAGGCACGGAGCGTAAATCACAGGATAGATATGATTTCTGGGGGGCATCATCTGCACAGACAGGACTTCAGTTAGTTGACATTAGAGCATTTGCATAAATGAAGCAAAATCAAAAATGTTAACTAGACTAGTTGATACAATTATTTTTTTCAGTGTAATATAAAGTACTATCATATATACATATATATATATATATACACACACACACACACAGGCCACTTTATTAGGTACACCTCGCTAGTACCGGGTTGGTCCCTCTTTTGCATTCAGAACTGCTTTAATTCTTCGTGGCATAGACTTTGGTCCATATTGACATGATAGCATCACGCAGCTGCTGCAGATTTGTCGGCAGCACATCCATGATGTAAATCTCCCAGTCTACCAGTCTGAGATGATTTGAGCTTTGTGACATGGTGCATTATCCTGCTGGAAGTAGCCATCAGAAGATGGGTACACTTAGGTCATAAAGGGATGGACATGGTCAGCAACAATACTCAGGTTGGCTGTGGCGTTTAAACGATGCTCAACTGGTAATAAGGGGCCCAAAGTGTGCCAAGAAAATATCCCCCACACCATTACACCACCACCACCACCACCAGCCTGAACTGTTGAGACAAGGCAGGATGGATCCATGCTTTCATGTTCTTTATGCCAAATTCTGACCCTACCATCTGAATGTCGCAGCAGAAATCGAGACTCATCAGACCAGGCAACGTTTTTCCAATCTTCTAATGTCCAATTTTGGTGAGCCTCCTCTGCCCTCTGACATCAACAAGGCATTTTCGTCCACACAACTGCTCACTGGATATTTTCTCTTTTTCGTTCCATTCTCTGTAAACCCTAGAGATGGTTGTGCGTGAAAATCCCAGTAGATCAGCAGTTTTTGAAATACTCTGAACAGCCCGTCTGGCACCAACAACCATTCCATGTTCAAAGTCACTTAAATTCACTTTCTTCCCCATTCTGATGCTCGGTTTGAACTTCAGCAAGTCATCTTCACCACATCTAGATGCCTAAATGCATTGAGTTGCTGCCATGTGATTGGCTGATTAGCAATTTGTGTTACCAAGCAATTGAACAGGTGTACCTAATAAAGTGGCTGGTGAGTGTGTATATATATATATATATATATATATATATACATACACATACACACACTATAATCCCAGTGTTATATATAAACCTTTAAAACTTCCAATTTACATTTAAATGTAGTTGTTCATAATATAAAATAATACATACGTATAAATTTGTAGAGTATGAATTTAATTAGTATGAATACATAAATACATACATTTAACGTTTTCAATATTTCATTGTCAAAAAAGTCTTAATTTTTAATTTCTTTTAATTTTCATTTTTTTTTTTCATTTTTTTTTTTTTTTACTTTGAAGCTAGTGATATACATTCAATTAAATTTTTAATCACTGATGTATACAATGATTTTTTATTTTTTATTTAAAGCTAGTGATTTGCATGTATGAGACATGCAGTTTTTTCCCCCAGGCCGTATCCCACCTGAACAACACATAACACTCCCCGGTACTGTACATCTGTAAATAACCCATCAAACCTTCATCTGTACATAGGACACATGCACATTCACAGTTCTGTCTATGGTCATGTCTCTTTTCTGTATATTTTTATTTTTATTACTATTGTTATTCTTATAATTAATTAACATATAATTAAGGTGTTCTTTATCACCTTAATTATATGTTGTCTGCACTATGTTTGTACTTTCTGTACTGGAAGCTCATAACACCAAGACAAATTCCTTGTGTGTGCAAACACACTTGGCAATAAAGCTCTTTCTGATTCTGATTCTGATGCAACATAACATGCTACATAAATCAAAATATTAATAGTTTAAAAAAACACATACTGGCCATTAGACATGTAACAATATCAAAATCTCACGATACGATAATATCCCAATATGAAATCCACAATACAATATTTATTGTGATATATAAAAAAAAGACATGAAGAATTGGAAAAAAAAACTATTTTGTACATTTTAACATTTTAAAGTTAAATTATTCTATCTAATGCACTTTGAGAGTTCAAAATTAAGAGCTCCAACCCATGTTCTTAACTAAGAAAACTTTGAATTGTGAATTGACTTGTACCTGAAATTTAAAGGGGACTCAACCCTCTTTTTATTTGTGGTATACTGTCTCAGTCTAAATTACATTCACACTGATGTTTTAGGAAGCCAAACAAATTGGAATATAATAATAATACTAACAACAATGACAGTAATAGCCATATATTGTAAAACAATTGCACTGTAAAATAAACGAAAATGAATATTTGGCTATATTATTATTGCTTTACACTACAGTAGGGAAATTACAATACTTCTTTCCAAATTTCTACACTTGAAAGAGATATTTTGAATTTGGATTGCTTTTAAACTGCTAGCTAGCAGCAATTCATACTGCTTTTATTTTGACAGAAACGGCAGTAGAACTTTTATTTTGAAAGAAAACCCCAGCTTCAGTGAAAACATGCTTAAAAACGCGTCTCACTACAAATCTAGTGAAATGCTGTAATCATCTGCCGCGAAAATAAAGCCTAACTGGTGGCTGTTGCATTCCCAAATGCGCGCTAAACTCAGCATGTGCAATAAACGAGTTCACTGCATTCATTCTCTGTGAATGGAGCCGTTCTGAGGCGTGGAAAACACTGGATCACGAGCTGATCGCCTGAACTAAGTTCTCGCTTCACTTTGAAATGCGCAGTGAAAGCAGACTTAATGAAGAGATTAAGTCATATTGTGCTTTCGGTTTTAGTTTGTTTGACAGATACTGTGCCAAAGCATAATGGCCCAAAACACAATTTTAAAGACATTTTATGTTAGAATAAGAAGATTAAAAAAAACTACACTTTTTGCCTGGAAGACCTATTGTGACATCCCTACTGGACATTAGAATTATCAATGCTTCAAGATCAATACGCCATCCCCTAAATGTCAAACTACATTATTATTTTCAGAATAGAAATGTAACATTCAATCACAAACGCCTCTATTTGCGATGCCTCTAATTTGAGTTATGCCAGTACCGAACGCGGAGATGATTTCTGAGTCGACAATCTTCAGCTGGATAATGGAAGGAGAGTGTTATTTTAGAAGCCGGCTGGAATGGACTGTGGAAGAGAGGAGAGAGTCTCTAAACTATCTCACTCCGGGTGAAAAATCCCATTTCCCCGCGTTTGATAACCACAGTTAATTTCCTACATTTCCTGAACAAAGGTAGCACAGGCCTAGAATGTCCTTCTGTGCGTGTGTGTGTGTGTGTGTGTGTGTGTGTGTGAGTAAGCGAGAGATCAAAATGGTAAATACATACATATGATTCGAGGTACAGCATGTGTGTGTACCAAAGGAGGCTAAGGCTATGCAAAGACACAGAGCAAATAATCTGGTTCTTCAAGAGGGGGAAAAGGGAAGCCATGCATGGATTTTAAATTTCACAGCTGAGCACTTGGGAGAGAAATTGCCAGGGCGGAAATACGGAGGCTCCTTTATTTGGTTGATGATCTCGGTTACGTTGCTTTTATGAGCAGGGGTGGGAAGGCGAGAGAAGGGGAGAACGAAGCAGATCTTGGATTCTCAAGTTCAACCTAAACGTTTCTCACTATATGACTGACAGAAGCATATGCAGAGAATCGGGTTTGGTTCTGAAAGCCGACACTTCATTCACAAGCTTCTCCACATTAGTCACGCCGATGCAAATTTCACGCCACTCTTAATAGTTGGTGTGGGACAGACAACGTCAAATCTTGAGCTGGGTTTTTAAAGCCAACTCATGAAATCGACTTATGACGCATGTTTAGAAAAGAAAAATCTTTCAACAGACATGTTCACATCATATTAGTCGTGGCCTAATGGTTAGAGAGTCAGATTCGTAATCTAAAGGTTGCGGGTTCGAGTCTCGGTCCGGCGAGATTGTAGGTGGGGGGAGTGAATGTCCAGCGCTCTCTCCACCCTCAATACCACGACTGAGGTGCCCTTGAGCAAGGCACCGAACCCCCAACTGCTCCCTGGGCACCACAGCATAAATGGCTAACCACTGCTCCGGGTGTGTGTGTTCACTGCTGTGTGTGTGCACTTTGGATGGGTTAAATGCAGAGCACAAAGTCTTTGTTTTGGAGTTTTGTGTGCTGATATGCAAAAAGGTAAGTCGAATAAACCTGCTAGGCAATATGTCTTTCCTCCTCACAGTTTAAGGGTTTGATTTACACGCTTCTATGAGAGTGAGTGGAGTTGGTTACATGTGCTGGATTTGCATATGGCAGCAGGTGTGGCTTTGCTTGTCCCAAGTGCTCAAGCCTCATTTGATTGTGTGAGGTCGCACAGATGACACACAAGCGCTGTTCCAAACCCTAGTGAGCTCACGCCACAAGTTCATCCAAAAAGGCAGATCAATTTCACATGCATCATATTTTCTTCAATTCTGAACAATATAAATAAAATATACAACAATTTTACCAAATATATCTGTATGTACTATGCACATAGTAATATTTACACGCTCGTTTTATTCATAGTTCATTTTATGTAATATCTAAAATACATTACAATAACACAAAAAACAACACTATACTACATTGCACAAATATTATACATCTATCCAGATAAAATCTAATTTATCTATCTATTATGTATATATACAATAAATATTATACTTAAATTCTGTCAATAAGTGATTTTTGCTAGTATCAATCATTTTCACATATTTTTAAATGCAATCCTAAACAAAATCCTATTATAATGATTCAAAATCATTAATACAACTATTAAATTCAATAATATAAATACTCAGTAATTGTTATTTTTAGATAGATAGATAAAACAATAGATAGATAGACAGAATGATAGACAGAACAACAGACAGATAGATAGATAGATAGATAGATAGATAGATAGATAGATAGATAGATAGATAGATAGATAGATAGATAGATAGATAGATAGATAGATAGATAGATAGATAGATAGATAGATAAGATAGACAGAGCGTCAGACTCCCACTCATGAGCCATCAGTTTGGCAGAGCGGTGAAAAGTAAAGACTGTTAAAGGCTGGAATGTAAAACCTAGATGAGATATTTTTGAAGCGGTCTTTGACACACATTTTGCAAATGTGCATGACATCGCTAAGTCTCCATGTCTCTTTCAACGACTCCCTTTTTGTTTCCCTCGCCCGCCGCTCTCTCCCTCTGTCTCTGTAAAGCTGTTATCAGCTGAAACAGCTCTGACCTTTCGTAGCTGTTAGCCTCTGGCTCACTTCCCCAGCCAAACAGCCAAAGCACTTTATCACAAGACTATGAATTACCACAGAAAGGACACCATCTCACTGCCTGCGTGATCTAAGACTGCAGACGCTCCTGCTCTGCTCTGAATGCTCTTTCTTTCAAGCCCTTCACAGACTTTCGGTAAACACGACTGCCATAACCTGTGTTTTTGACTGCTCTGGTTGTGGACACATCTTATCTGGAGCTCATTTGTCTATCAGTTCCACTGTGTTGCTCTAACCAATAACTACGGACCATTAACATGGCATTCGCACATATAGACTGAGACAATGGCCTCCGAAGTCTATGAATGTGTGTATGTGTGTATTTCTCTTTATGTCAGTGCGAGGCAATCCGTTTTAAATCTATTTGTGTTCTAGTGAGGGATGGCTATGCATTTGGAATGAGCTATATTTATGTGAGTCTTTGAGGAAACGCACAATATACGGCATCATAGAAAAGAATTATAGATGCCGAATGGGAAATGAGGTGGCGTGAAGCGTTAGTGGATAAAAATGGAATGTGCTTGTGCGTGTCTCTCAGCGTAAAGCAAGATTACATGCTGGTTTGAGCATGCATGAATGCTAAATGCAAATCCATCGGTGTCTGATGCATGTGTGCATGTATGTAAATTTGTATTCTGTGTATCTGTACCCACACATCCATCTGTACAGTACTCTTCACATATCAAATCGCACACACATACACTCACTAATGGCAAATGACCATAGACCTTATAACCCTTATGACAACATAAAACATTTGCAACACATTTGAGTTCCATAATATGATACATTTACATATTTCAGAATTAGAGGGAAATAACACAGGATGGGACTTGATTCTATCCATTACCAGACTGACTGAATCATGGCAAAATATATATAAAGTATACAAAAAATATTCCTTTATAACTAAGTGATGTCGGTGCAGCCAATGAAATAGATTTGTTTAAAAATTACCAGCATCAATTGTTTCAACCTGTTTTTACATTTTAGACAGAAAGATTATGGAAAGTAGTTTATGTACTTAAAATTTAGTTTTTTATATTTTTTTTTAGCAAAAAACAAACAAACAAACAAAAAATAATATATATAAAATACATTTCTATATCTTATACTATATATTACAAAGTTGTGATTCTAAATTCACTTCAGAATTCAAACATATAGTTTTTATTGTATTATTATATATTATTTTATTTGTCATTTAGTATCAATCATTTCTGCCAATTTGAACATTTTAGACATTTTTGCTGTGATTTAGTGCTAACTTAAATGCATTTATATATATATATATATATATATATATACACATACATACTGCATATATATATATGCATATACACACACACACACACATATATATATATATACTGTATATGCAGTATGTATGTGTATATTATAATATTAAAAACTAAATATATATATATATATAATATATTATTGTTCTATACTTCAGTTATAGAAAATATGATGTTATTATGTATTATGGTAAATGACCATAACAGTATGTATCAAACCATATCCCATCTGAAACCATCACTGTACTTGTCATTTTTCTGAATAATAGCAGGACAGAGATACGAAGGATTGCCATGTGCCTCTATTCTGCCATTTTGACTCCTCTTAGCCAGCGAACACATAGACATTATACCACACATCCCCATGGAGCTGCAATGACTACCCTAGTTCAGCCATTTTGGCTGTTTTCATTAAATTACACCCAATACGTGACCACGGTGAGCTCCACTCCGCCATGACGGCTCTGTTTCCTGCTAGCATAAGAGCTGAAAGGTGAATGGTAATCCTGGTGCTCTGTGAAGTGTGAAGTGTGACTACACCAACTGACTCCTCAAACAGCGGTGCGCTGGGGTGACTGAGGCCGTGCGGTCTTTAGCACAATTTTTTGTTCCTCTCAGCCCAACAAGTGAACGTCTCGCACCTGCATCCTGAATATTAACACTACTCACAGAAGATATGGCAGGCGTTATGAAGAGAAATACCTCAGAGAGCAATTGAGCCCGAGTCAGACTGAAAGAGCTCATTGAGCCCAGCGATGCCTCTCATCACGGCAATTTAATAAGCTGTAATATTGAATTAATCACCTGAAACACTTAAAACAGGACAAAAGAGGGTGAAGAAATGATAGAACATGCTGATGGCTCTTTTACGACAGGATCGGTTTACTACGTGAGAGGGACGAATCTTTTGAGGTTTCAGTGAATACTATTCCCTAAAGACTGTTAAATGCAAGTGAAGAGATTCACACACACACAAATAAAGCTTAAAAAAAACAGCCTGATGCCAAATAGCTACATTTATCCTCTACAGTGCTATTAGAGAATAGGGATTTTCAAACTTTTTGATGCCAACCCCCCCCCCCCCCCCCATCAATATGATGATTCCCATTCCAAAAATATAAAGGCACTTATCATTTTTCAAATATAAAGACCTATTTACACTGTGTGAAACATATTTAGTGTTATATTAATTAAATAATAAAAATGACATTGACCTATATTTAAAACAAATCAAAACAAAACAGGTTGGTCCCAGTGGACAATTATACAGTTTGCCACAACTTTCAAGTTTGCCCAATCAGAAACAAGTATCCTAAAAAGCTGCATAACTTGCCATCTTTTACTAATTTTGCACTGCTTTGGTAGTTTAATTAAACTGAATTGACAACAACTTAATTAGGAAAATGAATAAATGAATCAATGAATGAATATAAATTAAGTTGTTTCCTAAATTCTAAGCTAATTTGATATTATCTGTAAACATTTAGCAATTTGTTAAAAAATTTGCTGTAAACATATTTAATAAATAAAATAACATAACATAAACTTGAACCCCCCCCAAAAAAACAAAACAAAAACAAACATTATTTTGTTATTAAAATAAATAAATAAATACTTCATAAAAAACAAAAAACACCAGTTTGAAAACCTCTGATCCATATACTGTAACTACAAGTACATTTTGACTTGTCCCTCAGTTTGCAAAGAAATGCATTTACAATGAAAGTACATGGGATAAGGATAAGTGAGTGAGAAAGAAAGAGAAAAAGCAGAGTCTTTGTAAGTCTATATCCCCGCTGTTAATTCATGGTCACCAGTTCTGGGTGATGCAAGGGCCTGGGACTCAAGTCACAAAGTTGATAAAATGCTGTGCTCACTTCTACATCCCTGGAGAGGGTGACAAGATGTGTGCGTAGACACAATGTGCTGACTCAACAAGTCTCCTTCTCTTTCTCCTCATTTTTCTCTCATCTGCCACACGTGCTGCCCAGTGGGGCTGACCCAGCGTGTGTAGCGATATGATGTGAACCTGTCAGCCCGCTGTGCATTAAACCACTGCTCTCATTACCGGCCCTTCCTTCCTGCCACACCCGACCCCATCCCACTGCCCACACGGCACCCAGAGGGGATATCAAACCTCTAGAATGGATGCTAAAAAAAGCCTGGAGATGTAAGCAACCGGCCTGGTCATCCATCTCAGAGCAGATACAGTATTTTCTCCTTCTTTTCTCCTTTAGAAATTCTCTCTCTATTTTTCTTCCTTTCTTTCACTTAATTTTATAGTCTAAAATAGGGCTGGGCAGTATAATAGTATATTGTTCAGAGCAAGAAATATGTCAGCTGTAAGAGTTTCTGCTATGCTGTACAGTATTTCCATAGCACAATTTAAAAAAGCAAAAAATACTATAATAGTAATTACATTAAACACATTTTGTATTTATAGAAAATAATACATAAAATATAAAAAAATAATTGCACTAACAATTATTCAAATAATTATATATTAAGCTATTTAACAAACTCAAAAGTAACTGTTAATGCAACTTGGTGCATTAATAAAGAATTAAACTGATTTTCTTTATTAAGTGATTATAGTTGCTTTTTTTGTACAACAGCTTCAACTTATCCAATAACACCATTTTGTGAATACCGTGAAGCAGCATTCTGCTTTATTATGTGAAATATGTTTGGTATGAATTTCCAATAAAAAAAAAAAAAAAACTACAACCTCTGGAGCAACAACCTATTTTCATATCCGAAATAAAAAAAGGTAATTGTGAGATAAAGTTTAAAATAAGAACTAATGTCACACTCTGAGATATATAGTCATATTGTGAGATAAAAACTCAAACTGTCCTAAATTAAGTCACACTGTGATATATAAAGCTGCAATTGTGAGAAATAAAGTTACAAAAACAAGAACTTTAACCACAATTATGAAACTCAAGTCATGAGATTTAAAGCCACAATTATACAAACTAAAGTCGCTGTTGAAAAATAGTCACAATTATCTTTTTTACTCTGAGTTTTCCATAACTGTGATGTATAGGGTTACTGTGATATAAAATGACTCATACCACCCACCTTTAGTCTAAAATGCATCCCATGGGAAATGTTGTGTGTATTGATATTATATGAGCAGGGTCTCTCTCCATCTCTCTCTCTCTTCATTATGCTGTCAAGAGAGAGAGTGACCTTGTTCTCACTCCATCTCTCCTCCTTCAGCTGTCCCTCAATCACTCTCTCCTTCACTGACACAGTCACTCTACTCTCTTCCCATTGCTCTTTCATTAGTGGATATTGTCACGTTCTCTCCGTCCTACAGCTGTTATGGATGGAAGAAAGACGACGGGAGGGGAAAGCATATACATGTATATATTCAGACCTGTCTCTCCGACATGACGTAGATGTAGCTGTTGTCCAGGGAAAAGGCCATGTCTCTGAGAATAGGGCTTCCGTCTTTGATGACCGGCAGAGTTTCATACTGGACACCACCTTGAGGAGGACCATCAACACGAATCTGAAAGAGAAAGAAGAAAACATACGATCATGAGCAGAATTGTAATTTTCGTACAGTATCTTACACATTTTTGAACACTCCAGGGTGATTATGAACATGGAATTATCCAGCCATGGCTTCCTGTTTCACAGAAATATAAACAGGAGGGATCATCCATCACAATGAGAAAAACCAAAGAATATATTTCTGATGTGCAGCAAAAGATAATTGAGCTTCACAAATTAGTGAAGTGGCTTTAAGAAAAGAGATAGAGCAGTGAAAATTCCCATTTCCACCATCAGGGCAATAATTAAGAATTTCCAATCAACAGAAAATGTTATGAAACTGCCTGGAAGGGGACGTGTGTCTATATCGTCCTAATGCATGGTGAGAAGTAGAGTTTGAGTGGCTAAAGACTCTCCACGGACCACAGCTGGAGAATTGCAGAAAATAGTTGAGTCTTGGGGTCAGAAAACCTTAAAAAAAATTGTCAAACAGCACCTACATCACCACATGTTGTTTGGGAGGGCTTCAAGAAAAATTCTCCTAGCTCATCCAAAAACAAACTCCAGCATATTCAGTTATCAGACACGACTGGAACTTCAAACGGGACTGGCTTCTATGGTCAGATGAAACCAAAAAAAAAGAGCTTTTTAGCAGCAAACACTCAAGATGGGTTTGGTGCACTCAGGGATAAAAAGTACCCCATGTGTACAATGAAATATACTGCTGTATTTTTAATGTTGTGGGCCTATATTTCTGCTGGAGGTCCTGGACATCTTGTTTAGACACATGGCATCATGGATTCTATCAAATACCAACTGGTGACTGACTCTGTTAGAAATCTTATAATGGGCCATGTTTGGATCTTCCAACCGGACAATAATCCATACACAAACCTCAAAAACAACACAAAAATGGGTCACTGGGCACAAAACCAAGCTTCTGCTATGGCCATACCAGTCCTCTGACCTGAACCCTGTAGAAAATGAGTGAGGTGAACTGAAGAGAAGAAGCATCAACATGGAGCTGTGAATCTGAAGGATCTGGAGATATTCTGGATGAAGGAATGTTCTCTGAACTCTTGTCAGGTGTTCTCTAACCTGATCAGGCATATATATATATAGGGTGCGATTTGCTGGGGGGGATATCCCCCCCTCTGGTCTATGCATCCTTGACTCTGCTGAATTATTTAATCCCAGTGGGGGTAAAAAAAATCCTGCGAGCCCGCTCGGAAATCCCGATCTAAATCAAATGATTTGCAAAATGCGTTTTGAAGTCCCGTTCTGATTCATGAGACATGCTTTGAAGCAAAGTCCCGTTCTGAATCAAATGATTCGCGACACGCGATCCAATTGGAGCGCTTCGAAACAATGACTCATTTTGTGACGCAATGGTTTCTCTATATAATTTATTCGTTGTTTGAATGATCATAAAATGAAATCATTTTAATTAATACGCCTATAGGCTAATAGGCCTAGATTACACGAGAATTTTTTTTTAAAAGCATCCCCCCTTCTGCTTTTTCTACAAATCGCACCCATATTAGTGCTGTCAATCGATTAAAAATAATTAACTAATTAATCGCACATTTTTTGTGAAATTAATCGCGATTAATCCCACATAACATTAAAGTTTTTAAATATACATATATATTGCAGTAATTTAACATTCGATCTTCAAATTAATGTACAAACAACATATTTTTTATATTTGTTTAATAATAATTTGCATCTTTTTTATGACTGAAGGCCAGTATCACTGATACCAAGTAATACTGATTTCCCTATTAAACAATTTCCCCTAATATTTAACCATTGACTATAGCCATTAAATATTACATTATAATTAAGCGTAGGGCTGTGCAATTAATTGCGCATCTCGTCAGTAAAGCCACTTCTGTGATTAGCGGTAAATCTCCATCACCTGTTTTCAAATGTGTTAATACACAGTTAATACACAGAGCCGTAGTTCACTGACAAGCTAGGCGATATCACGTTCAATAACACAGATGAATCACATTCGATTATAAATGCGATATTGTGTAGCTTGTCAGTGAACTACGGCTCTGTGTATTAACTGCCACTCCATTTGAAAACAGGTGACGAAGATTTACCGCCAATCATGGAGCCGGCTTTACTGACGAGATGCGCATGAGAAATTTCTAATTTAAGTGAACTTAAAACAATCTTCACATAAACTCATTATAATAAATGTTATATTTAGCTTGGCTACCTGTGCCCCTCAGCAGAAATATACAGAAATTGAATAAAGTTATCAAACACTAAATTCTAAACTAAATACAGATAAATACTTACAGCTGTATAAAAGTTGATTATTCCTGATGAATTATTCCTGATGAACATACATCACAGCAGCTGGTTATTAGGTTGATTTTGGCTGCAATTACTTTAAGATGCTGAACGTGACGTGGATCTGACATCTGACTAATTTCAGGTCTTAAAGTCTCTACTAATGAACTGACAAGTTTAATCAGGTGTGTTAGATGAGGGAGACAGTGTTAGAATGCTCCAGGACAGTTTTGAAAACCATTTCAGAGACATGTTCTTAATGTAACTCATATATAACTTATTACATGCACGCACAGTTTTAAGGCAGCTTTAATCGCCTTTTTGGTAACTTCATGCTTTAACTGACTACGACATTGCATGCATGTAGATAAAGGAGTAAAGGTAAAGGTAAATATAGGAGATATAGGTAAATATAGGAGCCTGATTAAAAATGCTAATTTTAGAAGAAAATTTCAGATGGCACTTAGAGGCTTTTGCATCTGAACTCTCCGTATATATATATATATATATATATATGAACATTTGTTCATTGCATTTTCATTATTGGCACATTCTCTCTCTCTCTTTTCCTCCCTTGTTCCCGTATGTACATTGTAGATGGCTGCCGTCCCTTTGGCTGCAATGTGCTGCTGTCTTTCTCATTCAGAGATGCTCCAACAGCAGAGCCCACGCTAAACTACACCCAACAATCACACAGTATTCTGTGTGCTTCGCCCATTTTAAATAATGCATTTTATGTGCTAGTGTTTTCATGCCAGTCAGCACTGAGATCATGTCAGTATAATAAGTGAAGTGACATACTGCCAAGTGTGACCCATACTCGGAATTCGGTGACCCATACTCGGAATTCGTGCTCGGCATTTAACCCATCCAACGTGCACACACACAGCAGTGAACACACACACACACCGTGAACACACACCCGGAGCAGTGGGCAGCCATTTATGCTGCAGCGCCCGGGGAGCAGTTGGGGGTTCGGTGCCTTGCTCAAGGACACCTCAGTCGTGGTATTGAGGGTGGAGAGAGCACTGGACATTCACTCCCCCCACCTACAATCCCTGCCGGCCCGAGACTCGAACCCGCAACCTTTGGATTACAAATCCGACTCTCTAACCATTAGGCCACGACTTCCTTAATGCAATGCTATTTATTTATTTATTTATTTATATATACTCGTTTGTATATAGTTCATATAGTTTACTTTTATATGCATGCTATGCTGTCTCTTCCTCCATTTCTTTCAAATATTTCACTTTGCAAATTCATTCATTGGCACTCTACAGTATATATGAGTAGCTCTTTGTGTACATATTGTTTTATGTGCATTTGTGTGTGTTTGTATTTGTATGAGGGACTTCTGAGACCGCCGGTCCCTTCCAGTTACACGCTCATGCCAAGAGGACGCTTTTGATGTGAGAATGTAAGTGTGCTACAAAAAAGTGCTTGAAGAGAAACCAGACTCGCATTGAAATTCTCTCGCTGTTTAACATGATAACATACTGCAAAACACTCGCTCCCACATTGTGCATGAGCACTTTATACGTGAATCCGCGCACCCACATCTGAAAGAACCTTTAGGGTACCTCGCTTTGAATAGATTCCATTTCAGATTATTCATGTTAACTAACTGTTCTCATCCTAGAAACGTACTGAATACAAATCAAACATCTTGAATGCTCACATCCACATAACCCTCCCACAACCAGAGGGATACACAACTCTGTTTACCTCGAAACGTATTATTAAAGCACAATTCAATCTTCCTTTAAAGTAATTACATGACAGAGATGGCAGGCGTAAGAGGGTCATTTAATTCTGACACAAAGCACTGAAACATAAACCTGCTCAAAGATATTCAGCAACAATATTTACTCTCTTGTCTATTTTTAGCCATAACCTCTAAACCACATTAAGCATGAATGTTCAAAGCAGAAAGAGGACCAGAAAAATCTGAATGTCTTTCCCATATGTATTTTTCTTTCTTTTTTTCACTATGAAAAAGGCTATGAAAAGCGCAGACCTCAAGAATATCGTTTCCAATCGCTGTGGGACTCTTGCACAATGGATGTCCTTGTTTAAATGTGTGTGCATGGGAGCGCGAGGGAGTCAGAGACAGAACTCAGACTGACAGAGCAATCTGTCCCGTGGCCTATCTCAGATCTTCCGTAATCCATTTTAAATGTGTAGGCTCATGCAGTATGTCGAGACACACAGAAAGAGAGAGAGACTCTGCCACCTGAACACACTGAATCCAATTACACTAAAGGGGATTCCTCAAAATTGTCTGCTCTCACAGGTCAAATGTCAGCGCTTATCCAGTAAGCGAGAGGGTAATGCTAACCGAAAGGGTTAACTGTCAAAAAAGGCCAACCTGACTATGTACATTTATGCAAAGTTAGAATGACAGAACAACGGTTAGAACGATTGAGAGATAGTGAGACAGACATACAAAACGATAGATAGATAGATAGATAGATAGATAGATAGATAGATAGATAGATAGATAGATAGATAGATAGATAGATAGATAGATAGATAGATAGATAGATAGATAGATAGATAGATAGATAGATAGATAGATAGATAGATAGACTATTTACGGTAAAAAAAATGGCAGCTGTGGTTGCCGGAATTCTACCGTAAAAAATACGGTAACAACATTTTAGGTTTCACGGTTTTAACTTAAATTTACAGTTAAATACTGGAATTTCATTAACTGATATAATGCTAATATACCAACCTATTGAAGTACTGAAATCTGTTTTGTACCTTTGAAATATACTGGTAACCACCAAATGCAGGTGGTGATGAGAAAGTCACATTACAAAACAAAGCCCATCACAAGCAGCTTTTAAACAATATATATAGAAGGTGCACAGTGTCATTCACACAAGCACTAAACACCATCATGGTGAGACTCATTAAACTCAAATATGCAATATGCAATAAACATTCATTTAACAACATTAGATGTAACATACAACCCTAATAAACACTAAAAAACTAAGAAGAAACATAGTTATTTCAAAGAAAAAACATCAAATTCAAACAAAATTTTAAATGCAACGCAGGGAATTCTGGGAACGTCAGTTTATGTTTTTTCCCTGTAAATTTTACATGAGCTTACCGTTTACAGCTCACCATTTAACAGGTTGTTACTGTAGCATTTTCACAGTTTTTTTTACCGTTAAAATCATGGTAATTTTTTACAGTGTAGATAGATAGATAGATAGATAGATAGATAGATAGATAGATAGATATTTCAGGTCTGTTGGACGCAGCAGTATCTCTCTCTCTCTCTCTCTCTCTGTCTCTCTCTTTCTGCTCTTGGAGAGATTTTTCTGAGCCCCAGTCCGCCTGGATAACACATCTAATCCATCACCTGTGTCAGCTTGAAGAATTCTGGTGTCAGCAAGCCCTCTCTCCCTTTCTCTCTCGCTCTCTCTCTCTGTCTTCTGATGGTTTCTATCAGTGGAAAACAGGCTCTTTTGTTCTCGCTGCTGTTCTACAACACTATCTCCCATAACGCATGTGTTACAGCAACAGACTGCTCGGCCCGTGTGTCACTTTCCATCCAGATGCATTTGAGCACTTAAGCAGATCTCAACCTCTCAGGGACAGAGAGAGAAAGCAAGAGAGCGGGAGTGAGTGGACACTTTCATTCTGACTATGATGCTTAACTATTTGAAGGGCTCAAAATTCATTTAATTTAGTTAAGTATTAAAAAATGTTTAATAATTTTGTCTGTTTTCCAGTAAAACATCCCTAAAGAATTAAACAGTTTCATTAGTCTGTTTAACATACTCTTGAGCCTATGTGAAGTTCATTGTGCAAATAAAGCCATCATAAACTAAACATATGCACTCGTGTGATATGCTATATATACACATGCATAATCAGCACCTAATCATAATGGCTTACTAAAACTAGACTTTGCTTCACAATGTACGGATATTTCTTTAATGAGTTCCAAACCAACTTGCTGAGTCCCATTCCTTCTGTCACCAACTTCTAACTTATGGTTTTCATTAAAAACACTCCAATAAAGCACAAAAAGGAAGTTATACTCAAACAAAAGTTATGTATAACTATAAGAATGTGCCATTAAAACATAATATTAACCACTATTCTGAATATATATTTATGTCTATGGTGGTTACAGCCCTGCTCATGTTTCCAATAACAATGGTAGATCACAAACATATTCAAAGATAAAAATAAAATAATAATAAATAAAATATGAATTCCTACAAAATTTAAATGATTGGTATTTTCCTTTTCCCAGTTTTGTCAGATTTTATAGATAATCCAACCACAAGCAATTAAAGACTACCAGTAGTCTAAGGAAAAACTAGTTATGCATGTCATCATAAATCCCTCAGCAGTTACCTATGGTCACATGAGTACAATACAAATTACTAGGTCAGTCTAATTCCATGAGATGAAACAAAAGTGCCTGGAGGACTTCATGTCTAGATAAACTTCCTAAGAATCTTCCTGCTTTGATATTACCTGACCTAAGTTTAAAACCCACACAACTTAGAGTCAGCTTTTTTCTTGCTGGTTACAGAAACCAGTTCTGAATAAAAAGGGGTTGTGGTGAAACATGATCAAAAATATCCCTAATTATCCAAAAATGCCAACACGCAGCCTCGCTGCTACGGCCAGCCGGCTATATTTAGAGAAGTCTTAAAACGACAGTACCACTGCCAGACTGGTGGATTGTGTCCAAGTGAGATCACTGAAAATGAGTTTGAGGTAAAACTAATGTTGAACCAGTGGTTATATGGTGTTTTTCTGCACTTAATTGGCCTGAACTGTTTTGCATTAGAATTTATTATACAGCTGAATTCCTCGCTGAGGTTTCCTCTCTCTCACAGAGTTTCGTATACACAGTGTTGTACCTTTCTAAATTCAGAGACCTTACGATATTAAGGAGAATATTTGCTCATGACAAAAATTAGTTAGAATGAGACTAATTTTGGTTTCAGCCTCTATTATGGATTTTGCTGTACTCTCAATGGCTTTATCCATGTTTACCAGACCTGTAGAGAAGCTTCAGAAGAAAAAACTGTGTTCTGCTCCGGAGAGCAGGCAGAGTATTCACTATAAGATTGTGTGTCCTATTAATTGTGTGCGGAGGAGAAAAATAATGTAAACATGAATTATACAGCCCCTCTAATTTGCACCACGACAGCAAGACCCATAAAAGCAGTATCAAAGCAACATAAAAACAGCATGTTAAAACAAACCACAGACAAATTTGTATGCAACATTAAAAGACTCAACTGATTGAGAACACACTGTAACATGCCTTTTTTAAGCTTTAAAGTATAAAGGATAGCCATTCATAAGATTATTTAAATATTAATAATATACAACAGCTTTTACAAGATAAACATTAGGGATCAAAATAAGTGTGACAAATCTCAAATCTCAGTTGGGATTCAGTGAAAACAGAAAGTCAGGGTTGTTCCTGATCAGAGGAACCAAAACGACCTTAAGCGACAACACAATTATTAGTGACAGCCGAGCTGCTCAGAACCGCTGTGGTGAATTTAGTATCAATAGGTGCATGATTACGCACACTCTATCAATGCAACTACAAAAACGTTTGTTGCGCCGCCAAATCATTCGCGTGAGCATAATGCATCTCTCTGTCTCGCTCTCTTATCATTTAAGTGCTTAAAGTGAAAGTGAATGATATCTAAAGTTGCAGTTTGAAAGGAAAACAGAAAAGGGAAGGCAATACAAAACAGTTCAAATTTCTCCCCAGAGAACAATCATATTGTATTTCAAGTTAGCAGGCTGTAATTTGACAAAGTGAACAAAAAGTACACTGAAACCGAACTGAGTGCATGCTCTTTAAAAAAAATAAATAAATAATAATAATGATAAAGAAACGCATGTCAGCCGCTTGTGGAAACTGAGACGGGTGCCGGATTCATTCAGATCAATCAGAATAAAAGCCTCATTTATCCTCCTAGTAGTCTCAGCCTTAAATGACACGACCAACGCAATGGTCTCTTCCTGTCTAAGTAGGATTTTGGCCGGAATAAGCTGCAATGAGGACGAGACTTTATGGCGTAAATCAAAAGTCTGGCCAGGCGAGACTATCACCCTTGTAATTAAACATTTCTGCCTCTAGAAATATACTTGTCTGAGGTTATTAGATGACGTTTGTTGCTTTATCAACTTCATACTAACTTCATTAAAGATGCATTAGAAAAATATGTACAATGCTACGCCTTATTAACCAGAAAAAAACTCATGTAGATCTTATTTATTCAGTGCATTTCTAGGAATTGTTTTTTATTCATTATTCTTCCTTTTGTTTCTACACAAATGCAGTTCATTGTCTTACATCGTCTTGGGAGTAATATTCTTTCAGTCTTTGTCCTTTGATAAGGTCAGTCTATTTTTCACTCTCTCTCTCTTACGATACAATACAAGTATACCCAGGGACCTTATCTGTTCTTTCTTTTCTTTCTCATGATGCGTTCACAATGGCCATCTATTTGTCTCTCTCGGGACTTCCAGATGTGTAAAGATACCTGATTGTTGTTGGATCCCCAGAATGGACTACAGTAGGTCGGATTCTGCTTGCAACTCAAAAGTATACAAATCATCCATTTTATTTATTTATTTTATTTTATTAATCATTTTCTTTAAAAAAAATTAAATACATGTGATTTGAAGTGTCATCTGTATGCTTTTAATAAAAAAAATATATTATTTTATTTCATTTAGTCTTATTTTAATTTATATATATATATATATATATATATATATATATATATATATATATATATATATATATATATAGTATATTATCAAAAGCAAACAAATTATTTTCTAAAGAAAAAAATGCATGTTCCTTGAAGTGTCATTTGTATGCTTTTGCTAGATATAAAATTTTATTAAATTAAATAAAAAAAACTAAATAAAATGGTTATTTATACACAACCCTATCAGAATCAAGTATTGTAAAAAGCTGCAGGATAATTTACCATATTTAAGTTATTTTGTACTGCTTTGGTAGTTTAATTAAAGTGAATTCTAAATAATTCAACTGAGAGAGCGATTGCGGAAGAGAGAGAAAGCTGTGATGATAATAAATCAACTTCTGGTCCACCTGCGAGGCAATTGTATAAAGGGTTTTGATTAAAGCTCACACTAATCTCTCGACAGTGCCATTCTACATCTATACACAGACATGAAATGGAGGCATAAAGCGTGTAAAGAAAGCAGGACAGAGGAAATGAGGATAGCAGAAAAAGAGAAAACGACTAACAAAGTGTTGAGAGACGGAGCACAGCTTTGTTTTTATTGGAAGCTGTGTATGAGGAAAAGTTGTGTGTGTGTGTGTGTGTGAGAGAGACAGGGCTCCTCTTATCAGATGACCTGTTCGGCTTTCCCTACGGACCTGCTGTAGCTTATCTGGCCCCTCACGCCTCAAATACGCTGTTTTCATTCAAAGCAATATCTGCTTTCTACTGTCCTACCAGGAATGACCACTCGTTCGATGGCCCTCCTGGGCGTAGAGAGCGATAAGGGTCACGTGACCCTCTGTAGTCGGAGATGAGGGCCATGTGACCTGCTGAGCATGCTTGTTTTCATGGCCATAGAAAAGCAGGCCACAACCCTAATGCCCAGGATCAGCCACCACCATCATGGTAACTACGGCAACACGTCCCGCGGGATGCAGGGGGTATTACAGTGGTAAGCCCTAGCGCTGACCCGCTCAGAGAATACGTACACGCAACCTCTGAAATCAGGCACAATGTAGCACACGTTCTCGTTTTGCGCAGTGCATACGTCCTGTGAACAGGTTTATGGTGAGTCTCGTGAGATGTGTGCTAATTGATCACACGTGCTTATATGACAGCTTTCCACAACATATGGGCACAAACAAATGCACATATGTCTGACACACTTTCATAAAAAAAGGTTTTGGGTGTGGGCATTTGTTAGAAGGAAACTGGACTAATCTACATATACTGTATTGTGTTGTGTTAAATGACATATTTTCATAAATTTAATGTAATATGTGGACTTTGCTGCATCAATCAGCACCAAACACATATGTAAGATTCACAAACAAATGACTCTTATAGGCATGCTCTTTTTGGTAAATCAAAAACAAACCACTGCCAGTGTAGTCAGATTCTTGAGCAAATGACTCCTATGAACTGGCTCTTTTTAGTAAATCAAAAACATTGCAAGCAGTGCAGTTTGATTCACAAGCAATTATTTCTTATAAGTTTGTTTAAGTGAATCAAAAACACATCACACCAGTAGTGTGTCAATCTATGATCAACTGACTCTCATGAACCAGTTCTTTTAAATTAACCATTCAAAAAAAAAAACCTCAAGATTTTTGGGTTTGAATCATTCTGATGAATCCTTCATCTCCTACAAAGCTAATTAAACATATTAACAATATCAATGCTAAAGATGTTAAAATATGAAAGCTCAAATATTATTTAAAATATTCAAAAATATAATATTATATTTAATATAATATTATTATATTGAATAATAATATTCAATTATTATTATTATTATTATTACCTCCCATAAAGTTGATTCTAAAAACTATTAAATAATTGTTTTATATATAAATTAAAAGAAAAAAAGCTCAAATTTAATAAAAAGCTATCCCCCTTCACACAAATACAGTAGTTATAATTATAATATTAAGATATTAGAATTAATATATATTTTTTACATCTATTTTTTCATATTTATTTTAGAATTTTTAGTATCAACAACTTTATGGGAGGATGTTTTAATTTTTCAATTTTTATTTCTTTAATATTGTAGCATTTTTAATCCATATATATATATATATATATATATATATATAAATAATGGTTAAAATGTAATTGCTGTAATTAATCAGCTGGTGATGCTAAAATATTCACATGAATATTAAAGCTAAAAAAAAAAAACATGAACTAGTCTACTGATCCATTCATAATGTTTACACACACTTACACAAAACAGACAAAAGTACAGAAATAAGCTTGGAGAATCATTGAGATTTTCGCTAGCAGGTCCCATTGTCCTAAACTGAGAAGAGACAGCACATCATGCAGCCACACTAAATTGACAATGCACACACATACACACACCTAATACCCCCTTAGCAGATCAATAATTGAACAAAACCTGGAGGTCTTGTTACAAAGACAAGATCACCACTAAATCAACCTCTATGCATTGTGGGTAAAGAGGAGGGGGTCATAACAGCAAAGCTCTCCTCTCTCATGGGTGACTGCAGCTATAAATTCAGTTGAGGTCCTTCGCTTCCTGCTGTCGTCAGTGTACACCTCCATCACCCCTTAATGACATGCTGCCGTGCCCTCGTATACAGAAGATGCACACATATGGGGGGGCTGAAGTAGCAGTGGACGACTATACTCCATGCCGCAAATCATGTTGACAGAACCATAGGGAGGTGGAAACCAGATGTGTGTTATTGTCTCGGCCGTTCAATATATTATAAGAACAGAGGTGCTGCGAGGGCTCGAGGGGGATTTTAGACTTGCCTTCCACAAATGACCCTCCCTAAGAAACACAGGAAAGCTGATATACATTTCCACATATTACTGTTTCTTTCAGCACTTCTGTAAGGTTGTCCGATAGAGACGGATCTAAAGGAAGGGTGAGAGGTGAAATAGGAAGGAAATGCCTGAGCTATGACTGTTAAGTTCTTAGGCCAGAAACATAATGTATGCAAGCGGTCAAACATAAATGCTTGTCTTGTAAAAACTGCAATATTGTGAAATACGATTACAACTTAAAAAGTTTTCTATTTTAATATGTTTTAAAATGGAATTGATTCCTGTGATGACAAAGCTGAATTTTCAGCATCCTTTCACGAATCATTCTAATATGCTGATAATATTCTGGTATAAATATTTTTCAAAATTATTTAAGAAGCTAGCTATCTATAGCTAACTTTCTTAGCAAGTTTTGCCTCAAACTATTGCTAAGCCACAACATTAATTTACCTGAGAGACAGGAAAAGTATTTTTTTTAAGGTAAAATTAATCTGTTTACATTGGCGGTTTACACAAATGACTACTATTGCATATTTCGGGTCCTTATAGTCAAATAAACATGAACAAATATGTCAGTAATCTATAATTCTACTGAGACATAACATTTAGCTTATATAGCTAGCAATATCTGTTTACGTACTTGAGTATGTTTTGGGCCTTACAGTCATGTATCTCTAACAAGTATATGAGTATGGTACAGATTGTTTAGCACCAAATCTTAAATAAAAACATAACTTGAAGGTTTCATGCTATTTCATACACCTGGAGTGAAATATGAACTTGGGTTGAACAAAAAAAGAGGTTAAAATTACACAGTGTTAAACAAATCTCAGGTAAATGTGTTTGACTGATCTCACAGAGACAAACCACTGAACAAAAAAGGACAGACCGATTCCCAGTGTATGTGTGTGTAAAAGAAGACCAGAAGACATAAAGGAAAACAGCATTTGATAAACTGAAGGAGACCAGCAGTGGCACTGAAGAGAATAAGTGTGACAACAAGAAAGAGAGCGAAAGAAAAGAGAAGAAAACAACTAGTTAGTAAAGGCCACCAAAAAAACGATCAGTACAAATGCTCAGCCCAATTTTTCCTACGTGATCTGTCTATTCAGACCAATGCATAAAAAAAAAAAAAACAGCAGACGGGCTGAATAAACACAGTTGGATACACTTCAGCAGTTCAGTTACTTCAGCTCTGGTCATGTGACCAAAAGCATGAATCTTATTGGCTGGCCAGATTTACTGCCAGCATGATGGAAAGGAGTTTAAAAACGCATCTTTATTATAAAAAAATCTGTTGTATTGACAGCAAGCGAATGTTTGGTCTGAACAGACGGAATTTCACACCGAATATCTTGATGTCACACTAGGAAGCAGACTAATAAAATGAATGCTAAATATGTGTACAATTATGCTTCTTTCTCTAATTTATAGTACGCAAAAATGTAGTACGTCAGGGTATTTTGATTTAGCAAATACCTTGCTCTAAACTAATTGTAAAAACAGTGATTTTGCATCAGTCAGACGGTGTTTTCCTGTCCAATGGGCGCTTCTTGGCTGCAAGAAATGACAAAATAGACCAGACTTCATGGTGATAGTCAAAAGTCTGGCTCTGTGTGAAAAACATGTTATTTTAAACACTATCTAACATCAGTATCATTGTTCAGCCGCCACATGTTTTGAGATTGGGTTCAGTTATTATGTATGCAAATCTAACCTTTCCTGCTCTCGTCTGGCTCTGTGTCCTGTGCACTCCACACACACACACGCCTGGAAGACACTGTATGTAGGCCAGAACCATTAATGCCATTACTGCCGGTCAGTGCCCAACCACTGTGTGTGTGTGTCTGTGTCTAATTTGAGTGTGCTAACTGTATGCGGAAACACGGCATTATAACGTTCATCTACGAGGAGGAAACCACGAATGGCAGAAAGTTATATAGACAATTGAGGAAAAGGGCCTCGGGCGAGTGTGTGTGCCCCCCCCCCCCCAATGTCCGATGCTCAGGCCCTAGGGTGCACTCAGAGAGCCTCAATATGGAAAACAATGACAGCTTTCTGTCCAATGTGGGTCAAATGTGAATCAAATTATTTCAAATGCTGACAGCCCATTCAGGTACAGCTGCTTAGACACTGGAAAACAATGTTTTAGCCGACAGGATGCATAAATATTAGACTATCTGTTTAAAATAGGACATCTAACATGTGTCATATCCTCCAATTATGGTTTATTACCGAGAGTGAGAGTTGAAGAGCAGGTCTTGTCCTGACCGGCCCTGAGAAGCTACTGGATGTCTATGTCTGCCTGTCCGTCTCCGTGGAGTGATGTTGCGCTGCATTACCTGCACCATAAAGCATTTCCTCACTCTAAACTGCCTTTGTGAGGTAACGTCTGGCTCTGGCAGCCCGATCGAGACGCTGTGTCCACGACCGAGCGAATGGCAAATCAAACACAGTTGCTGTTGATTTAATGTGCTCTATTGTTTTCGCGAGAGGCAGACGTTTGTTATAATGAGATGGAAAGCAAATGTTTTGCATTTTGTCTCGGCTGTTTAAGATTTAGTGAGCTGGACAGCATCTGCGTGTTGCTAAACATATTCTAAAGGAATGAAAGCAGAAATCGATTAAAAATGGTCGTTTGAATGAGATGGCCAGGAAAGGACAGACTCTCAGCCTCCATCTGTCTTGCTCTCTATCTGCACCAGACAAACCTCTCAGATGTTTCTATTCTTAAGGAGAAATAAAAAGACACAATTGATATGATTGTTGAGGTTTTCAGGATTTCTTTGTCTTGATTTTTAGCAATATAAAATTAAAATTACTACAAAACATTATTTTTGTTCTTATTTTAGTTATTTCATAAATGGGGTAAGAAAAATTATATACACAAAAGATGTTAAAGCTGCAGTCCGTAAGTTTTGCCTCTTTGTCGCCATCTCTGTTTGAAAACCTGGAATTGCAGCTCTGTGCGGAATTATCTTCCTTGCGTGGGGTTGTGCTCCGGCACGGCTCTAGCGCGGATGATGTTTTGAGGAGTATGTGTGTCAGTATGGTGTCAGTCTGTCAGTCACCACACCGGTGTGGATACTGTACTTAAGAATCACAGATTCTAGCCTACATCTTGGAATATATGACTCAAATAAGAATTTTCACTGTATATTGAACAAGTAAGTAACAAGTCTGCCACGTTTGTTCTGGCCAACTAAGGAAAAAAGCGTTACAATAAATCACGCTACCAATGGTAATTAAATCTAATGATCGGTTAGCTCATATCACATCTAACCATGCAAATTATTATTATTTTTATACTTTATTCTCAAATTATTAATATTAATAACATCAGCGTTGCGTGACAATGAGTATAGTATGTTTTAACGTGTAGATTTCAATTTCTATACAGTCTAATCTCTAATTGTCATTCGAATTTCATATTAAGAAATATTCTCCCTTCGAACTGGTTTTCTTTAAAATACAAATCTTGTGTAATCCCAGGCTATCTGTAATCAGAAGCACAATTAAAACTGGAATATAATTTAATTTCATTCACATGTGTTTCATAAATACATAATCCTCTCTGGATTACAATCCGCCATCGAAATGATACATTTAATTATTCTAGTTGCTGTGAGATAATGCTAAACGAACAGCCACCTGCAGGATCCTCACGTGCGACAGCCTAGTAGCCGGGACATCTTCTTTATGTTTACAGACGTGACGTAATGACGCCGTGCCATGCTCGAATTTCCCGTGAAAACCTACCCGTACCATGCAAATTAGAAAACATTGTTATAAGCTAACCGCTGTGAATCGGGCTAAAGTAAGGCGATAGTTTTGAACACTGGCTGGTTATGTACTTGCTCAAATATTGATTTTGGTCATTTTTAACACTAAAAAGTTACGGACTGCAGCTTTAATTATATTATTTTATGTAAAAAAAACACACAAAAAAACAAAACAATAAAATTTACCACATAATTTGGTCTTGGAAGAATTTTTTATGAGGAATGTTTGATTTCATATTCATTAATTGTCTCTATGAAAAACCATTCAGATACTTAAGAGATTTGTCGTTTCTCTCTCCTCTGAGAACAGGTACAGTTAAGTTCCCACTCTTTATTTGGAGACTTAAGAGCCAAAAATGAAAGAACACACCAAATTCCTTCCCTTGCTCATTCTTCCCCTCTTTTATCCTCTCACCACAGACTCCTTCCAGTCGGCTCTGTGTTTGTCCAGATTCAGGCCAAAAACACTCGGGTTTCCTGTTGGTCAATTTCAGTAACTGAACTTGTGTGCTTTCTAAAAATTTCTATCCCTCTCTCTTTTCTTTCTCTCTCTTATTTGCAGAGGTGGAAAGTTACAAATTACATTTACTCGCGTTACTGTAATTGAGTAGCTTTTTGTGTACTACTACTTTTTAAAGTAATTTTTTAAATCTGTAATTTTACTTTTACTTAAGTATATTTTGTTTGAAGTATTGTACTTCGCTACATTTGAAAACACATTAATTATTGAGTAAAAAAAATCGGAAACTACTGCAGTAAATAATGTGCAGGAGAACAAACTGGCGCAAAAATCACAAGAAAGATGCAGACGGACAAGACAGTCGTTATGGTGCAGACCCAGCTGAAAATAAAACCCTGTCGTATTCTGCTGAATTTGAACTCGAAGGAAATGAAGTGGACCCCTGGCCATGTTTATCCTCTCTTATGCAGTGTAAGCTGTGTTTGCCTTGGGAGACCAAACTAGCATCTTATAAAATCTCGACATCACCCCTTCGCAAGCATGTAGAGATAAGGTAAATACTTAAATTGTTGCATTGGTGGTTAAAATTAAGCTTGGGCAGTTTAGCAAAAGGTTTTGCAAAAATTAGCCAAAAAGACAGCGGTGCAGGGTGTGCGATATATATCGTCTGCTATAATATCGTAATTGTTGTTTTAACGATGTGCGATTTTACATTATCAGTATTTTGCCAAAAACCAAATAAAACTCTCACAGAGTGCTGTGAAGCAGGTTAAACTAGTGAGCGCGCATTTAGAGTGTGTTCTTTCATTGCGTGATTCAGTCTGTTAAAATGCATTTAGAATGATCACAAAATTAAAGATATAGGGGCAGAAAATGTATATATTTATATCATATAGTAAATCAATATCACACGAAGAGTGACGTTTTTACTCCAAAAATCAGCATGATTACATATAGATTTTTTACAACATTTAAAAAAACAAGAAGTTAATTAAGATACTTATTTTAGACACCATACTGCTCTATTTCGACAACAAAAATAATTCCAAACACAGCCACAGTTTTGCATCTCTGAGCAACAGAGTGTGTCATTCCTGAATGAATCAACCAACTGTTTAAATGATTCGGTTCAATTGCAATGACTCACTTATTAACATTGCCTTGCTGACACCTACTGGCGGTTTTAATTTCACATTTAAAGTATCTTTGGATTTTTTTTTATAATTTCAAACGAGTATTCAACATTTTATGTCTTATATATCAAAACATTATTTCTGCAGACTAAATGCATTCATGTCCTGCATTAAACAGTCTGTAAATGCATCTAAATGCCTCTTCAGATGAAGCTTCTGTGTTTCCTCTGCATTGCAAAGATGAATTTTGTTGATACTGGTTTAATTTGCCTGGTAACAGCCCAAATGTCTTATTATTCTAAATAACTGATTCCTTTAATTAAAAACAACTAGTTTGAGATTTATAGGCCTATCCCAGGGGTGTCAAACTCAGTTCCTGGAGGGCTGCAGCCCTGCAGAGTTTAGTTCCAACCCTGCTCCAACACACATGCCATCTAGTTTTCAAATAAGCCTAAATGATTAGATTAGCTGCATCAGATGTGTTTAATTAGGGTTATATCTAAACTGTGCAGGGCTGTGGCCCTTCAAGAACTGAGTTTGACAGCCTTGGCCTATCCCAGTTTTGCCTCCCTCCCACTGTTAAATTGAGTAAATAGTACCAGTCTGAGTAAATTTTAGACTGGTACTTTTACTTGTACTTAAGTAAAATTACATTAATGCAATGGTACTTTTACTTGAGTAGAATATTTTCGTACTCTTTCACCTCTGCTTATTTGGTGGTTAGAATATGAAGAAATAGGTCTTAACATTTTGTCTGCAAAATAGTCTTGGTCCTGTCAAGTATTTACAACCTTGTCTCATTTCCTCTTTTTCTTTCTCTCAGTCCAAAGCTATTTTGTTTATGACAGCGAGAAAAAGGTTCTTGTTAAAATAAATAAATTTGTGTTAAAAAAATAAAATAGCTGATAGAAATATAAAAATGCATTGACTGTAAATATTCTACTACTGCTTTATACTGCGACACATGGGTCATATTGTAAAAGATTTTCTTTTACAATTTTAAAATGGTAATATTTGGCTATAAAAGATTATTTTTAAAACATCTGTCCTTTTTATTATCTCAGACATTGTTATTTGTTATTGATCAATTTAGTGATACCCAGAATAATTAATAAAATACATACAAATTTAACAGAGAGAAGCCTAATGTACTTTTCTCAGAGCAAAAAAAAAGACTACTTAAAACTAAATATAGTAAATAACAAACATTTTCACTGTAAATTGTTAGGAGATTAATTATGCTTACTTGCAAAAAACATGCAAGCAATTTTTTACTGTAAAAGCACGTGCATTGTGTTGTTAAATATAGAATTTTACTCTAAATTAAAGGGTAATTCATACTTTTTACTTCCAAAAACCATGATATTTACAATATTTCACAGAAATTATAGCACTGCTTAGAAAAACCTATAATTTTCACCATATATGGTTAGATAACTTACAGTTACTCATTAACAGGTTTTTCCGGTACCTTTCCTACATCCTTTTTCTGTTCAGATGACTAACATTCTGGACAGTGTACATAAACAGTCTGCTCATCTTTCCCTTTGTTTCTCTCTCAGTCTTTCTCTCACTTTATGGTTGGTTGGACCCCCCCCCCCTTTTGTGTGAATAAATAAAGCCTGAATAATGGGATCCATATGTAAGAGGCATCAAAAACAGCCTCTGTCTTAGTGGGGATATACAAACTATGCTTTGATGAGGTAAATGAGTTTGTGTTTGGGAGAGTCAGAAAGAGTAAAAAATGTGTGCATGTGAACACAGTCCCGAGGGCTCTTAAACAGGAAGTGTCGATGCTGCTCTGTGGAACAGAGGGCTCAAAAGGAGGCGTGAAGACCAACAAAAGCATAAAACACGTGTATTTGTGTGTGAGTGTGTCATTTGACCTCAGTCTTGTGCCTGAGCCATGGGGCGTCCGAGAGGGGGGTGTAGATGGATGTAGGGCCATTTTAGTATGTTGTTTTTGCTACATTATATTTAAAACAAATACTGTGGCTCCTTAGATGGTAATAGACATGCAATACTTACAAAAATGCTTATAAATTCAAGAGGTCTGCTTAGTAAGCCCTGTATTTAACTGCCTAGCAGTTTTGGTTAGTGAGCAAGCGGTGCTTAACGTTGGCGAGATTCTTGCTGACTTCCGATGGTGCTCATGAAGATCTGGAATTAAAGGACCTTTTGTTAAAGTATGGTGAATGCTACGATACAGACAGACCAAGGTGATGGGTTTAGTCACTCATGTGTGCAGGCAGCCGTGTGGAAAGACAGACATCTCCCTTGGCGTCTGCAATGCTGCAAGCTTTGTCTCCTATCCCTTTCCATTTTGTTGTACTTCTCACATTATATCCATTCCTCCCCCCCAGATAGAACTGGCAGACTTTTTCTGCTTTGATTTGGACGGACGGAATACACGGAATGATGTGTTGAACGAAGCAAGTAAATAAATATATAATTTGCTAGACTTTCTTATTAGACAAGCTACTCAAGGCCTCCAGTAATATAAGTGACCACTATACAAATAAATAAATAAATATATATATTTTTTTACATTTTATTTACCATCTTTTAAAAAGATTTCTTAATTAAACTTTTTTTTTTAATATGTAAAAAAGTATATAACTATATAATTAAATGTATTTTAAAAAGATGCATAAAATTATGTAGATTAAATTTTTCTCATCATTTCAAACATCCATTGGTGAGTCTCCATCAGTGGTAATTCAGTCATCCATCAGCAGTAATTTAGTAACCATTCTGATTTATTCAAAGCCTTTTTGATTGATTTCTTAAACGAGCTGGCTCAAATGAGTCATTTGTTTGAAGAATGAATTTCAGCGTGTTAAAAGCAGCTGCGAATACTACATTCTTAATGGTAGCTGAAATCAGGCCTGTAACCAATAGACATTAAAAGGGATGCATTTCCCCGTAATGTCAACTGCCATTCAATATTGACCAATACTGGATCCTAAATCATAAAATTTTACATTTCGTCTATGCCGACAATGAATATTTTGATATATCTTGGCTGAAAATATTAATTAAAATAACTAAACTATTAACTAAATTAATGGTGATTGATGTGTACAACTTGAAAACGAAACTGACGTGTTTCTACAGGCACAGATTCCATGTGGTCCTGCTCATGATGTGTTAAACATTAAAGATGAAATCAAACAATCCCCCGCATCCATCAAGCGAGCAGCTTGTCACTTCTTTGGTGCTCAATGGCACTCATCCCAGGTAGAGGAAGTCACGCTTCACGGGCCTGCACTTCCTCTCACCCTCAGCCGTGCATTGGGGGGCCTGACCCCGGACAGACGCCCTCCCATGCGTAGCCCCTACAGAGACAGTAGGAAGGGGTAAAACTGTGATCTAGGGAGAGTGACAGGGCTGTAGCATAATTCAATAACACTAATCCCCAATGAATGGACAAAGAGGCTAGAAAAAAGGGGGGCGGATGAACTCAGCATACACTGACAGACCCAGAGGCACGGGGATGCCTGGGGAACGGGTGCAGCTGACACATGCCTAAAAGGAGGGGTAAAGGGATGGAAGGGGGGGTCTGCTGTGCCCCCTATCCTGTGGAGGAGAAAGGGGGGTGAGGGTGGGTAGTTTTGGGGTCCAGCTGGCTTGCAGTCAGCTTAGTGAATTATTGCCCATGACTGCTGAGTCTGTCTGCATGAATGTGCATCCATCTATCTGTGTGTGCAAGGCATTCGTATCAATCGATCATCGTTTGACTCGCAGTAACTCATTGACCTTTGATCCCAGTGCCGGAACCAATATCATTATTGCCTATGAAGTCTCTTCCTACTTCCTGCACACGCATTTTGTATGGAAATGAAGGTATGACAGATGTGCAAACGCACACAGCTGACCAACCCTCTCAATTCCTGTTTTGTTCATTTTGACTGATGTGAGATCAAAACAACGCATGGTTTGTGCAGCCATTAAATTGGTCGGTCACACAAACATGGGCTGCAAACGTTCTGGCTTCGCTTGACTGCTCAATGATTAATCAGAGCAGACCGTCTGACCGCTCAATCTAATCTGCACACAAATACACACAAAATCAACATATGACACAAACAAAAGACTAACTAAAACACAGTGATCCACCTGTGAGCCATTTAAAAATAAATACGCATTCAAATTAATCACAATTAATTAATTCACAGCCTTGCAGTTTTTATGTTAATTCATAAAAAAAAAATCAACACCCTTGGTACATATGTCATCCAATTAGATGAAAAATTCAACAATCTCTGTGGTAAAAATACTACTAACTCTATGTCTATGATGAGAGCTAATAAGCTCATAGTCATAAGACATGGTAGAAACAGACACATCAGACGATCTCTCTGTCTCTCCGCTTCAGCCTAGAGAAAACAAAATGAATTTATCAGACTTCATCCACAGACAAGCTCCCCGGGGCTTCCACTCACATGGCTGATGTGATTTTATGTGGAGTGTGTGTGTCAATGATTCCTGCAGTATTTTGCCCTAAACAAAACATACAATACTATTTACTGACATATTTTATCATTTTCAAGTAAATATTCAGCCAGTGTGTCAGATCTTTGTTCATTTACCTCTCTGACTGATTCAGACACAAGTCTTACAAGTTTGTGAGTCACATTGATTGATTCATTAACAAAACTGGCTCATAAGAGTCCTTAGTGATCAGACGAGTCTTTTCACAGTATTATAATCTCTAATAATAATTATTTTTTTAATTATTATACTATATTGCATTTTTAAAAATAGATTCCTTTTGGTTTAGTAGAGATTCAAAATAGCAGTGCAGAAAACATTGGTGTGTGTTAATGCACACTAGCAAAAAACTACAACTGCAAATATGTTTTATGCGCCCTTAAGAGCGAACCGACTCTGAGCCACATACACAATGAGACTGTGCCATCTTTACAGTTTAAATAAAATCGTGAATCCGTAAGCAATCCACAATTGATACACCACAAACGTTCACACAGTGGACAGCAAAAGCTGTTATTAGCAGTGGAGACTGGAAGACTATTCGAACGCCATTGCGGCTTTACTCAGAAACACTGTGCCAGTGTGAAGTATGCACAAAACACTGCTAATGCAATCACAACTCCATTTATAGCTTTGTTGAGTGGTTAACAACATCTTTAACAATTTATTAACAGCGTACTAAAAAAAAAACATTCAACCCAACTGTTGAACTGCTTTATTGTTTATATCACTAAATGATACTTGCCCACTAGCGTGAGTGTTATGCATAAGAGGACAGGAAAGAAAACCACATTTTAGAGTGCCGACAGCTGCAAAATCTAAACGGCAGCTCCATTGGCTTCAGTAACGGCTATGAAGTTGATATCGTATATGAAGGAGAGGGAGTCATGGACCCTGTCGCCGGCTAGACCTTACATACTTCAGCCATGAGAGAACTTCCTCTCTCAGAAAGAAAGAGCAACAGAGAGGGAAGAAACAAAGAGGGATGGTTTACAAAAACAGCGCTTTACCACATAATTACAGCTGCGAGAACAATTCCATCCAGGAGGCTGTCTGACAGCTCTTTAGCTGTAGGCACTCTTTATAACCTTAGACACATCTGAGATGAAAACCAACAAAATTTCACAACATTTGGGTTGCATTTACTTTACAGTGTCAACCAATTCAGAATTTTCTGCTACAGAGTTGATCTTGTTGCATGCATATCAACAATAAAACACAAGAAATCCACATCTGAGTTGAGTCGCTTTCAAAAAAACGCACGTAACTCTCCCACTTAGTAAAAGCAATTTTTTCTTCATTTTATTTAATATATGTTAATATAACATCATAATTTATAATAAACTAATTGATGTTTATAGATGATAAATTACTATTGTGTAACTACTACTACTACTACAAAAAAAACAAGATCCAGTGTAAAAAACAAACAGCTATATCTTAAATGATTAAACCAAACGCACAAAAAAAAAGAAAGCGCATTGCAAGTATACAAACAGTCTTGGTACAGCCGTGTTTCACTAAAGCCTTCATAATACAGCACTAGTTTCTGAACAAGGTCATTTCAGGGATCAAGCGAACACTTTTAACACATTCTCTTTGGGTGAACGCAGCCGTACAAGATTTCTCAGCCTAATCTCTGAGGCATGTCTGACTGATGCTTGAGCAGTCAGGTCTATTGCTTTAACACTGACAGCAGTCCAAATTGTTGCAGATGTTGACTTTGAGGGCTATGATATTTCGTAAGTAATCTCTTTCTGGTGGGAACCTGTAAATCTGTTTGCGTCTTGTTAAAAGACAAAAAAACTCTCTCAGGAACACGCATCTATGTGAGTCATGGTTACGTGCACATACAAAGTCCTGACTGTCAAGAAGTCAACTTGTTACCTGCACCATGAACAAACAGGTAAAGCCGTAGCATAGCCTCCGGGTCTGTCCTCATGGAAACCAGCAGTAATGAGTCAGTCTGAGGCTTACGGTGGAGCTGGGAAATGAGTCGAACCATGACCCCACAAGGCCAGAAACCAGACGGTGGATCCGAAGATCCCAAGTCACAAAGAAGTGGTCAGAAAAGTGTCTGGGTTTTCCCGCCTATTCAAACATTCCCAGAATAATTGGCGCTTGTGGAAACATGGCCATGACTGTGCTTTTAGGTTTAATCAATCAAAAAAGCATATATAGAAGTGAAAAGACATCAACATCAATTTTTTAAATATATTGAATTTTAAATTTGCACAAAGTTTGGTTGCGGCATATATAAAATAATTACATTACATTACATTACATTATATTAATCATTTTGGAAATGAAGTAATTCACATCTGCATGCCAATGCAACAGCTATGCTTTCTAAGCAAACCCCTTCATGACTGGCAGGGAAAATGTGTGCAATATGCAATATAATATAACATATTAATGTATTTAAAAAAATAAATAATTAGAACTACTGTGTATCAGAAAAAAATATATCATATAAAATAATGTGTATAATGTATTATATTTTAATTTACATTTTATTTAATATATTTGTTTTCATTTAATAAATTAATTTTTTCAATAATTATAATCATTTGTTTTAAGTTTGGTGGTGCAGATATTATTATATTATATTATATTATATCATATTATTATTACAGTAAACCAATCATTTTGGAAATGAAGTCATTTGTATCTGCATGTCAATGCAACAGCTATACTTTCTAAGCAAACACATTCATGACTGGCAGTGAACAAACTGTGCAATACGCAATATGCAATATAATATAGGATATTAATTTATTTTTTAAAATAACTATAATAATTTATTAGGTGTGGTCAGCAGCAGAAATATAATATTACAGTAAATTATTATTTAAAAAAAATATATATAATAAAAATGCTTTCTAAACAAACACAATCATGACTGATGTGTGCTTAGTGGTTGCACTAGTCATGACAGTGTTTGTTTAGAAAGCATAGCATATTCTAATTATTTATCCTCTCTGTCTCTTCCTCTTTCTCTCTCTCCATCTGCAAATCAACAGCCTCTTAACAGAGAAGAAAATAAATAACCAAAATTGTCATAATGAAACCTTAATTGCAAAGCCATTCGATTGAAGTATGGAATGAAAATAGAATTACCTGAGAAACAATTGCATGGGAAAAAAACACTTGCACAGAGGGGGGTGTGGGGGCAGTGGAGACAATGAGATCAAGCGCAGGCCTGGGAACGCAGGAAGGGATTGGGCTATGGATTGAACGATATAAGCTGGAAAAGCGAACTTGAGAAATACTTACTCAACAATCCTGAAGTTACAAAGAGCACTTTTCTATTGTTCTGAGCGGTATGAGCCAAAAAAGAAAAAAATGGGAAGCATTTGTACACTACATGTACAATATGAAATTCCCTTATGGACAGACGAATGGATGGATTCGCACTTGTTTGAGTCTAAATCAGGCTAATTAGCCAATTAATGAGGTGGCAAATGTCAAGCCCTGCTGGGCAGCCGGGTTATGAGGACAGTGCTGGAGGCCATTTTAGGAACTCAAATCTCAGCATTTTCTGTTTCAGCCTGCCAAGGGATTCGAAAGAAATCCAGCCTGCACGTACCTGAAACACTTAACTACATTTCAACACAAGTCTCACAGAAAACAAACCAGAAACAAATGGAAGACAAAGCCTTTTTGTACTTGTATAACATGTAATAAGTAAAGAGGTTTTTAGGCTCCTCTCCACAGAAGACTTGAACATGTTAAATTAGCTGAATTAGAACTCTAACATAAGAGTATCTGCTCTCATTTTTCCAAAATACATTCATTTGTATTGAATTTTTTGCAGGATACTATATCCAGCACTCCTACAGTAGCCATCAAGGATCATCTAACACATCTAAAAGCTTCAGTTACCCATTTATGAAGTCATAACTTGGATACGATTTCATGTCTTTGTAATAAAGGTAGCTTAGCTTTAGCAAATACCGCTTGACTCTGACACGAGAACATTAACGGCAAACAAATCCAAGCAAATAAGTTCAGTCCTTAAAGTACGTATGGGCCCAAGAGACTGACAGAGAGGTTGACACTGGAGCCTCAGCTTATTTGCACATTACAGGCCCTGTCAGGAGTTGTTGTTTTCCTGTCACTAATCTGAAGACCAGCAGCTTTCCTTCAGCTGTTCGGGGTGTTTTGAAGGGTCCAGCGACAGCTCGTCGACCCCCCTTCACCTTTACAGTAACTCTAACCCGCAATGACATCCAATCCTGACTCAATGCTTTTCTCAGTGGATTAGGCTCCTGCCAAGTTCAGACAAATAAACTTTCCACGACTTCAAAATAATGCTTCGCAGACTCCCTCTGCATGGGGTCTGGCCGTCGTCCATATGGTCCCCCCTCGTGGCTTACATTAAGAAGGGGAGCCGTATAATGTGACAGCCTGAAGAACCATTAATTGCAAAGTTGAAGCCTGTAGTGGCAACGCTATGCTAATATTCTAAAGTGCACAGAAGAACAGTTGAGGAGAGAAAAATTCAACAGGACAGTTGTACAAAGAGACAGTACAGGAAAGAGGTGTAATAAAAGGACTACAGAGCTCGGCGGGTAGCCTCAGGACGCTGGGACACCACAGTGCAGAACACACACACAAACACACTCAGTTGAAGAGAAAGATGCTTCAGGCTTCAGGAAACAAAAGGATCAGTGTTGTGGAAAACATGGAGTCTGAAATTAAAGTGATGTGCTTCAGCTCCATCCCCAATCGCAATTGAAAATAAGAGAAAAAGTTATATGTGACCCTGGATAACAAAAGCAGTCATGAGGGTCAACTTTTCAAAATTTAGATTTATACATCTGAAAGCTGAATAAATAATCTTTCCATTGATGTATGGTTTGTAAGGATAGGACAAAAATTGATCGAGATACAACTATTTGAAAATCTGGAATCTGAGGGTACAAAACAAATCTAAATATTGAGGGAATCACCTTTAAAGTTGTACAAATGAAGTTCTTAGCAATGCATATTACTAATCAAAAATTAAGTTTTGATATATTTACAGTAGGAAATTTACAAAATTTCTTCATGGAACATGATCTTTACTTAATATCCTAATGATTTTTGGCATAAAATAAAAATCAATAATTTTGACCCATTTAATGTATTTTTGGCTATTGCTACAAATATACCTCAGCGACTTAAGACTGGTTTTGTGGTCCAGGGTCACATATTTGTCATAGCCATTCTCTATATGGTGCTTTCACACTACAACTTCTGATGCAGAATTCAGGTTTGGTAGCAATCGAATCGAATGCAAAGCATTTATTTGTCCTGTTGGTAAGTTGTGCTTATCTAATGTTTTCTCCATTTCAGATGGGGCTCAGGACAAATCAAAGGGGCTAAGCTCAGTACAAGCAGCTTATCCAAATGCAGCCTAACCAGGGATTTGTGCTGTTTCATTCAAACAAGATTTATGCTTTTCACTGGCACTTATTACGCACATACACGTTCAGCACAGAAGTTGAAGCAAATCAGCCGGTGACTTAGACAGACAGATGTACACGTGCCATCCCATGTGCAGAAAAAAACAAAACAATCAGATCGGCTTAGAGACCATCAGCCATCAATCAAATGGCTGAGCAAACATGGGCTTGTGATGCATGATGGTGCAGTTAAACATTTTGTTCTGCATTCTGATGCCATAAATCACAGCAACGTAACCATTTCCTGATTTTGCACTGTCTATGATGCTGACACAACAGCGTAAAACCAAAACCTCAGTAGAACTGCATTGGCATTAAGCAGTGAGGGCAATGCAATCTCTTTCGGGTCAAGTGCATTGTGGGACTTGACGTCCCTATACAACTGGATCAGCAATGCATCTTAATGAGGTTCCTAGAGGGCTGAAAGTTGTAATTTTTGTATGACTTAAAGAGATAATGTAAATTCTGTCATCATTTACTCAACCTCATGACTTAGTTTCTTCTTCAAAACACAAATTAAGATATTTTGAAAGATGTTTCAACTGGTTTGGACATGGGTTTGGAACAGCATAAAGAACAAGTAAATGATGACAGAATGTTCCTTTAACAAGTCTTGGCACTCTCAAAACAAGAAGCCAAGAAAATGCATACTGTGTGAGGAAGAGGATGGAAAACAGAATATTCAAGACTCTTAAAAAGTTAATGGACCCGTTAGACAAAAAGCTGCTGCATTTACTGTCTATTTTATGGTTTCTTTATTAGGTCTTTGTGGCTGGCGTGTATAAGCCGAATCAATTGTTTTGTTCTCAGATATAGTGAAGCCTTTTCTGTTTAGCTGCGGCTTGTGTGGAGGATGTTGAACAAGAGGAGAGTAGATATATTTACAAATGCATCCTATAATGATCTCTTGAGGCCCATTTCAGGGTAAAAAGAGAAAGAGCAAGAGAAAACAGAGGCATGGAGCCGAGAAAATGACTAAATTCTCCAGTTCACCCTTTAAAACCCACACTGTCTACTTTAAATCTGATATGAGATGACGGTACTGATGCAAAATCCAAATCCCTTCTAAAGTTGAGTAGAAAGAGCATGCTGGAAATACAGAAGAGCGAGAGAGGGAAGTAAAAACACAGGCAGACAACAGATGCCTGCAGTGTAAATATATTATTTTCCTCCTCTGACAGTCGAAGATGATTCTGTTATGGGGGAAGTCATTGTGGTCTGAAAGGAGAAACAATTTCCTCTATATCTCACGAGGCAACAATAGCAGCCTGCGTAACCGCTCTACAGCTGAAGCCATCGCTGCCATTGTTGGTTACATGATCCCAGCGGTCTGCATTTTTTTCCCTTTAGACGTTATTGTTGGGCCTCGTCCTCTTGCTTATAAAACAACTGTCGGCGGCCAACAGACTGTGCACTATTAACTTTCCATGAGCTTGAATAAAGATACATAATTACAAAACAGAAGAGGTATTTTTTTCAATGTATATTTAAAATATTTTCTATCAATTAAAACTATCAGTATGTCTGAGCAATACACACATTCAGCCATACATACATAGTTCTGAAATGCATTTATATATTAGGATTTTTATATTCACGATTAGCACTTTTAGATTTGGATTATACATTTATATCATAGTATAACTTATTATACTGCATTATATTTACTTGTCTAGTTATTTTCTTAATTTGTTTGGCCCACCATAATATACAAAATATGATATTTAACAAATAAAAATAATAATAAACAAAAACAGCTGAAGGTTTTAAAGAACTAAAAATAAAAAAAAGTAAAAAAATAAAAATATTACTAAACAAAATAAACTAAAAGTAAATCCAAAATAAATAAATAAACACGTCAATAAATAAATTCAGAATTAAAGTTTTGTGTACATAATATGTGTGTGTACTGTGTATATTTATGTATATATAAATACACACACATGCATGTACATATTTAAGAAAAAAAAAATATATATATTAAATATATTTATATATAATGTAAATATTTTCAAAAAAATATACTGTATGTGTGTGTTTATACAATATATACATAATAAATATACACAGTACACACACATATATTATATAAACAAAAACTTTTATTTTGGATGCCCAGCACTACTTTATTTAAATAATGTATATTATGTATTTTTATACAGTGTTTTCATTTGTTTAGCCCAGAATAATGTATATTAAATCCAATTAATTTATTGTATTGGACAGCAGGCAGGGTAATGTATCTTAAATGTTAAATACAATTATGAGACAGACATTATGATATAGGAAATCAGAACAACTTATATTTGAAGAGCCCTTAATGATTATCAGAAAGACAACTGAAAGAGAAGGTGGGGGACAAAAAAGAAAGATAGAGAAAGTCAGCATTCGAGTGCTTGAAACCTGATCTTGTGCAACACAGTTAATCTTATCTCTGTCACGCTGCTCAGTGTGACCCTGTCTAAAGCAGACAGCGCTCTGGAGAGAGAGTAGCCCAAACATCAGACAGATCTCATTACACGGGGGCAACCCAGGAAGCCAAGACTGTCACCCGATCCACCGCACACCTTTCAGCTCTCACACTCAGCGTCAAAACACCGCATACCTGCAGGGAAGGAGAGGACAGGACGCTTTCTGCCGCTAGTTAGACGATTTACACAATGCTGATTTGATGCTACTGCATAATGAAAGTATAGCTGAAATCTTAATTGGTTCTGTGGGGGAAATTGCAAAGAGAAAACATCTCTGAAAGCCCTCACAGAAGATCAGGGAGATATTGGGGCCAGTGCAGTTTCATTGATGCCCAGGGAGCGTACAGACAGCAACTGAACTGATGATGGAGCATTCTCTGGGTTTACTCAGCCCGGAGGGCTGCTGTTTACTAGCTTTCCATGAGGGTGACAGAAAAACAAACTACAGGTCAGGGTCCAAATCTACACCACACACACCCACACAGCCCGTGGGTCTGGACCCCCTGCAGGACCAGCAGCTGCTTCGAGCCGAGCCAAACTGTGTGTGCCAAACACACCAACAGCACCAATCCAACAATCTTTGCATACGCTTACACAAAAGAACAAAGGTGTTACCATGTTTTTGGTACATTAATAATTTGCTTTTTAGAGACAGAATCATGGTATACCTGGGTATAACTTGCAAAACCATATAAATGCAAAAGCACATTAATACAGTAACTACAGCATACATTAAAAGTACCATGGTATTAACATCTGACACCATCACTGTACCACTATACTTTCCTAAAAAGGCCCATCTTTTAGTCCATAGAACCAATCACAAGCAACATATCTTCTTTTTGTGCTTTGAATACACATAGTCGACGTTCGACTATGAATGCATGGCTGCCCTTGTTTGGCCTCTTGAGAAATCGCTGTGATGGCGTTGCACCGGAGGTGATTATCTTTTAATGGATGACATCAGTGCCGGCAATGTTAGCCATGTTAGTGTGGAACATGTATCCAAAACCACCAAGCCTTGCACTGGGATGGGACATTAACCTCACATGCCACAGCTTATTAGATATTATACACCACACTCACAAATACATACACAGACCTGCCCGGGTTGTAGCCCAGTGCTTGGCATTTCCTGTCTCTTTCTCTGATTGTGTAATGGGATTACATGGCCCTGACCTTGCTCTGTGCACTAGCACTCCTGTTGCCCTCTGGACTGACTCACCGGCAAAACATAATGAAAAAGCCCAAAGCCGGCAGTGCCGAGAAAGAGCTACTCGCACAGGATTCCAAATGAGAACCACAAATAAAAATATTTCATCTGGGCTCTGCTGCCTGTAGTGGAAATCGCTCAGTATTCTGGGTGAGCTTGAACATGAGCTTTTTGCTTCAGTAATATATTTGCGAGTGAATAAAAACAGGATTGGACTTAATTTTAACCAACAGGTTTGTTTGCATCTTCCTTGAATGCTGAAGATCAAGTTCATCCTAGCATTCAATAAAAAGAATGTCGTAGATGCTGAGCAAGATCTATTTGCAAAAAAGACAACCATTCTTATTAGTTCTGAAACACTTTTACAGTATCATTCAATTTGTTAGAAATAAATAAGTAAATAAATACATCAATAAGTAAATAAATAAAAATGTGAAGCAATTATTAATAAATAATTAACAAAAAATAAATGTTAATTTACAACTATTATTACAGTAATACAAACAGAAAAATCTTAATCTTACTGTATACCATTTAATGTTAAGCAAGTTAAGTAAGCAATTATCAAAAAAAGAAGTTTTTTGATAATTATTAATAAAAATAGAAAAACATTATTAATAATAAAAATAGAAAAACATTAATAAAAATAGAAAATATTAATAAAAATAGAAAAACATTAATTTGCACAAATTTTGTTCAACATAGCATGAATGTTAAGTTAAAGCAATTACTAATAAAACTTATATAACTTAAATGTTAAACTAGTTAAAGTTAAGTAGTTATAACTAAACAACTAAATAAATAAAATAATTCAAACTTGGTTAAAAAGACACACAAATGCTGTAAAAGTAGTGTTGATGATATCTAATGCATGAACTAAACGTAACATTGCAGTGTTCAAGTTCAAGTTTATTTGTATAGCGCTTTTTTTTCATTTCACTGGAATAACATTTGCTGATTAAGAAGTGAAGTGGCCAAGTATGGTGACCCATACTCGGAATTTGTGCTCTGCACTTAACTCATCCAAGTGCACACACACACTGTGAACACACACCATGTTTCAATGTAACATCCCAGGTACCCTGAGTAAATAAAACACACGTTATTAAGTTGCGAAGCAGAGCATTATTAGGGAATTTGCAAGCAAGTAAGCATTTCCTTTTTATGCTAGTCTAAATGACTGCAAGTGCATTTGGCATGCATGAACGAGGTGAGCCTGTCAGTTTGCATTAGGCGCATGGAAGTGTGACGTCACAGGGAAGTCTGCCACGAGCCAGCCGGCTGAACAGGAGGATTGGGGTAAGTAATTACTTAGTGAAGGAGACATTATTACCTGACGTTTGAAACATTATCGCACGCTATTAGATAAGTATCACAATTCATTAGAGATGATGGTGTCTGAATGCTGTCTCTTTGGCGATAAAGACAGAGAAAGAGGTGGACAGGCCAAGAGAAGACAGGAAATTACCAATAACACTCAGATAGCAGCTAAAAAAAACCTTCCATAACACCACAGAAATCTCTGAGAGAACGTTATGGGGCAGCCAAACTAAACCTAGTCACATGGTGTTTCTTTCTAGATGCTTCAAGAAAGTGTTAATGATCTACAATGAAGTTCTCAGTAGAACACATCACCACACTGCCGCTATAAAGTCTTTTGACGCTAATAATGGCACCAGCGAACACAATACATCTTGTCAGCTGAAATGAGTTCATAAGTAAGACGTGTAAGATACAAAGCTGCTTTGATTGTTGACACGGTCCAAACAAGATGAAAGTTTTTGAAGGTGTTAGTTAAAGTGACAGGGAAAGAAAAGAAGGAAAAACGCTCACACAAGCACAAACAATGTGTTTTTTGTGTTAAAAAAAACATAATTCAGGCTTTTAGCCAGAGAGCCTCGCTTGAAAGCAACCTGATAAAGACACAACAGCATCAACAAATCACAGCGCCACACAAATGACTGACGACAGGTCCTTTTGATTTCCACTCAAGGGAAGCATGTCTCTTTATCTTTATTGCAAATATTTATGCACATTCAAATATGCGTCATAACTGAAGGTGAGGTAACATGGTAGCAAAATTTTTCATTGTCAGTTGCATAGCTCTCATAGAAATCGCTTTCAAATGATTCAGCTCTTTGTTGGTCAGTGCGATGAAGCCATGTGACCAACCTGAACTTGTTGAGAAAAACGCGTAGGGAAATCTTTCGTCCTCGCATGAAAATCCCAATCGCTTGTATTCCTATTAAAACGAGTAGATTTCAATCATAAAATTAAACCTGAACAACAAAATGTGACCACAGACTTAATGGAGTTTAACATCACTGACATCAAACCTATTGCAACACATCCTTGTGCGTAGGGCTGTGCAATTAATCGAAATTCAGTTTCGATTTCGGCCTCCAACGATTATGAAAATACAGTAATCGAGATAAAATGATTATTGCGCCCCATTCCGCCCCTTTCCAGCGGTGCCCTTTCGTTCCTCCATAAAAGGCCAATTTCACGTGCAAATCAGTAAAATCATGTAACGAGACTTTTGCAAAATGGGACGTGCTTGATTTATTTAAGTTGATTAGATTTATTTTTGTTTTTAAAAGCGTGACAGAGAACATGCGAAACAAAGGATGTTTAATTCTTACAGTGAAGACTATGCTGTTTTATTTTACATTGTTATTCAATTTTTCTAGTAGGCTGTTAACTGAATAGCTACTTTAGACTTGCATTAAAAAAATTAAATAAAGCACAGTTTGTTTCATTTGTCTTTTTGATCCTATTGTATTCCTTTGCTTTTTTATTACTGGCAGTTGAATTATTTTCAATAATTTTGAGGACCTTTTTTGTTGTTGTTGTTTTAACTAGTTACTCTGGTATTCTACTGTGGATAATTGTGACATTTCGCTGGTCTCTAAAAAGTAGATGTCACAGCAACCTTATTTACAGAAAATATATATTTGATATATATCACTATCTTTAAATAAATCCTTCATATAAAGTTTTGGACATATGGCCCACTAATAATCATTTTAAATAATCGGGATTACAATATTGACCAAAATAATCGTGATTATGATTTTTGTCATTATCGAGCAGCCCTACTTGTGCGATAACTACGCATTCATGAAACATGTACGGAATTTGTTATGTTCTTTTGTCAAATGAAAAGATTTCTTTCAAAATGATGCAAATTGTACACAGGAATTGTTTTACAAACAATTTAGAAGAAATTCCAAAATTATAGAAGAAATGAGCGTGTGAATAAGCTACGGTGGAAGGCATTTTCTCTCTTTCTCACACAAAGCTATCAAATGCCTTCAGAAGAGTCATACGTATTCATATTATGGTGCTTTTTTTGTCATTTTTTGAAGCTTGAAAGCTCCAGCACCCTTTCACTTTCCATGTATAGAAAGTGAGAAGCCAGGACATTCTTCAAAACATCTTCATTTGTTTTTTTTTTTGTTTTTTTTACTAAATAAAGACATGGGTTTAGAAAGACATGAGTTTGAGTAAATAATGACAGAGTTTAAAGGGATAGTTCACCCAAAAATGAAAATTCACCCTCAAGTAGTTCCAAACCTGTATGAATGTCTTTGTTCTGCTGAACACAAAGGACGATATTCTGAAGAATGTGGGAAACAGAGCAGTTCTGGGGCACCACTGACTTCCGTAGTATTTTTTTTTTCCTACTATGGAAGTCAATGGTGCCCCCAAAAATTGCCTGGTTACAAACTTTCTTCAAAATATCTTCCTTTGTGTTCAGCCTTTAATTTTTTACTATCGATTTAACAACAGTTATTCCTAAATTAATTGCCCCATTGTTTAACAATGTAATGGGTGGTCAGGCACACACCAGTGTTTGCTGTAGTGAAAGCCAAGCAGGTTTTAATTGGTTTAAAGTGCACTCCACCTACCCAGACATGCACATGCAGGACAATTTGAGGTTTTCCCATCTCTAGGCTTAGCTTTTATCTAATTTCCTCTCTGCTCTAAGAGACTACACTAATGAATTGGGTAATCACAGATATCTGGCCCATTCAAGTGCTTTGTAAAGTAAATCAATATGGTCTGGCGACGGGCCAGTTGTCCACTTTGACGGACAGTAGACATCTATTTGTGGAACCAAGGCCAAAAAAATGCTTTTACGCTCTCTCTCTCTCTCGATCCCATTATCTATTCCTGTACCCTCTTCATCCTCGTGGCCTCATTGCTTTCCATGCTAAAGGTGGGTAATAATTTTATGTAAGGAGCTTATGGAACTTTGCTTCATTTCCGCAGTAGTGGATCAATAAGGCCAACACGATTGACAGGAATTTTAATGAATTTCAAATGCTTTCCCTGCAGTGATTATGTGAGTCATGCGCTCTGTTTGAATATCGATATACTGATGACTAGCCACGCTATGCTAATGCTCTGGGCTTCAACCAAACCTCAGTGAACATCACAGCCCTGCTAATACAAAACGAATGTTTCTGTGTTATTACAGAGGTTTTCCTTTTCTAAACATGCTGGAACGAGGTCCCGCAAGGACATCTGTTTGCAATGAGCGCAACTCCAATCTTTAGAATGCTTTAGTGGGAAGACTTTGAGATGGGAGTGCAGATCTTCTCTTATGTGGTTTACCAGTTCTGATCATATTGTCAAACGTTAGTGGAAACCGCCACCCAAATCGCTAGTTCACACGATTACATTTAGACCTCAAGAGAAAGACTGGATTACAGTGACTTTGACACTCTGTATTCATTCAAACACTGGAAGAACGTGTAGTATAATATAGTAGACGTGACAGATTACCAAAATGGAGGTGCTGAACGTTACCCGATGTTAACCACAGTACATAACGCTGTCAAATGCAATCAGATGCAATCTCTATTTGATGAAACAGCACCAGTTTCACTTCAGGAACTGGCTATGATAATATCGCCAACAAAAATAATTATTTTCAGCCCAATTTGCCATATTACCTCACACATCTACATGCTTTCTCCAAAGCAACATAATGCATGTATTCCCTGGGAATCGAACCCACGACTTCTTGAATTTCCTCCAGAAATTTAGTTGTGAAAGGGGTTGTGGGTAATAGTTTAAAAACCATTCAAGGATGCAAACTTTGAAAAAAAAAAACACCTCAAAAGCATAATCTAGGCATCTTGGGCTAACTAATTGTCAATATACTATGACCTGGGATGCAAATACTGTTTTGGTACAGAAAGCATGTAAACTGGTATGCAAAGTCTGAGGTGTTCTAAACTTATTCTACACACGTTCCTTCAAACTGTCCTCCTCTTACACACGTCTCAGGAAACAGAGCTTATAACATGAACCGCATCTTGAATTTAGTCAAGAGGGAAATAAAATGGTAAGAACCATGGATGTAGGTCTCTGGTGAGGACTGACACTAATCACAAGGTTAATTCACCAACCTCATGACGTTAAGACCAATTACGTCTGGCAGTCAACAGGGTAATGTACCGCTCTCCTGAAAAGCGATAAGAAGTATATTAAATTAAGAGGTAGAAGTTTATAGTAAGGAGATTAATAAAGTAGAGTAGGAATAAACAGATGCTGCGAAAGAGTGCAGCACATGGGATCCTGAGAGAGCGCATTAGCATCAACTACCTAATCAACTCTCCTGAATGCAATCAGTCTACAAAACAAGACAACGGCTATGTTTAGACAAGTGTTCTGACATACAACTTACATGAAAACACAAAATGAGGATTTTGCAGAATGTGCTAGTTAGTCTTTTCCACGCAAGTACCTTGAATGGAGACTGAAGCATTAAAGCTTCAAAAAGGGTAGAAATGCAAGATGAAAGTATCATTGAAGTGGTCCACGTGTGGACTAGTGTACTATATTCCAAGTCTTCAGATCAAAATTTAATTCATTTATTATTAATAGATACTTATACTCCTCCAGTGAGCTAAGTGAGTTTAACTCAAGAATCATAAGTGAGATGAAATAAAGAATCAAATTAGTCTGATTCATGAAGAAATTATTCATTGGTTTGGTGATCTGGATCAACTGGTTCATTGAAAAGATTTGGGCTCAAAAAAAAAAAGATTCATAAAAAAAACTCAACATTGCCACTTTTTCAGCTAATAACTACTTTAGTTTTAATCTGTTTCTCATACGAAACTTCAAAAGGACTACTTTTAGCATACTTTTTTTTTTTTTCATTTTCTCAGCTTAAAAGCCTTCATTTATTGTAATTCAATGCAAAAGGCGACTAGTACAATTCTTTTAAACCCCCTATTTAAGTTCCATGGACAAAAGAAAGTAATAAGGGTTTGAAACAACACAAAGTTGAGCAAATGATGACAGGATTTCATTTCTGAGAAAAATATTACTTTAGGAGAGCATCCACAGAGATTTTAAAATGCCTCTTTAACAGCACAAAGTACAAAAACATGGTTTGAAAACAAACTTAAAGCAGTGGCAAAAAGAGCGAATGGAGAAACAAAGAACCAAGCGACTACAAAAGAACAATAATTCACAGAGAAAAAAGCAGAATCTCAGGAAAAAGAGCGAGGGAGAGAAACGAAAGACAGCTAGGAAGAAAAGGAGAGTGGAGAAGGAGAGAGAGTGTGTAGGTGTGTGTGTGTGTGTATGTCAGTAATGAGATCACTGCAGGGTGGGCTGTCTAATGGTAATGTAACGGACTAGGTAGAAAGACAGTGTGAGAGACAAAAACACAGAGATTCAGAAAAGAGAGAAGATGAAGCATTGAGCTCACAGAAGCACAACAAGCGAAAGGAAGACAGCTGGCTGCTACTCAACTCTCACACAAATAAGGCTCGGACACACGACTGTACGCGGACAGAAGGCCGACTGAAGGCCGTGCCAAGAAGATAAGTGGAAGAGGTCTGGGGGCAGAAGTGTGTATGGGTGTGTGTGTGTGTCTTTGTGCCGACGTGTGTTTGATGAGTGAAAGGAACAGCAGGGTCCCTCTATCTCTCAGCCTTTGGCTCTTTAGCTGCGCTTCAGTCCTGAGCCAGCACAGGAAAGCTTGAGATCCCTCCTAAAGAACTGTGAGGCTCAGCCTGAATAGCAGAATGAAGTTACTTGCTCTCTTTTTGTCTTCGCTGCTTTAGTTGGATGGGTCAACCTGGGGTCAAGGCACCAAAAACGTGTCTAAAGATGGCCAAAAAACACTGCTAACCAAATAAACATATATCAAGCTTCACTACCTATCATGATTTGAGACTATAAACATTCAGATTCTAAAAGGTGATTCTACCATTGCAATAATGGAAACGCCAAACTTGACTGCCTATAAAGCGGTTGCAACTACTTGAAGAACTGGGTTCTTTCCTGTCTAATCTAAGAACAGGCTCCCATTGGAAAATCAGGGAAAGCCAATCTTCAATACGTGCTCTCGCAGCTCCTAATTTCAACAGCCAATCAGAGACTCCCACTATTAGTAGGAGGCAAATTGAAGTTGAATTGCCCAGTGTACAGTAACATGATTAGGAAGATTGCTCGCAATCTCGCTGAGAGCCAGCAAGGTGGCACTGAGGGTGCAACACCATCTGCAATCACAGCAGACAATAATGATTACTGTAATCACCTGATCATGCTATCAGGACACATCTGCTGATAAAACTGCTTTCACGACTACAAAATGTTTGAAAACAGTACACTTATACTCAGACAATACATGTTCAAAATGTGATGTAACAGCTACTTTTCACAAATTTCACAAACTTTTCGCAAAATTGGAATATATCTGGTTTATTATATTTTTTTTTGTGTATATATATATATATATATATATATATATATATATATGAAAAAATAACACTTTTTAAAGTAATCAAACATTAAACTGCATCATATTTGTGGAAAATGGCTGCAGTGACATGAGACATGAATAAAGACAAAGCATTCAATTTACAGGCAGATTGATGCTAATTCAACATGAAATTGAAGGAGGAGTGAGAAATTGTTATGATGATTGAAACGCATGTTCTATTGTTTTGCTCATTTGTGTTCGATATAATGAAAGCTTCCTTACAACGCTGAAACCAAGAGGAACATTTAAACAAATGCATCTCCCGGCTGTTTGTATCTGGCAACAGATACTGTATTGTCCTCAAAGGCTGACACTTTTTTTTTTTAAATCTAAAATACTCTGGAACCAGAAAATGAAGGATAAAGACAGACCACACTAAATATGGAATTAAAACAAGAAAAGCTTGGCTTTTACAAAAAGCACTCAGTTCAAGTAATTATGAAACTGCAGGAGTATAGCCTCAGCCAACAACATTGCAGATACAACAATTTGTGTTGCCATACAACAGCAGAATTTGTTGTAGTGTTGCAGTATGTCCAGAAAATGCCACCAGTATGAAAACCGATGTGCCGGATGCTCCCCTGACCTTGAAAAAACAAATTAACACATAACTGCTGGGCAAGTTTTGCTTAGCGGGGCGAACTCTAGTGAGGGTTTTTGCCGCTGACAGCCTGTTTCTAAATGACTCATTAAGTTTCTGCTAAAGTAAAAATCATCTCTGCCGATCTCTGAGGAGAGAGCGGTACATACATCTGGAGAGAGCAAAGGCTCTAAAAAAGATTTATGTGGTTTTATGATAGTTGTGTGGCTTTTAGTCCATTTTTGTTAAGATACAGTCACAATGGCAATTGCACAATTCAAAGCAACAGGAAGTAGTACGTCTAAAGATTTTAGCTATGAAAAAATGAAATATGTCAGCATAGAAAAGAAAACTGTGTCAAGTAATTTCATGGGATCTTTAAAAATGTATACCGCTACAGTGAGCATACGTGCATGTTTTGTGTGTATTCTCATGAGACAGAGATGGTTTTATTCTGAAGTTCCTGTAAAGCTAAGCCACAGAAGTGCTGGAGAACATGTTACATGTTCAAGCATTTCTTCTCCCCCCTTCAACATTCCCAACTCTCTTTCCTGCTGTGCATCCCAGACAATAAAGCACGTCTTTAGCCACGGCTCATTACGGACCAAATCCAAGGGACGACCTGGTGAAATCTGGAGGCTACAGACTGGGAAAGCTAAACATGCTAAACCCAGCTGTTTCCCAGCTCATCAAAGATTTCAGCAACTAGCACATCAGACACAATCTTACACCACAAGGGATGCTCGGAACAAAATAAAGGTGTTTCTGGGACAGAAGCGATGGAGGTTGAGCTAACTAGCGGACACAGCTGCGTGTTGATGCACTAAACTGCCGTTGCTTTCATGTGGGCAGTCAGCTGCAGATCACCGCTGCGTCTCTGTTTCAGTCCTGAACATATCCACCATGTCAGTGATGATGTCAGTGTCGAGGAGAGTGGGATGGGTGCCCAGAAACTCACTTAACCAGTTCAATGAGACATTTGTCCAATTAGGGCCTCAATTGCCTGCCAGAAGGAAGCCACCTGAACCGTTCTTCCTAGCCCTGTCGGAACACAGTCCAAACCAAATACTGATTAACTAACGAAGCAAAATGACAGAAATCGGTTTGGTCATGCATGCCCACTGCACTGTTTATGAGATGTTAATGCCGGCATAAACAACAACATAGAAAATCAGTACTGTGAAGAAGCTAACTAAAAATAGCGATGCTACTAACTACACTTCACAGGAGAATAACAGTAGTGCATCTGTTTTCAAAATGGTATAGTAAGCTAGCTTTTCAACCAACTAGCAATATAACATGATAATGCTAGATTGCTGTTTTTTTTTTTTTTGTGCAGTGAATAAAGCTTTATAGTCATGCAAACCACAGAAGCAATCAAAAGCACTTATCTAAACCGTACTATTTTACTCATATGCAGAGTTAAAAAAAAAACGGCTTGTAGGGACTACAACGAGTTACATCCCGGTTCCGTTACATCACGAACCCAGATAAACCCGCCTTCGGAACATGTAACGAAGGGGACGAGGCCATGCTGCACTGCTTTAGAAAAGAGGAAGAGAAAACTAGGGGTGCACGTAAAAATCTATTCATATATGAATCGCGATTCTGTCTTCTAACGATTCTAATGGATTCACAAGTTTCAAAATCAATGTTATAAAGCAGCGGTTCTCAATCCTGTTCCTCGCGTTGCCCTGCTCTGCACACGCTCTGCATCTCTCTCTCTCTCTCTCTCATTCAGATCATCAGCTCAGTGAATCCGTATATTAAAAGCTAACAGAAGCAGTAGAATTTACAAATAACAGCATATCTAAAAGTATGAGACAACAACAAACCAACATACCATTAAAAGCCGTACTAACTCCTCTTCACTAATATTCTCTGGGTCTCAATCGGGCTTAAATTGCTAAGAAATATAGACGATGCCATTGTTTACAATACAACCGGAGCACATGCCGTTGAGCTGAGGGGCGAGACGTTTAGACGCGCACTAGAGGCGGTTTAGCCAATCATAACACACTGGGGCACCTAACCAATCGCGTATTTCTGAGGGAGGGGCTTCATAAAAGCAGGAAATGATCAGCGAGTTTATCAGAGAAGGGACAGAGCTTGAGCGCACCTGATGCTTGTCATAGCTCTTATTAAAACATGGTGCGAGAGTTCGTCGGGGCCACTACTCCCCTGTTGCTCGAGCAGTTTGCCAGAGCCGCACTTCAATTTTGTGGCATTATGTTTTGTTTCGCATCCACTCACTAGCACTGACCACACTTCACTTTGTGTATCCATTCACCTGCATTTCATACTGATTGATATTGCTGATACTGTCTTTGTGATTGTTATTTTTGGTTAATTTTTGTTGTAATAAATATTATGCTTGAAGTTATTCTGCCGTGTCGTCTCCCATAATGTTACATCTCTAAGCCAGGTGTAACAATATTTTCTGTCATTTTCAAGAACAGCCTGACTATTGTTTATCTATTTTAAAGTATCAGTAGCTTGTTTTAAAGCAGCTTCCCCAACACGACATACTGTGACACAGACGTAGAATAGTTTCCCTTTGGGGGCTTTACATGAGTAGAATTACCATGTAGGTCATGCAAACTACTCCTCGCATCACAGTACTTATTATACCACCAATTAGAAATAGAAGGATGTCTAATGGGGGCGCATATAATTAGCACAGGTGCTCTTTTCAATTGACTTTTTTTTTTAGTAAACCTGAGTCACGCACAATTTCACACGTTTCCTGCAGTCCCACAGTTCACGATGCCTGTGCTCTGATTGGATTAATGTAGTACAGATCGTGTGACCATCTGAAATCAGCGCTAATCTCCCAGTGGGATAACTTTAAAGATCTAATTTTAGCATGCGGCCTTTTCCTCTCTAACAATATCAAAGAGAAAAGCAACCCTCTGGGGCCGATCGCTCCTAACGTATTCCCCCTCCTCTTAGGAAGCCCACACTCTCCCCTGAGATTTGCACTTAAAGCAAAATATAAACTTAACTTCACGCCCTATAATTAATCTGACGCAATACTGCTAAAAGAGGCTGTATTTTCAATAGCAAATATAGCCCATCTTGTTCTGTTTACAAGTAAGATGTTATTTTAATATAAATGTTACATTTTAGAATGGTAGAACTGCATATTTTCCCTCTGAATGTAAATTAACATGCCCATTAAAATCAGACGCTATCGTGACCTCTAAACAAAATGGCTGAATGGGACATTGAATGCCACTGATTTTTTTTATTCTGTTGTCCTTGCCACCTTATCTGCCAAAATCCTGCTGAGGTGAACAGTATCAGTGCTCTGCCACCCATCAGCTCAGAGGGCAATGCCACCGGGGTAAGGTCAGGAGCCTATAACACACACAACGTGCTTACATTTTCTGACAGTATAAAGAACACCACCACAATATAGCGGTAAAATAAAAATAATTAAATAAATAAAATAAAATAAAATGATAAAAGTATTATCATAATACATGTCCAAATGAAATAAAAAATATCAGTAGATACGACAGCATATCAAGACAGTAATGTCTATCACATATGAATAATTTCCATATCCATATCAATGTACATCTAAAAAATATAATAATAATAATAATTATTATTATTATTAGTAGTAGTAGTAGTATTTATGTCCAAGAAAGACAATGGAAAAAATAATAAATAAATAAAAGCCAAAAAAACCCAAAAATGTTTTTACTGTAATACCGCTTACAAATCCGACACTTTAGGCCATATTTTAAAAGATTTTTGTTTTTATATAATTATTATTTTATGATTTTTTATTTTATTTTTATAAAATAAAAATATATAATTATATATTATATAATTTTGATGCTCAATTTCACTTCAAGCATGTGCAAGTTTAAGTTAGTGCTCTAGTACGAATGCAATTCAGAATACATTTACAATATTGACCATCATATATTATCATTCATCAGTCATTACATTTAAATATTCAATGCTATCTGCATTGACCAAAATGTATACGCCGTTACATTCTTAGTACAAATGGTTATGGTGTTTTCAAAATCCTGCATGCTATTAATCAGTCTCGGAGTCCAGTGGATGGCTGTTAATGTTGCTTACATTCAACACTCTCCAATATTTCATTCACCCTAAAACAGTTACAGAAAAAGAGTGTGAAAATAACCTACAGCAGCTTGATGGAATGTGGACAATAGCACCCTGGGTCTGCTTTCATTAATTCATTCAAAGGGCTTTTTACTCAACTTGTGTGTCCAGCTACTAGTCCAGCTACAAGAGCCAATGCTGCAAGATCGCTGTATCTGCTTTACCAGGATACAGAGAGAGAGAAAGAGAGCTCAACCAGCATGGAACTTCTGCTTGGAGCAAGGGAGGGTACGGCAGGGGACTGTGTGGACTGAATGGGGAATTGGTGTATGTGTGTGAGAGCGAGCAAGAGGGAGGTAGAGAAAAAGAGAAAGTGGCAATAGAGAGTGGTGGGTTTGCTCTTTGGGAAAGGAGCCAATCCAATTACAGGCAGCAGTGCAAGCCCGGTTTCTTCAGCTGAGCTAAATTTCACATTTCATCAGTCTCTTCCCTTCTCTCGCTGCTGCGCTACGCTTTCTCCCTCTTTCTCTCGCCCCCCCCCTCCCCCCGTTGCAGTTGGAGGGCAGGAATAGGGAGATCGTGCAACTGACTCCATTCTTCAAAGGATGAGGTGCAACCATTCACCCCTGTACAACAGTATATTGTCTATAAAGCATCAAAATCCTTTAACATCAACATGGCTGCAACTAGGGCTAGGTCATATAGCTAATAGCGGAAATGATACATTTAAATTCATTTAAAAAGTTATATATTGATATTAGTGATGTCAAATCGAGTAATCGCATCCAAAATAAAAGATTATGTTTACATATACACAGATACCTGTATATTGTGTAAAAATTTAAAAATAATTTAATAATAATACAATTTTTCATATAAAAACACCTCAATTGTAGCATAAAGTAAAAATCTATTTATATATGATTTATATTAATAATATATTATATATCTTAAATAAACATGTATGTGTGCATTTTTGTATAAATATAACCTAAATATGCACAGTCACACACATATGTAAAAAACCTTAATCGATTAATCCATTTGACAGCACTATTTCATATTAAAATATTTGTTGTTGTTATTATCATTAACTTGTTATATATACAGTGAAAATCTGTATTTAAAAATACATATTTCTTATTATTATGATCATCATTATTAATATTTTTATAGTATATTTACTATGTGCACATTTAATACACAGAGTAATTAAATGTTTCAATATTTACTTACATTAGATTAATATTTACCTACATATACTTTAATTAGACATTTAATATATATATATATATATATATATATATATATATATATATATATAAAGTACCATGCAAGCGAATCATTGAATCAGTGCTTTGTTTGATTAAACGGACAGTTGATTCATCGAAATGAACTGAACTAACAAGCTCCAGTGTGAGTTTTGCTTCTGAAATCTGTATATTAAAACATCCTTCAAAAAATGTTCATACTGGCCAAGAGAGAGACAAGAGAGGATCACAAAACTACATGGTCATTAGGAAACTTCATGGCCAAATAAAAAGCACATTTAAATAATTGCAATATCCATGATACTGCTTAATTGAATAACACTGGCGAACTCTCAAATAATAGATGGTGAATGTTCAATAAACATCCCAATTATCATCGAGCCCTAGCTGGAACACAGAAGCCAGATTCTCAGAGTCACACAGCAGGGAAAAAGGCTCATTGACACAAAACAAATCTTCTCACAAACCCCAGCTTCCTAAGCTCTCTAGGCTCGTCTGTGTATTCTCCAAGAGACACACTTTTTGGGGCTGAGATAGGAACCTAACCTTTCCAAAACACACAAGCTCTCATAAGGCCGTCTCATCCTCTTCCTCGACACTGTTACGCCTTGTGCAGATGTGACCGAATTCTCAGAGTTTGCAGAGACGCTCAGTATTTCCATTTAGGGTAATACCTCCCTAATTCCACCACATGTTTCATTATCCTTTCTAGCCACTAGGGCGGCGATATGCACCAGCTGAGAATGTAAGCAAGCTTGAGGCAAGACAAACCTGCCACGGCAGCACATCTAAGAGCATGGCGCCGTTGGCCTAATTTAATTTCACCAACCACGAGGAGAAAAATAACATTAATTAATAAGCCACTAAAAACAAGAGGATTACAGAGAGCGAATGCCTCTGATGCTACTTCCTGATTGCAGTGCTGATTCAATTATAAATTAATTAATCAAGGCACAAAACACAATTTGGACGTTGCTGTGCTACCGGCATGAAACAAACACTCGGTTTGACACTTTGACATTGTCCGTTCTCCCTTGCGTCTGGGAAGGCAGCTGTTATTTGTGTGTGTTTGTAGGGGGCAGGTGGGAACGAGGGACAAAACCAACATTTGTAAAGCAGGTCTCTCTCTGTCTTCATCCCTTTGGTGTCTCCTGCAGCTGCTGTGGGGTGATGACATGCCTGTTCCTGCTCGTCTAACAGGGTCTGGCCTGTCACTCAACGCTGCCATGCCCCAAAGGGGCTACGAGTCTCAAAAGCAGCTGACGGACCCCTTGTGATTTTCATAATTGCCTACTGCAGGTAGTCTCATCTTGCTACGAACCACAGCAGTTCTATTAGCCACATGCTAACATGTCAACACTTACTGAACTGGCTCCTCAATAAAGGACAAACATTTTGAGACACAAAAATAGATCTGTAAAGTCAACATAAAATAAGATGGAGGCCAATTATTTTCTCTAAAAACACTTATTGGATTAATCGTGCACATTTCAGTTCATGTTTATGTTGTATTGTTACTGTTAAGTTTAAAAAAAAAAAATCACTTTCAGTAATTGAAATAAAGATGAAATAAACTTTTTTTTTTATAAAAGTGAAAAATGGATAGAAATAGAATAGAAATATTAGAAATGTTGCTTTGGCAACAAAAAATGAAATTTGTAAGTTTAAGCACTGGAATTACTAAAATTGAAACTGAAATAAATATAAAACTTTTTAGAAATATATTTAAATAATGCCAAAACACATAAAATTACTAAAACTTCAACTAAAATTAAAAAATAAAATATAATTAAAAATTGTAATAAATACTATAATAATATAAATAACACTAAAATAAAACTGGTTTATTTTATAAAAAAAACTATTTGTCTAATCTTTAAGCAAAAAGGCTAAATTGTCTCTGGATTAGAAATTATTTTTCTTTTTGGCTAGCGACATCTAGAGCAGAAATAAATCTATCCAATTAGCTAAAAATGTATTTAATTATTGTTTTAGGCTTATGTTGTACTGTAGGTAACAAAAATGAGTCAACAGTAAGCACAATGAAGATCAATTTTAGATAAAGATAAAGATAAATGTAAGACCCATCTACATCTGTTTCTTGTTATATACATCAAATCTAAGGTGTAGTGAAAGGCATTTCATGTTTACTTAATAAATAGAAGTTGAGGGATGGTTTCTTGTCTATCGCTGCTATTACCAACCAAAAAGGTGCGTTTAACACCACATTTTCTCTTTATGCCCTTTATCTGAAAGAGATTACAATATGATAGCCCTAACAATGTCTGGCCTCTTGTGTCTTACATCCTTTCCATGGGTTTGGCTGAGAAGACATTCTATTAAAATTAATATACTAGGGAGGCAGACAGGAACCCCTGAGGTCGCTTTAAGCTGGCCATTATGGTTGGGAAAGTGAACAGAACCAGAAGAATCCTACAAAAAGGTATTAAATATTTAGTCAAAAAGTTTCTGGTTCCCTCTTTTCCATCCATACTTTTAAATGAGGCCAGTAGAGCAGTTCAAAGCAGTGCTCCAGAAGACACCATTAATAACTAACGTGACACACTGTTTGCGAACAAAAACGCTTGCAAGTATCTGAGGTGAAAGATCTACAACTTCTCCACTTAACTCAAACATGTCCGATTCTGTACATATCTCAGCTTCTCAGGGCTGTTCCACAAAAAAAAAAAAAAAAAAACTGCACTCAAGACTCACCTTCTTCAGCTGTCCACTCTTGGTGCCGACGAAAGCCACACAGTAGCCATTATAGACGTAGGAGGTCACCGAGGTCATGCGATCACGGCTTTCCGTATAAAGCGTGTGTCCTGTCACCAGCTGAGAGCCGCCAAGGGGCTGGTTGATGTCCAAACCGCAGAAGGAGTCATCAATAGGGACAGGCTACAGGAGGAGAAAGGTCAACCGAGAGTCAGCAGTTTGCTTTGAATCAAAAAGTCAAGGTCAGTTTGGTTGTTTATACAGACATCAGTAGGAGGGTGAAAAGGTGGCACTGATTTTAATACATCGAAGCACTTTGTAAGCAAATCACATTAACTGATCCAACATCAGCTGGTTGTTTTGTTGTCAAGTGATGTGGAATTAGGGAACACTAAAGGTCGATTTGCACCCTTTTTGGTACAAAAAAGTATAGTTGGACAAAACTACAAACTATCACACACAAATACTGAAATGTTATACTGTAAAGATTTGTCATTTTTATTTTATTTATTTATTTACACACTGTTGACATTTTTTACTGCCTACAAAAAAAATCACACTATCAAGTGACCCCCAACCAGCTGGTAGTTTGGGTTTGCAGAGCAGACCAGAAAATACTGACTCTAGTTCAGTTTCGGAGGGGAGACAGTAACCGGACCACTGAGTGTGGTTTCCCCAGCCAGACACTTGGATTTCTGTTCAGCTGGGCAGACATGTTCCCGCTCTGCTCTGGTGAGTCCTGCCGGGCTCTCTGGCTGCCTCATTACCCTGTGCTATGAGAATAGTGTAGCTCACCCCAACTGGGGACGAAAGCACATTCACACACACTTACACACCACACCAGCCGAAAAAAAAACACCTATACAGATCATTTAAATGATCTAGTCATCTAGTGTTTCTATAAGTTCAGGCACTTTTATGTTGCTGGGGTTTTTATTAATACTTGCAAACAATAACTTTTTTTTTTAATATATAGTTTACAAAACTTTTTTTTTTTTTTACCATGTTGCCTTTATTTCTGCTTTTTTTTTTTTTTTATTGTCTCTCAGTTGTGTGATTTCCAGTGGTGTACTTGATTACACTAACAAGTCAATGTAAATATGATTATCAATATGTTTAGTGTGCAATTTCAATTGTTATAATTTTGTCAATTTAAGCAACAAGTAAAAAATATTATTTATTGGTTGTATTTGTGACAAATAGTGTATAATGCTAGCTATTAGTCTTAGCAAGACAAAGACAGTCAAAAAATGTATCCTAAATTTGGAAACGACACTACTGGAAATGACTGGAAATGTACAGAATCCTCTGGTTCTCTGTGTATATCAATTTTTGGATACCGTTAGTAGACAAATAAACTAGTCAGAGAGTAAAATGTGTGTTCACAGTGCCAAAACAAACCCATATTTTTCCCCTCGCTCGATCTCTATTGCTCTCCCCCTGCATCTCCTCTTCTCTCTCAGACACACAGATACACACCAACTTAAATTGAAGAGATTGAAGCTTGTAAACATTTACAATGAAATGAGAGGGTCTACAGCCCATTTTTCATGTCACATGCATGCATGGGCCACTATCAATCCCCATTTGAGTTTGGGTGCCGAGTTACAACACTCTGCGGCGTTTAGATTCAGGTCATCGGAGTTTGTGACTGACACTGGCCTCAAAGTGCCATGTAGAGTAAGAGGGATGGATACTGTGCACTCGGTCATGATGCTGAAGGCAGCACTGCTCGTCCCCAACACTCCGGAGCCCTTTAATATCAGCCTGCTCTACTACAGGCTCACGCTATAAAATCTTTACTGCCTCCCAGCCCTTCACAAGCTGGGGGACGGCAATAAAGCAGGGATGTAAATGCCTCGAACTCGGCAGATCTCGTTCCAGCCCTTCTTCATCATGTTTTCTTTTATTTTCCAGTCCAAAAATAACTGCCTTAGAGATTTTCAGATCTGTTCCTCAAAAACAGTTGGCCTTTGACTACATAATTTCAATGTTTGTATGCAAAGTCCTTTTTAAGGCAGTCCACGCTGCATTCATCTCGGTAATTCCCTAGCTATGCCCAGCTATGTTCTAGTCTTGCAAGTATTATGCTAATTTAGAGAAAATGATTCATTCTACATATACACTTCAATGGGGAAAGACCAAAATTTTGAAAATTGTTTGCCAGTCTTATATTTCAATAGCATCAATCACAAATGAAATCTGGCAAAGATGGCAACATAAATTTTGCTACTTTAAATATATCAGTTTGATTTGAGCTAATGTAGCATAATTTATATTTCTACATGCATAGAATTGAATATCCAAACAATATGATAAATATGATTAATTTTTATCGATTACTACATTCTATAAATGTTGTTCAGTTTCAGAGGGAAAACAGTAATCAGACCATGTAAAAACATTTTATTATTCATTATTTGACAGGGACAATAGACAGTCAGAAAACTGCCCCAGAATTATCTACAGAGCTAAATTTAATCTGCTGTCCCTGGGCAGGAAAATACAAAACAAATTATGTGACAAAAACATCAGTATAATACCATTTACAGTAAAATCCCCCCACAATTTATCAGATAAAAAATATAATCCTCCACATAGAAACTACAATCCAAATTTCTACAAAATATCCCCTATAAATACTACAAAGCATCATCCTACAAACGATTATAAATTTTTTTACAACTCACCAAAGTTTAATTCAAAATATAGAAATACTCAATGGTCACACACCTGACTCGTCTTTAACCATATTTTCAAATGTAGCTTAAATTGTGCTAAGGTAGAACACTGTCTTATAGTAATTGGTAACATTCAAAACAAAGCAAAAAGCAAAGCAAAACAAAAAACAAACAAACAAAACAAAACAAAACAAAACAAAAAAACAAAACAAACAAAAAACAAAACACAAACAAACAAAAATAAATAAATAAAAGCACAAAACAGCAAAACAAATAACACACAAAACAAAACACTGTTTTTGAACATTCAGAATAAATGTTTTTTTAATGTGCCCTTTGTTTGGAACCTATCTAAAGTGCCTGAAAAATCAGGATAAGGGTCGTCCCTTTGGAAGCCACCTGATCAATAGGATGTCCTCCTTAGATCACTGTTGAAAATGGCACTGCGATAGGCTTGATTAGGCAGCCTGATGAAACGTTACACCGGCTGAATGAGTGAATAGCATCAAAGGGCTGGATGTGAAGCAGCGAGCAGGTTGGCCAAGCAGGAAGACAGTTGCAAGCTGGGCTCTGTGATAAATCTTTCATTCGGCCTTCTCAGCTTATGACTTCTCTTCCTCCTCCTATCACCCTGTGTGTCTCTAAGTTTCACTTTCTCTGTAATTCAGCAGAGACACTGGAGCCGAAGGAACTAGACTGAAGTCTACGCAGAGGCCATGTTTCCAGTGATCAAAAATAGCTTAAAATAACTGACAGGAAATTAAACAAAAACATCACGGTAGGGGATTTCTAGCAGTATTTTTTAGGTAAAACGAGCTTGAATAGCAAACGAAAAAGTCTGAGGAAGATTATTTCATTGTAAAAATATTTTCATACTCCTACTGGTCATGAAAAGGGAGTAAAAAAAGCTTTGTGGCAGCAAGAGGGTAGTGAGTTGTGGCGATTTGTGTGGGATCACAGACTTCGCTATGCTAAACGCTAAAAATCTACCTGCATAATACCATGGATTTGTTGAACGGCATCGACTGAGGAGTTTTTATAGAAAATATATCTTCATGTTTTTATATCTCAGACCTCCTCCTCAGTCAATCCTGACATTCCTCTAGTACCAGGAGAGAAGACGCATAAGGTTTCTAGTGCAATGTTTTTAATGAGGCCTAGAAAAACATGGAGGAGGGCAGGCTGACATCATAAGCCACTGACGGCCCCCCTGGGGTCAAACAGGGGATCCTCTAGGGTCCTTAATGGGGCCAGAGTGGAGTCTGCTACTATGAAGACCACCCTGCTCAGACACTCAATAATGTTTTCCTCAGAGTGACAATCACCTCTGACATAATGCTAATGGCAAATTTACTGGAGCTAATAAAGGATGCCCTCGAGAAAACCATGTAGCAATAGTTTGTCATTAAAGACTCTCTCTTAAACTCATGCAGACACATTGCAAAACAATCACTGACAGCCATAAAAATATACACATATTCATATATATTTATATTAGCATCGACACACCAATTGTCAGTGTGGTAACCTGTAAATAAACATCCGCACAGAGAATTATTAGTGCCTCTAATTCAGTTTGTTTACACCCCTGGTTAAACAGCAAATACTTAGAGGACTGTGGTCTTTTGGGAGCAAGACTAGTAAAGAACAATGAAAATGCTTGAGTAATTTCATGTGGTCTTCTATGTGACTTCCTGTCACATCCTCCTTTTTTTTGGAAGAATTTAGGGATGTTTTAAACTACATATTTTTTTTAAACTGTAAGTAGGCTAAACCCTGAACAATTAATCTATTTCTAGATTTATTTGCATGTCAGCACGTTTTTAAGGAGTGTCTACAAAGGGTAAGAACACTGAAAAAATTAGACTAGAAATCATTTTATGGGATTTGTTGGGGTCTGCTTTCATGCTTAGACTAACCCTAACCATGTCTGACATTCAATCCTGTAGGTTGCGGGGTCAACAGGATTGCTTGGATAGTATCCTGTTACACTCTTAAGAATGAAATATGGATATGCAAGAACACCAACCAGCAACATAAACATTATGATGCAGATCCTATCTTCATTCCAAAGAAAACAAATTAATAACAATTCCCCATCTGACTGTTTTGATCTACTGAGGTTTTCTCCTGAGCAGAAGCAGGCATGGGAACTGTCAGGTTCTTAGAGGGCAAAAAAGTATATTGCACCAAGAGAACAGCATTCAAAGGCATAGAACTCGTAATAAACCTATTAAATAAGCCATGCACACAACAAGCTCAATTAAAGTAGTACATTTTGGAAAGAGCTTCCATGATTAGGGTTTCTGATACTGCATTTAACAATGCTTCACATACAAAGCTGGTTTAACAAGCTAATTAGTAAGCTAGCTGCTGTGGCTAGTAATAACAAAAAAGGTTTCTTACCGCTTTGGTACAAGGTACATCCTTTCCCAACAGCCAGTTGAGCTCCAAGTTCCCCTCTCCTTGATAGCAGGACTGCATACGCTCCTTGATCCGTGCATTGATGTCCCGGATGCTGAAGACGCAGAGGGCCGAGTCATCAGGTGGATGATGATACTGTTTTTGACCCTTGGAAAAGATGGCAAAGAGCACATCATCTTGAGCACTAATGTTGAGGGATGCTGCAAGCACTCGTCCAGGTTTGCCCAAGTAGGCTGCTTGTAGAAGGCGGTACTCAATTCTGTTCCGGACACAACCAATAGGCAATGACACATAAGAGTGGAATTTGTGGTCATCTTTGCAGAGTCGGACGATTCGAGAGGTATAAAACAGGTCGTTTGAGGGCCCGCTGGAAGACATGCTGTTCTCAGGCGTCTCTGGTTGCACGGTCAGGAAGTAGACGAAATTGCCACTAGCAAAACCATAGATGTAGTAGATGTCGAAATGAGAGACCAATGCCAAAGTGTCGGAGGGAATCTTGATGAGTGATGAAACAAAGTCAGTGTGTAGCTCATAGTCCAGCATAGCTGAAGACTCTGGGTCACGAGGAAGCTTCCGACTTGAGATGGTTGGAAAGTAGTCTTGCTTCCCATCCACAGCTGTACCAATGAAGAGGGTCCCATCTTTGCCCTGTGAGGGCACGATGACTCCATACATGGTGCCCGTCTGGTTGACACTGGAGAGGTAGTGCTCCTTTTTATGAGAGGGCTCCACCAGGATGAAGAGGTCGTCCAACCGTAGCAGTTTGCAGACACCTTGGTAGAGGCTTCCGCAGGCAAGTAGTCGGTTCTGAGAGTAGTCGATGAGTAAGAGTTTGTTGATGTTGTTGGTAGAAACCAGAGGTTCAGTGCAAGGCTGAACGATAAGTGGAGGGTAGCAGGCCTTGTTGTCATCTTCTGGACCAGTATCATGGGATACTAGGAGTGTCAGGTTGCCTGATAACTTATAGACGCGGTTGACAGCACCAATGTAGAGTGCGCCTGTTGTCTTGTGAACCGTCATATGGTTGAAGGCCCATTCTCGTCGCTCAGGGTGAAATGTCGTAAAGGACTGTTCACAGGACACTACAGGAAAGATTAAGACTAACAACCAGCACGTAAAGGACCATTTGGAACCACATCCAGGACTTTGCTTCAAAGTCCTCTTTAAATCCTGCTGTCCCTCCATGGTCCGAGGGACCTGACAGGTTAGAAAATGAAGCGTTTAAAAAAGTATCAGAAGGCTTAAACTTCGTCCTCGTAGTCTAAATGCTAACTCTATGGTCCAGCGCCTCACCAGGGTCTTCACATTTTTCTGAAAGAGAGAAGAGCAAGAGTAATGAGTACATAAATCAGCATCAGAACATCTAGACTCGCAAAAGTAAACAGACAATGGAAATTGCACCTCATTCACTAAACCAAGGCTCTCCTTTGAAGGAATGTGTCTACTTAACCCAAGAGGGGGGCGGCTTCTCTAAGGGACAATGTCAGGAAAGGTTTATCTTCACATTCCAAAGGAGTTGTTGGGCAGGATTACACAAAGCAGGAAGGTGAAGCACATCGTAGCAACGGAAATTAGCATGACCTGAGTCACGCTGTTCGCTGGTTCTCTGAGACAGCAGTTTCTAAGAATGGCATTCAGTCAGAGGTCTATAGAGTAGTGCCTGTTTTATCAATTACAAGATCTAACATCAAAAAGAAAAAAAAGAAAGGAACTGTAGCAAAAGCGTGTCTGAATAGGTCTGACAAATCGTTTTAGAAGTATTCTTCTTTTAGCTGCGGAGCCATTCCATTTTTTGAGTAATGCATTTATGTCAAGAAAAGTGCGCTTAAGAGTTTTCCTTTATGACAAATATTAACATCACCCTCTTGTTTCTTGACATTTGCTTCTTTCTTACTATCTACACTTCCCAACCTAGTTTGTCAGTGAGTAAAGTACATTGAGAAAAAAAGCAATTTATGTAATAGCAGTTTGCAAAGGCCGGTATAGTGTCATCTCCCCCATATGATAAATCAAAAGGGGGGCCCCCTTTCTACTACATTTATCCCAGGGAGTTAATTATCCAATCCATTGCACGAGGGAGGCCTGGATCTTATTACTACAACAAAGTGTGAACAAATTGGGTGCCGGTTCCATGCACCCTGTTTTTACTATCTGCTCTGTAAGGGGGCTGTTTAACAGGATCTGAATCCATTAATTATGCTTTCCAATTCTGTTCGTCTGTTTTTCTCTCTTTCCTTTTTTGTATCCCTTTGACACCATTAAGTCCTGGAGGGATTAATAATTGGCACCAGAGCAATCATCCCTAAACGAATAAGGCAGCCATTAGATATATACAATCTACACAGTCCGAACACATTCACCATATTTCCGCTCCTATTTTTTCCTTCCATTTGATTTGCATGCATTATTAGTGCTGGGTGGTCCAAGAGGGCTAACAAATGTAGGCAATGCCTGCACATCAGAGAATCACATATGATTAAGCAAAGCAGTCCAACAATTGTAATTAGCCAAAACATGGTGATGAGTTTAACTGAACAGGGCTTTGCTAGTGTGCTCGGACATGTCAAGATATAGAAGCTATTGTTTGTCGCTTCGTGACTTGAATGTAGAGGCTAAAGGGACAAAGTGATCAAAGGTAAACGGCATGTGCAGAATTATAAACAGTACTTTGCTTACATAGAACAGAGTGCTAATATCCTAGCTTAGCTGTCCTCCTAGCTCAGTTCTGAGGTGCAGTATATTAGCATGGAGTTGTAAAACCCAGTCCCAGGGTTGGTTTTGTCCTTCACGCTGCTCTTTTGTGTGACTCCGCACATGCTGGAGGTGCAAAGCACATTCCCCTGGAGGTGTTATCTGGCATCTGCAGAGCAAGCAACTTTCTGCACCCTTCTGGCTTTTAGGCCTCACCTTCACGAGCACAATCACCTCTTCTCTCCAACTGTAAACCATCACCTGTTTTATCTTGTGTGATTTTACGCGCTTAACTACCACCACCCCTCTATTTTCTTCCATTTCCCTAGCTCCTTTTTCCCCTGTTCCCTGCTGACTGCTGGCTCAGAGCGAGTGTGCGTCTCTCTTTTTATGTCGTAGCGACAGCTGCACTGAAGAGGGGACCAAATGGTGTAAATAACGACTGTTCAAAGTTTAGCAGCAGTGCTGTCAGGAACAGAAGCAATAGGGGCTTTGTTTATTATGCTTTGTGTTTTTTCCTCTCTTTTCTGCAACGCCTGACAGGACTCTGCTTATTATGCAGCCTGGCCAAAGAATTGAATAGATGAGACTGATTCGCCTCTTAGCTTCCTTTTATTGTTTGAAGTCAGTCCTTTACACTTGGCTCTCGGAAGAGATTACCATGTCAATGTTTGCACCTGTAAATAACGGGTTCGGCACACCACAGCCTATAGCGATAATGGCGCGATTTAGGCAGGTTTGTCAGAACAGGCATCTGTATTGTGGAGACAACAGCACGGGCATTTTGGCAAGAGCTGTATTTCACCATGACAGTGATTCACAACCGTACAGTGCACCAATGGAAAGGTAACAGTTGCCTCATTAGCATATCCATTATGACCTCACAACCACAAGACTGAGCTTTTATTCCAATGTCCTGCCTCTGTCTCTGGTTTCATTTGTAGCAGAGTTGCACCTGCATTAGTAAGTCCCATAAAAAGACAGTTACTGCACTATAGGCAATACTATTTTAATAATCTAATTAAAATATTAAAAACTAAATATAGATTACAATAAATACAATTACTAATATATATATATATATATATATATATATATATATATATATATATATATTTTTTTTTTTTTAAATTTCACCATGATTTGGCAGATTTTGCCCATAAAAGCACAGAGCTAACTACGATTTGGAAATCCAGTATACTTTACCCCAGGTACAATTTGGATTTAAAGCACTTGATTTCTAATGAAGAAACCATCACTAGTACTCCACCGAGCCCCTGACTGTTATTTCAGTTCCATCTGACTTAGCATCCGCACATGGTTCCACCGAGTGTCATTTTATCATGTGAAAATCCATCCCTGGGTTATAATCCTCTCATCACATTTACATTAAACTGACCTTCGGGATACAATGCTGTTCAGATGGGATCCAAATTTAGCGCCACTAATCTCTCGTGAACCATGGCGAATTCGAGGCTATGCTTCTAAAAGATTCCTCTGCTGAAATGTGCACAGGCACAGAGCTGATTTTTCAGGCCACATTGGTATCTTTTACACTGCGGTATCCGACTGGATAAAACTCCAAAAAGGGGGTCATGAAATTTTCTAGTGCGTTATATCCGAATACATGGCCTTGGATTTCAATGCGGGGCTAAATGTGAGTGTACAGACTAAACGAACAGAAAAACCGCTGCATTCCAGTCAGTGCTGAGGCTGTGATTATTGTACAGGAAAACTGTTGTTTTCCTTAATTAACACTAAGGCAAAGCAAACCACATGTTAGGGCTCTATAAACACACAGTGGCCTTGACTAACTCTGTGCAGTTCTCTCATCTATAGAGTATGTGCTAATATAATGATCAGATTTCTGCCAGGCACACTGCGGTAGCTTCCTAATCTCTGGATGTACGAGCCATACTTTATATTAGCGTTGGCATAGGGACATTAGAAGTGGTTTAGGGATGAAAGAGTAATGCTATGTTGTGATTCATTGCAGACTCTACCCACAATTCAAAGCACAGGCGAATCGTTTCAATGGACAGAAGGGTAATTTTAAACTCTGAGGGCTGATCTCTGTATAGAAAGCCCAGCTCAAGGGCTCAAACTATGGATACGAGTGCAAAGCGAACCCCCTCCTGCCCCCCCGTGTGCTGTGACATATTTTCCCTCCTTTTATAAGCTACTTAACAATAGAACCAAAGTTGTTTGATCTTTTAAATTTATATTTACAGCTATTGTACTGCTTCAGATAAAGATCCTAAACCACAATCCCGTTATGGCGGAAAATCCTATTAATTGTTGTGCAATAGGAAAAAAAAATGACACTTTGGAATTTCATGCTTGGGATTAATCCATCATTCCTAATAGCGACTAATCTTTGAGCATGTAATCTAAATGGTTAAATAAATACCAATAGTCATACCGGCACAGAAAAGAAAGTTATTTAAGCAGACAAAATCAAGCAGCAAGGAAAAAGAAACCGAAGTCTGAAAAGTTGCTGCATTTGAAAAGGCCGATCACTTGGCAGCGAAGAGTCTTATCTCTGTTGCCATTTTTTTTATCAGGTTAAAAATAGAAAGTCTAATTTTCCTTGAGGGAAGCAGCACTTTGTGGGAGTGCGTCTAAAAAACGATTAGTAGGAGAGGTTAGTCCATTAGTCTTTATTTCTTCCCTGACATTCTCTGGTGGTGATAATGAGAGGCTTTGTGAGAGCAGGGTGTCGTGGCAGTGTAGTGATATTTATAATATCTTTTGTCTCTGCGGGAGCTCCGGCTGCACCAGTAATGGCTACTTCTCTCTCTGTGCCAGCTCCCACTGCCGAGCGCATCCATTCCCCCATACACTCCAACAGTGTCTCGGCCTCACACCCATTACCACGACTGGCAATCTGCTTAAGGATTTACACACACACACATACAGGAAGTACTTCTCATCAGAGCTGTCTGTCAAGCACAGGTTTCTATTAAGGCTTATTTCCATAAATCTGAATTGTAAAGAGCGGCAGTGGGAGACGGGGAGCCCTCGGAAAGACACGAGACACAAACGGAAAATGTCACCAGAGGCCACGGGATTCAGATCTACCTCCCTCTGCTTTGCGGTTTTGAATTTAATTAAGCACTTTGATTGACGCAACGCTCGTTTATCAATCAGGAAGCTCAGTAATGTTGACTCAGAAAGTCAACATTACACCGAAGAGTTGCACATGAAAGAGCGAGTGAAATCTGCTGCTGTCTGTTCAGAATGTTCTTCTTTCAGCTCAATTGTTTCCATCAGAAGTTGTTTATTTGCAGGATGGTGGATGCGAGTTTTTGAAAACTGTAACCAGATTTATTCAAGATGTGACTGACAACAGATCCTAAAAAAAAAAAAAAAAATCCACAAAAACGAAACATATCCCACATTAATCAGCCACGAATTCAACATGCAGAGAAAAGTTTCATTGCTCGCATGGTTTTATTTCTGTCATATTTAGTTGCCCTGCCCACTGTGAAAGCTCATTGGTCCAAAATCCAGGATCAAATATTTCTAAACTGTGAGATTTCACTGCAGAGCATTTTTGTTTTAAGGCAAGGGGAAAAACACAGGCACATTACAGTCTACAAAACAAAAGTTCACAAGCCTTGTTTAACTCAAATAAACAAAAAATTTTATTAAAAATTAAAGTTAAACAATATTAATAAACTATACAATTTAAAATAGAATTTAAAATAATTATTAAAATTGAATTAAAACAAACCAATTAAATAAAATAAAAAATGAGTTACACAAATTTAAAAAGAAAAACAAAGAATACAAAGAATCAAAGAGAAATAATACAAGAAAAAACATTACTTATTAATTCTAAAACAAACAAATAAATACAAAAACAAACTTTCGGTTTTAAAATCCTTTAACTTTTATGGAGGTAGTGTCATTGCTGATTTAACATCACATTGTGTTAATAATGAACAAAGTATCATGGTGGTTTAGAACTTTATAAACTAATGTAAAGCATTGGTCTCTGATCTCTCTACAAAATAATCTCTAATCTTCAAAAAATATATTTGGCGTAAAATTATTTTTAAATCACTACAATCAAAGTCTCACTATCCAACTGTTACTGGCCCCTTCTTATCCATCGCTCACATTCCAGGGTCAAGTCACGGGTGTTAGGACAGAGTGAGAGCAGTATTAGGTGTCCTGCAGCAGAAAGGAGGACGGGAGAGATTTGCCGGGTGCTGGATTATGTAAACAGCAGCGCTCCCAGCTGTGAGAAGGGAACATTAAGCTTTCTCAGGCCCACATCCTAACACCCCAGACTGGGGTCAGTGTTAAACCAAAGCCTCACACTGCCAAAACTCAGCCACAGATTTAGCCAATGAGCTAAATCACATCTCAACACACAGCCAATCAGATAGTGGCAGAGCGAAACAGAGCCGCTATCTAATAATCAGCCTGAATCATTCTCAAACGCCACTGAAGCTGGCTGCTTAACACAAATACTCCCCTACTTATCTCCTATTTAGAAAACACAATGAAATCTGATCAAATCCTCAGAACAGACTCAAAGAAGTCGAAGAACGAATTTAACCTTGTGGGAGTGAATTTCTCCCAAAGGAGTTCCTCAGCTTTGGATCAGTATATAAATGTGCGTGTGTGTGTGTGTATCTCCGGGTTTTGGCTGGCAGGGAGACGGGGCTGTATGAGGCTCTGGCACCCAAGAGAGAGGGAGAGGCAGCAGAGGCCCAGCTATTCATTACTCCAGCTGGGCAACAACCCGTTACAACAGCAGTCACAACTCCAAAAACTGGCACCCACACATAGACTATTATCTGGGGCAGATTTACACGGCCTGGCACAGAGAACTGAAAAAAAGAAAATCAGTGAGATAGAGAAAGAGGAAGCGAGGATGATTCAGAATATTTGTGAAAAAAGAAGGCATAAATAGATGGACAGCAATGTTACGGAGACGACTGAACTGCATAATATTACTTCAATCTGCCGCCGTGATGCGTGGCTCTCAAATCCGACGCATTACATAAGATATTCATGGAAATGAGAGGGCACCTGTCAGAATAATCCACTCCATTCTGCTCCCACTGTTTCAAATAAGAGCTCACCAACGGGATCCAGCGTGCTAATCACACAGCCACTGTATGCACAGCCACTCAGAGCTACCACCTGGCTACTCTACACACAGCGGGAGGCACAGCTAGGCACTCACACTCATCCCGCAGTGACGACAGGGCGACAGGGACGCCACACACAGAAAATGACACTTGTGTATGTGAGTGTGTGCAATTCAAGCAAGTGTGACAGTCTTCAGTAAGTAGCAGTCAAGTGATTCCATTATCCAGCTTATTGGTAACTATTCAACAAATAAATAATTGGGCATAAATTAACTGGTAGAGTGCCATGTAATAACTAACTAACTATCTATCTATCTATCTATCTATCTATCCATCCATCCATCCATCCATCCATCCATCCATCCATCCATCCATCCATCCATCCATCCATCCATCCATCCACTCCAGCCTAGATTCAAACCACTGTCCAACCCAAAACCTTGGAACTGAAGGTTCGACATAATGAACACAGGTACAAGAAGAAGTTTCAGTTATGGAGTCCAATGGCAGGTAGTAGACCAGTGTCCATTTTACCTACTCTGCTTCACTCACTATTGTCTAATCAATCAGATGCCAATCCAATTAATGCAGTTTCTGTGCAGTAGAGCATCCTGTAATGGCCAGTAGCAAAGGGGGCCGCAATGTTCCAGGTTAATCTGCGACAGCGGAGCTAAAGTATACTCTTTCATAATCCTTTTTGTCATAACTCACGGCCACGTAGCTTAACAAACAATACGGACAGCAGACGGCCTTTAAAATGTCATTCGGAAATATTACAGACTCCTCCAGTCTATCCAAAACCACAATGTACTTCCTGACCACTAATACATGCGTGGGACCATTAACTACAGAAGTTTACGGTACAGACAGGGACAGATTTGCAGCAGTTGATGTATTTTACGCCATCATTGTTGTCGAGCACTTGAATAAATCATGTAAATGCTGCTGAAATAACTGCTTTGGTGTCGTAAATCTGTCTGTTAATTATAGTCTTATGGGGCCGTTACTGTGTATTGCTTTCTGTGCTCAGGCATGGAATGTTAGGAAGCCACACTGAAATGCCTCACTGTCTACACAGGGAATGACAACTGTATGCAGTGTCACGGCAGGCCACACTGGCCGGATCAACCGTCACGCCCTCCCCAGGCGTATAGGACATCCTCTCTGTTGAGTATATGCTGTCAATGAGCAGCGTTTATTAATAAACAAAGGGCTGGGGGAGCGCTGTCGATCCAGCGGCCCAAGGATGTCTCTCAGTCAATGTTCATCCACCCAGCCGTATCCAAAGCATATCAGCTGATTTATCACACAGGAAGCACAGGCATGGAGATATGCCAATGAACCCCCATGATAGTCGCTTCTTATCCCAGCTCAGTAAATCAGGGACGCTCTTTAAATCACACAAGTCAATCGACAAACCAGTGTGTGGGTCATGGGAAGGTTTGACTGTACAAAAAGCAAGGTTGTGAACAATGTAAGGTTTGGCTTTATATTTGAATCCCATCAAAAACATGCCCAGGCAATATTTTAACCCAACATCAAAAGGAGTATTGTTGTCCCTGTTCTACAAAAGGTCTTCATTTTCTTTAAGACCAAAATCTCATTCTCATGGAAGAAACTCTCAATTCTGACTTTTATCTCAGAATTGTATGATATAAACTAAATTGCAAGAAATAAAGTCAGAATTGCAGGAAAAAAAAAACTTTAATTTCTCAGAATTGCAACTATTTCTCAGAATTGAGAAATATCTAATTTATCTAATTTATCTCTCACAATTAGGACTTTATAACTCACAATTGCGAGTGTATATCTCACAATCCTGAGAAAAAAAAAGTAAGAATTGTGAGTTTGCATCGTGCAATTCTGAGAAAAAGTTTATTTATATATTTATGTTATATAATAATTATATTTATTTAATAAATCTATTATATATTAATTTACTTAAATTGTATTTTTACATCATAATTGTATTTAACTTCCATTGTGATGAGCAGGAATCAAACCAAGCAAAATAAAATAAAAATAAAAAATCGCATGATATACACACACACACACACACACACACACACACACACACACACACACACACACACACACACACATACATACATACATACATACATACACACAGAGAGAATTGGGGAGGGGGATTAGCATAATTATCATAAAAATATCATAATGCCAAAAAATGCTAATGATCCTAAAACAGTCTCTTATTTTCTTCTCTTTTTTTTCTTGTGATTTTAGAGTGAAATAAGACCTGGAAATGTTTTCTTAAGATTGGCCCTTAAACGTATTTATAACAATGATGGCAATGCATAAAATCTAGTTTTTCCTGTGGCAAAGATCGCAAACTACAGCACTCAGGGGTGCAAGATTAAAAATAAATGTGATCAAGCTTACAGATTACAGCCTCAACATTTATTTTTTATAGGCAAAGTTTGAACGTATGCTCATTCAGCTCTTATTTGTTCACATTTACATGTAATTAAGAGTTTCTGCATGACAACTACATCTGTGAAACAGGCACAAAATACATAATAAACACATTGCTGAGCTATTCATCAGTAAACAGAGTTCAAATCTATATTGATCAAAACTAAGGCATTATTAGCCCAGTTGAGAGAGCGACTGTAATACAGGGTCACACCATAAGAGTCTGGCTGCTTGTTTGCCATTTATTTATGCATTTATATGGATTTAATACACCAGTCTGCTCCAGGCCCTCTCCACGCGCTCGCTGTGTTACACCAAGAAAGGAAGCTGCTGTGATTTAAGAGCCGATCTCTGCCAGAGCTCATAGAGTGAGTTAACTCTACCGCAAATGCAATCAAACGTAAGTTAAAAGCCTCTCGTGCCGCAAGCTACAGTACAATAAGCACGTAACTTTGAGGCAGAAAGATTGAGAGGCTTTGCAATGAGTGGACAGATACCTTTTCTCTCTGCCATCTCATCCACTTTATCTTGATACACACCGAATAAGTGTTAAATGCGTCCTAAATTCTATTTCTCTGCTTTACGGTTACCATCCAGCACACAGACGCCTTAAAATCTCATTTAGCACATACAGGACCCATTTCTTCAGTCTATTACATTAGAAAAGGCCTGAGCTTCTCCAAAGTGCTATTGCTCTTTCTCCATCATCCTCTTGTACTCTTCCAGCAACCACAGTTTCCACAACAAAAGGCCATAATTTCATCAGGGGTGATAAAAACTGAGCGAATCAAGTCGGCGGCTTGTTACTTAGCTTAATATCTGCCTGCATCAAGGCAATAAGGGAACAGCACTGCCTGTATTAGCTAGTGAAGACTTACAGGTCTTTTACAGAAGCACAGAGAGTGTCTGCCGTGGCTTTATCTCTCTAAATATATCTCCTTTTCCTCTTGCCCTTCAGACAGACATCCTTTCTGAGGATGTACACCGTGAAGCCCAGCCTGACGTGATCGCTTTTAGGTTGGCTGCAGAGACAGACACGCTGCTGCTCCGAATGAATTCATTCAGATGACAGGCAGATGACTGGGACGGCTAAACTTCACATGGGTATGAATAAATGAAAGCAATTAGTGGATTGCTTCAGTACCACATGGCGACAGAAGTAGGTCAAAAGCTACCGGATCGAGAAGGAAAATGCGCTGTGTGAGCGACCATCGTATGAACACATGAATCTTACTCGTTGCATTTAACGGCTATTGTTATCCTGATCCTGTTTGTGGACTTCAGCTCAGCCTTTAACACTATCATTCCAAACCTCATTCTGCCCAAACTAACTTAGCTCTCCGTCGCCCCACCTCTGTCTGTCAGTGGATCAACAGCTTCCTGACAGACAGGCAGCAGCTAGTGAGGCTGGGAAAATACACATCCAACACCCGCACGATCAGCACTGGAGCTCTTCAGGGCTGCATTCTCTCCCCACTGCTTTTCTCCCTCTACACCAACGACTGCACAGCTAAAGACCCCTCTGTCAAACTCCTGAAGTTTGCAGATGACACCACACTGATCGGCCTCATCCAGGACGGTGACGAGTCTGCTTACAGACAGGAGGTGGCTGTCTGGTGCAGTCTTAACAACCTGGAGCTCAACACGCTCAAAACAGTGGAGATGATCGTGGACTTCAGGAGAAACCCGCTGCACTCCCCCCACTCACCATCATGAATAGCACTGTGACTGCAGGGGAGTCATTCAGATTCCTGGGCAGCACCATCTCTCAGGACCTGAAGTGGGACATTCACATTGACTCTATTGTGAAAAAGGCCCAGCAGAGGTTGGCGAAGGAAGTTCAACCTGCCACAGGAGCTGCTGAAACAGTTCTACTCTTCCATCATTGAATCAGTCCTCTGCACTTCAATAACCGTCTGGTTAAGCTCAGCTACCAAATCTGACCTCAGAAGACTACGGAGGTTAGTCCAGACTGCTGAGCGAATCATTGGTACAACCCTCCCCACTCTCCAAGAACTGTACTCATCCAGAGTGAGCAAAAGGGCTGGTAAAATCACTCTGGACCCCTCACATCCAGCACACTCCCTCTTTGAACTGTTGCCGTCTGGTCGACGCTACAGAGCTCTGAGCACCAGAACGACCAGACACAGGAACAGTTTCTTCCCTCAGGCAATCCATCTCATGAATATTTGAACTCTTAAAAATAAACATGAAACACACAACACTATCATACTTTTTATTTAACACACATACTTATTACATTTCGAATTTGCACCTAACATACCTGTACATACTGAATTGTAAATTTTGTATATTGTGTTTGTGCTATTTTGCATATTGTCCATTTTGTATATTTGTACATTATTTTTTTTATTATGTGTGTCCTGTCCTGTCGCTGTCATTCTGTCGCACTGTGGAGCTACTGTCTCAAAAACAAATTCCTTGTATGTGCAAACATACCTGGCAATAAAGCTAATTCTGATTCTGACTCTGATTTTCATCCAGGTGGGTTTTCACACGGACCCTCTCCATGTAGAATAAAACAGTTTTTATTATGTTGCTGACATCAAGGCTGGCTCTTTTAACTTGTGAACACCCAAGCAACCGGTTTTTATTATCACAAAAAACAAAACAAAATGAAAACATTTGACTTAACTGAAAAAAACATTAACATAACTGAGAAAATAAATTTATGATGTGCTAGTCAATAAATATAATAATCATAAATATGCTTCTTTTCTTTTAAAGAAGAATGTCTGAAGAACAAATAATGTTGAAAGTAGAAATGTATCTGGTTTCCTTCTGTCAAAAGAACAGCAAAGAACATACCTTTCCATAAATGCCATAAGTGTCATAAATATAATTTTTCCAAAGTTTGTATGTCTATAAGTCAAGGGCCCGGTTTCACAGACAGGGCTTAGACTAAGCCAGAATTAGACCACAGTTCAATTAGGACTTTTAAGTAATTTTTATAAACGTCCTTAGAAAAAAACATTACTGGTGTGCTATTTGAGACAAAACAAAGGCACTGATATATTTTAAGATCAGTCAGTGCAAGTTTCTTTCGGTTGAAACAGCTCAGACTTACATTTTAGTCTAGGACTAGGCTTAAGCCTTGTCTGTAAAACCGGGGGAAGGAGTATTAAAGATATTGCAATATGATTATAGATTTTAGTTCGTGAAACACTTTTCTTTTGGAATCATTTTTTAAGGCCCTACATCATTCAGTCCCAGAGATATGGGGACCTCAATGAGGCTCCATATTCAGATTGTTGAATATTACTCATTTTCAGTGGTGGTAACTTTGTATTTAAAGTGGAATGTCTGACATATACAGTATATATATTAATTTAGAAATCCTGGTAGGGATGTCTTCTGCTCTTATGCATGATTGAGGTGTCGAAATTATTAGTGATTATCCAAATCAAATTCTAGTACTAGACAGCTTCATAGCTGGTGAGGCAAGAAGTGGTCTGCTGCCAACAGCTCAAGGAGCATGTCCATCTTCCGGCCTGACTGAAAGGGAAAGGTCAGTAATATTTTGAGCGCTTGGAAGTGCCAACTTATTCATCCTGAACCCTGACAACCATGGATTCTAGCCAGTGGAAATGCTGAGTCACTGCTCTCCAGACCGCTCAGAGTTCAATGCCCAGAGGAAGGAGTATGAAGTGAAAAATAAGAAGCCTGCTTCCTGTAGGCCAAACACCTCGTGAGCTCTGGCATCATGTGACCCTTGATCTCTGACGAGGTCACTTCCTTTTGCACAGACTACCAGCACGACCCATTCAATGTCACAGAGTTTCAAGACAAATTAACATTTAATATTTAGACTGGAACTTTCATGGGTCACTAAATCCCAAAAAGATTAATTTTACATTTTAAGAAAAATACAAGTCAATTCTCTCAGCCGTTCTTTGGTGTGCTTACCGAGGGCAGCGGAGAACCATGCTGATATTCCATTCTTCACAAATGTGAAACTGAAAATCGAGCTGCAGAGGAGCTGCGGAGAGTAGTGAATGTCACACTGACCTACAACAACGGATGAAGAATTTTGTGTCACGATACTAACAGCAAAGCGCTTTTTCCACTGAGGCATGAATCTAGCACACCAGGCCAGGTGTGAGAGATCAGGCTTAATAACAAATGCACCAGATGTAACATGAATAGGCACAGCACTGAACAATGGAGGAGTGGAAGCCAGTACTGATGCCCAGAAAAGAGCAGGGAGAGATGCTAAAAGGCTAAAGCCATGGGACTTTCATTTCATGCCCTTGGTTTCAAAGGCATTGCCCATCATGTTAAGTGCCAAAAAGTAGTTGCTAGCTTCCATCTCATCCACTCTCTCTCATCTTTTATTAGCAATTCCTCTCTTCCAGTGCTTCCTTCTATGTGAGCATCTTGGACAGAGTGGTGGGTCACTCGTGGTTGGGGGTTGGGGGAATTTTACAGTATCAGTCCATGCATTCCCTGAGAATCAAGCCCATGACCTTGATGCTGCTAGCCCAATTATTCACTGTTTGAAGAACTACATGACTGCTAGTGTATTGTACTTTTACATTTACATTTAGTCATTTAACAGACACTTTTATCACCACATAGTACCACCTAGTTTTACTATTGTGAACAAATACATAATACAAAAACATAACTGAAATATTAATAAAATTTAACATAACGGAGAAGAATTGCAACTGAACTAAAACTAAAATATTTTCAGGAAAAATTATATTCTAAACTATATTCTAAAGCTTTTACAAATCAGATCCATTAAAAGTTTAATTGATACCAGTTACCTGATACCTGCACAAACTTCGTCAGTTCTAAAATAACTAATTAAAGCTTTTATAATAAACCAAATAAATAGTTAAATGGTTAGATATAAATAAATTAAAATAAATACATAAAACTAGACAACTCAAAATCTACAACTACACTAAATCTACTAATAAAATGAAAGCAAAACAAGTATATACATAAAAAAACTGAATAAATAAATATATACAAAAATAAGCATATACATAGGGCTGGACAATTATTCAATATCAATATGTATCGCGATATAATTTTTTTCAATGATGGTGATTTCATTTTTAAACACATTTCCCATATTTCGATATACAGTGTTTCCCATACATTTATTTATTTATTTTGTTTATTTACTTCGTGCTTGAACCTAAATCTTTTTATTAATTAAAGTATTAATTTCTATAATCTAGAAATTATAGAAATTAATACTTTTATTTAGCAATGATGCTTTAAATTGATCAAAAGTGATGATAAAGACATTTTAATGTTACAAAAGATTTCTATTTCATATAGATGCTGTTCTTCTGAACTTTCTATTCATCAAAGAAACCTGAAAAAATTCTGCTCCACTGTTTTCAACATAATAATACGTGTTTTTTGAACAGAAAATCAGAATATTAGAATGATTTCTGAAGGATCATGTGACTGGAGTAATGATGCTAAAAATTCAGCTTTGAAATCACAGGAATAACTTGCATTTTAAAATATTTTCAAATAGAAAACAGTCATTTTAAATGGTAAAAATATTTCAAAATGTTACTGTTTTTGCTGGTAAAAATATTTCAAAATGTTACTGTTTTTGCTGGTAAAAATATTTCAAAATGTTACTGTTTTTGCTGTATTTTGGATCAAATAAATGCAGGCTTGGTGAGCATAAGAGAATTCAAAAAACAGAAATCTTAATGTTCAAAAACTTTTGACTGCATGGTATTGTATGTTAGCCTACAGTTTGAAGTTAAAGATATTAATATTAATAAGGTGAGTCTGAGATGTTTATTTTTCAGTGATTTCACATTTCTTGTTTGTATGAAGGCTAAATACAAATAAAAGATGAACATTAATTTATAGACTTGGTAAATTCATTTTTCATAAGTTTGTAGGTACAGACATCTGTTGTGGGCATTCTTGGCATTAGGCTTTTTTTAATAGTGTTCATATCGATTTTGGAATTATATCGTATCGACCGAAATTAAGAAATATATCGTGATATAAATTTTGGCCATATCGTCCAGCCCTACATATACATAAGATAAACAATAAATAGATTTATTTAAAGTTAATTTACACAACTGAAAGGGTTAAATAAAAAAATCTAAAACTAAAACTAGTAATCATAACGTGAAAACAAAACAAGTATATAGATTAACAAATGTATAAATACATGTATAAACAAACAAATATATAAACAATAGAGTGTTTAATTATTTTAGGCAATTTATACAACCTAAAATGTTAAGCAATTAATTAAATAAATAAAAAACTAGAACAGTCTCAAAAATCTAAAACTAAACTAAAACTAATCAGATATTTTTTTTTATATTGTATCTTTTCCTATGTTGTTCTATAGGTATAACCCCACCATAGCTCTACATGAATGAACATATATTAATGAAACATACATACTGGCAGCATCACATGCTCATGCACAGGCATACATCAGAAGAGCAGGCATTGGAATTCAGAGCAGGGACTTACTAGACCCAGCCCCAATGTGAACAGAATAGTAATAGAATTATACTACTGACTATAGTAGACTACTATAAGTAGACCATATGCAACACACACAGATCCTTTGGGACTAGCATTGAGGTGTGAGCCTCAGGGTCATGCTGTTTGTAAGCGGTTCAGGCACCATTTCTGGACAATCTGCATTGGTCATGGTCTCGAACCTGAATGGCTATAGCCATCTAAAATGTTTCTTTCGCTCATCTGCGCCTCTGACTCTTTCTCTCGCAGAGTCGATTCAGAACACATGAAAGGGTGGTTTTTTTCTCCTCTCAAATGCAACAGACGCTCCTTGGGCATTAAGCTTGATCAAAGACTAATCTGTGTGTGAATGATGATTCAAATTAGCATCTGTTTCAGCTGGGCAAGAGTGAGCGGCTGAACCCAAAGCTATTTGAGGAAATAAGAGAAAAGAGAGAGAGAAATACAGAAAGAGATGGAAATAGAGAAGGATCTGACACTAAATGGGACCAGAATCTTTTGCAAATATGTAATGATATACGATGTGCCATCCCTGCCAATCACACCAAGTTCAAACAGAGATACTGCAGACTGATTTACATAGCTGAAGTGGAATGGCAGGAAAAAGAATTTACTGAATGGCAATGCATTACCGATTTTCAAAGATTGTCTTGATAAACTTCTTTTGTTAAAAGTTTTGTTAACAGTTACAGCAATTTCTTTGAGTTTCACTCATTTAAATGAAACCTACATCATGTTTGCTGCCTTAATTTAAATTCAATTCAAATTCAAATTGGAACTTAAAAGGCATCCTCAACTCAATTCCAAATGGAATTCTCAATGGAGGTTCTGAATGGACGTCTTCCTTGAAACCTATACTGTTGCAGGCTAAGTGAGTCAGCTGTCAGCTAATACATCCAACCAGGATTTAACAAGTTACTTCATGGAGAGGTTTACTGTCTTGTGAGTCATTTAGCAAATGCAAAAACAGAGCAGGAACTTCACCCATGGAATCCAGCTTTTGATGTGCAGTAGAGAGTGGAGGTTAAAGGCACCTGATGTTTGAAACTACATCAGGCAAAACAAAACAGGTCAATGTTAGAGCATGAGCAACGCATTCAAAAACCAAGGCTGTGATTGCTAACATCAAGCTACATTAATCAGGGAGGGAGGGAAGTTTTTATACCAGGTGTTGACTGGAATAATTTGGGTGGAGAATCGGAAATGACTTTTAGTGCAAGAATATACTTGAGTTCTGACTAGGCGTCTCTCCAGAGAGGGTGACTTATCTTGCCTGACCTTAGCATGGCAGTGTGCCAGTCATCCTTGGTGACCGGCATGTGAAACAGTAAGCCACTTCTTCCGTCCTATGAGAACGGTCACGCCAATGCTGTGCCCCGTCCGTCAAACTTCCCCTGAGCACTACTAATATAATGCCCATTTCCTTTTTGCTCCCTTCCTCTTCCCGTCTGACTCACTTACGCCAGGAACAATCAGAGAGGTCTTATTCACATTCCATCTTTCTTGTTTCCCGATTCAAGTCATATTTTGTACTGCCAACGGATACTGTCAGTCAAAGAGTCACCATTAACTTTTATAAAGTAACCAGAGCCCAGCTACTATAACAATCAATAATCATTTATTACCTTGTGAAAAGTGCTGAGAAATTTGCGCAAATTTCACATTTCACCATTATAAACCGCACAAAGAATTTCTTACAGGGACAATTCCCACGGAGTTACCAGCATAGTTCTAATATCCAAAAAAATGATATTTACATGAGTAACACAGATGAGGTTGTGTTGAAATTGAAAAGCATCCAGAGAATCCAGAGAAAACTACAATCAGGAATGTTTTACCATTGCATGCCATAATTTTCCAGCAAAACGGTGTATAATTATATGGATATATTTACTTATAATAAAAATAAAAAAATCAGCTTGTTGCTTAATTTTAGTAAACAAAAATGTAGTTAAAAATAAAATTGTGGGTCAGTAAAACAATTTTTTTTAAAAGAGGTCTCATATGCTCAGCAAAGCTGGATTTATTTGATTAAAAATACAGTAAAAATAGTAATACAGTGAAATATTACTACAAATTAAAATAACTTTTTAAAATATATTTTAAAACGGAATTCATGCATGTGATGACAAAGCTGAACTTATATATATATATTTTTTCCCCTAAAAAAAAAAATGCTGTGGGCCTTAACAAATGCAACACGATTTTTTAGTTGTCTTCTGTTTAATGCTGGTTTCTGAGCACTAATTTGGCCACGGAGACCACTGCGTGAGAGAATTCGACAAACTGTTCTTGTAGATACAGGGGTTTCTGGTGACCAGTTGTTATGTAGCTCTGCTGCAGTTGAAAAAGGGCTGGCCCTGGACTGTCGAACCAACAAACAGACAGTTGTCTTACGGGGTCTGCCTGACCTGGGCCTGTCATGAACTTCACCAGTTTCTTCAAGTCTTTTTCTTATCCTCTCCACTTGATGTTTAGATACATTAAAGATGTCTGCCACCTCAGCAGGAGACTTGGTCTTCAGACTCTTGATGATCAGCACTTTGGTCTGTGGTAGAATCTTTGGCATGCTGTCAGAGGTCAGGATGCATTTCAAATGAAGGTTGGGTGTGCTGGGGTTCTTCTTCTACACACCTGGGAATGTGTTAATTACAGTATTTGTCACAGGTGACGCTCTAATCTGTGATTGGTTGAATCCTTTAAAGATGTGACAAGACTTTTGTCTAAGCAAAGTCTGACCTTTCTGTCCTAATTAAATAATTAAACATCAAGGCATGATACGATTTTATTTTGGTAAAATAAGCGTAATCTACTCAAGTCAAGTCAAGTCAAGTCTGCTTGACTTGACTTGAGTAGTCTGTCAATTCTTCCACATGTACGGCACATACATACATACAGAAAATTGAAATTGAAAGGTGAAGTCTTCTGTGCAGTGGAGCTGTTTTGTGCCTCAAAGTGAGCAAAGAAGGCATTCAGCTCGTTCAGCAGGGAGATGGTGCTGTCACAGGTCTGTGGTGGGGGCTTGTAGTCTGTAATGGTCTGTATCCCCTGCCACAGACTCCGAGTGTCTCTGCTGTCGCTGAAACGATGAGCTATCCTCCTGGAGTACTGTCTCTTGGCCTCTCTGATGCCGCGGGAAAGGTTGGCCCTAGCTGTCTTCAGGCCCTCCTCATCTCCAGCTCTAAAGGCAGCGTTCCGAGCCTTCAGAAGTCTGTAGACCTCCCCTGTCATCCAACGCTTCTGGTTGGCCCTGACAGTGATGGACTTTGTGACCGTTACATCATCAATGCAGTTGGTGATGTAGGCATCTAGAGGCCTTTGCCTTCCATATAAGCCACTTCTGATTCCAAATGATCAACTAGAAGTCAAGTTATTATTTGTTGTTCCTACAACTTGGATAGGCAACAAGACTTTTGTCAGGGGGTGTATATATATTAGGGTGGGGGCACGGTACACAGATGTCATGGATCGGTACGTACCTCGGTTCGGGGGGTCACGGTTCGATACGATTTTGGTACAACAGGGAAAAAAAAGAAATCTACTATGCTCAGTTTCTTTTAATTTATTTTGAACAGACAGTAGTGCAAATTACAATTTTTTCCACCTAGATGTGAAAATACTACATTTTATTACATGTTATATATATAAAATCCGTATTGTTTTCATTGTGAGTGTACACAAATAAAAACAGACCTTTATACAGTGATTATTAATAAGACAATAAGCCGAAGCCGTTTAAAGCCGAAGCGTGCGCACACACACAAACACACAAAAAAAAAACACACACATCCGATCCAGCATTGCTAACTTGACAGCGCAATTGATACTTTATCAAAATAAAGTACAGTGAGCCAAACATCAGCGCACCCGCCTCTGTGTCACCGTTGGAAGGCGACTGAAGTACAAAGCCTATAATTTACATAATAAATAATAGTTTAGCATTCAGATACGTTACATAGCAAATATGGAAATATTATGGAATATTTGGATTTGTGACGAATGAGAGAGGTAGGACACACGAGCCCAAAGCCCCATTTCGCAACTAGTTGAGTGCGCAAGCCTTTAACGTATACTTTCAGAATCAGCACACGGTCATTGTTTAGTGGGCTTTGTTTTCAAGTGCGTAACTCATAGTTAAAGCCGGGCTCACACTGTGCAATTTTTAATAGTCTTTTGCTATTGTTGCTTGTCACACTGTACGAACATGATCCCCATGTCAGACTGTAGGATCTCAGTTGTCTTAATGTCAGACTGTAAGACAGTCAAGATGCAACAAAAACGGACGTACTCAAGAAGACTTGTCCGGAGTTTTACATCATCAATACGTGACCCGCGTTCTCTCGCTATAATGGTAGCTAGCAAACAACAGCAACGTGTAGCGTTAGTTTTATTAATTACATGTCTTGATGTTACCCCCCCCTCCGAAAAAGACGACGTGTGTGGAGCAAGTCATGGCTGGGCAAAAGAGGACTTTATGGACTTCCAGTTCTACAGAGCAAACTTGAGGTAATTTTGTTATTCGAGTTTAAACATCCTGCCCCTTAATAAGTAAACTTTACTTTGTACATATATTGTTTTTACAAATAACGAAGTTGAAGTTTGAAGTTGTCGCGCTAATTACGTCATCAAGTTCAGTGCTCCTATTGGTTCTTGGTTTGACGGTCGTCGTAGAAGATGTCACACTGCAGGAAAATCAGGCACTGACACTTCCAGAATTTAATCGGAGGAAAAAATTGATCGCAACGGCCATTAATCGGCTGTCGGTGAACATGTCAAACCAGCGATCTAGACAACCGATTTTAGCCTAGGATTATAGGAATCTTTTAGGATTTTAGGATTTTCAAAATTTGTCTCAGACGACCAAATCGTGGCCAAAATCGCACAGTGTGAGCCGGGCTTAAGGCTAGAATGGATTCGTATGGTGCTACATAGCATTCATTGTTCTTCTGCTGGCAGTTATCAAACAGCGTTGAATTACTGCGGCGCCCCCTTCTGGACTGGGGTGAATTGCCTGTACTCGTCGTAAGGCCTCATGCACAACCGAGATGTCCGTACCGTGACGGTTCAGTACGAATACATGTACCGTGCCACCCCTATAATTAATAGGCCTATACTATTAACAAATACATGCAATACATATAGCTACATAAATATTTTCAATATCAATTAAAAAATGCATTGCTAAAACATACAAATGAATCTTTCTGGAGAGCCAGGAAAAAATCCTTGTAATATTCAATCCACATTGTTGCTTCACAGTAATTTACATCCTGCATACGAGATGAGACACAAAGACCTCACAATGAAGCACTGACTCAGAGGAAGATCTCCCACTCTGCACTAAGTACGCTAGAAAGTGCAAAACAAATCAAAACTTTTAGCTGATGAAAAATGTCACTGTTGCACGTAGGAGGACGAGAAAGCATCAGAGAAGGATTCAAATGTGGAGCGACATGTTGAAGATGCGAGGGGGATTGATAGGCTGTGACCCGCAGTATGTCAGACAGCGTACATCACCGCCAAGCTTACCATGATCTCTACATTCATTTAATTCATCCACTTATCACACTTGCAACAGCGATGATGGACACAAACATGATCTGTAGTCACCACTAGGTTCCCTTTAACCACTGTTAGAACATCAAGGAGATTGAGGCTGATAGCAGGTCACGATATACTGATGAGGTCTTCGGATGGAGTTATGCCGTATCCTGAGGTGTTTCAAGGATTTTATCTAGGTGAAGATCTTTTGTTCTGAGAGAGAGCAAAGCAGAGTAGCCGCATGATTTGAAGCGTATTGACTCGAAGTGAAAAGCCTGAGGCCAATTGGCTAGACAGAAGCACAAATTCACAAGAAGAACCCAGTCACGGCCGCACACTTAGACACCTTGGGCTTCGTTTTACTGATCCAACATCAATGGAAAGACAATCAGAGACCTGCTTTTCATTCTAAGAAGGACAGGTGTGTGTGTCTCTGGTCATTAATGCAGACACGCTGGGCATCTGCCAAAGTCCTGCAAAGATCATTAGGTGATGCAACAAGCCAGATAAAGCTTGCCAAAAGAGGGCATGGTTGTACTGACACCGCAGCACCAACATCCATGCGCAACTCCACCGAACAACATGTACGCATGCACACATATGCTTGCTTGCAGCCACATACACTTCTTTCTTTCACATACCTCACTGAGCAAACAGTAGGAGGAACAGAGGAACGAAGGAGGGACAGTGTTTAGGAGGGGTGGAAAGCTGTCTGCTACAAGCTGTTAATTGTCAGGCAGAAACTAAATGAGTAAACAAACAAACAATATAAAGCGCATTCATTTTTAATTCGGGATCTCTCAAACCATACTGTTTTGCGGCACGCTTGCTATTGACAAAATTCTTCAACAAAGCCAGATTCGTTCTGATGCATAATAATGACAGGCAGAGATAATGAAATATTTATCGCCTCTAGGAACAGCAGCTCTGCCTTTTTTGAGTCCGTTACATAACTGGAGTATTTCCAAAACAGTTGATGTGGGACCAATGCAATGAGCATATGCGGTGGGTGGTTCACCTCTGAACTCTTGCCCGTGGCAATGAGCGCCGTCTTCAACTCAGCTGAAGGTTAGAAACTTCATTTTGAATGTGTTCGCAAGCAGTTAAGACGCCTCGGGTTACTGCCAAAAACTCACTAAACAATTCAACCTAAAAGACGCTTGTGGTAATGAAAATGTTTCTCCAAAGTTGTATGTTTTCAGAGTTCATCAGGCTGTTCTATCTGAAACGTTCATGGAAAATATGATTCCTCACTAGATGACCACCAGGGTTGTGTGCCCTGGTGAAAATATGAATTCTAAATTTGAACTGAATTTTAATTTACATTAGCAAAACAGCATGATTCAAATTTGAACGCATAGAAGTAGAACAGAAATAAATTGAAGAGCACTAATTTTTGGTGCCGATTTTCAGTGCTGTATTTTGACCAATCCTGGCATATGTCTATCAACTCATCAAACACCTCAACAACTCCCTAGCAACCACACAGAACACCCTAGCAACAGTTTGATGTCATAGGAACATCCTAGGATTTGGTTTTATTTATCAGGAATGGTTTATCTATCAGGAATTTTTACAAAAAACAAAACAAAAAAACAAACAAAAGACAGTAAAAACCTGTTTACTACATTATCATATACAGTAAAAAAACTGTAAATGGTTTATCATTAGATAATTGTACTATAAAATACTGTAAAATCTTAAAGTGCAAACTAGGAATTACCATATTACCATATTGGTGAAAAATGGCCAAAAGGACATTGACATAAGATTATTTTAAATAAATGACTTTGTTTCTTCTCATTTTTGTTATCAGTAATGTACTTTACGGTTTTGTGTGTTACATTTTGCTCATGATCACTGCATTATTTAGGGACTTAATAAAATTATTTCACTTTTTTAAGTTGTAAAATATACAGGAACCAACATGGCATCCTTTAATACTGGACCATTACATTATAATTTTTACAGTGTAATTTCAGAGGCAGAGCTAATTTTCTTGGAATAACATGCACCAATTAGAGAACAATCAGATCAAGAAGGTGTATTAAGAAAGTAAATAGCGTCCATTTTGGTTCATGTCGACTTCAAAGTTGAGGAAGGCCCCAGGAAATGGCCAACAGTTAGATAACCTGCGATCTGCTAAGCTTACACAAGTCCTGATATGAACCGTTCATAAAAGCTGGACTCAGATCAGTGCAAGAGCACCGCGCTGAGTAAACACCAAGCTGACACCATTACATCACAGTGACAGAGTGTCACAGATTCCACGCTTTCACTTCTTGTGTGGCAGGCATTAAACAGCATTAACCCATAATCCTAAACTGCTACAGATGCAGACTTGAGCCGCTATTCATTCACAGCAGAGAACCTGCCCAAACCCCCCGTCCATTCTCCCTCCCTCCCTCTCTCTCTCGCCCCGACCCTCCCCAACCCCCATCGGCAGGCAGTAGCTTCAGCGCAGTCATATTTAATCAACATCTCGGCGGACAACACAGGGATATGCCGTCCTCTGTTGAGACTCTCTGTGCTGACACACTTGGGATAATTGTCTTAGATACCCTAATTCGGCAGTCGCTTCCCTTAAATGCACAAGAAAAGAAGCGTGGTTGACCTACATTGCTGTTGATCTGTGAATTATACACAATGTCAACATTTGATTATTTATTTCCTGTAGTGTAATTCAAAAGATGAGCGCTTACATTCATAATTGTGCTGCCTCAAACATGGAGAGCTGAAATGTCAAGGTTTGACACGGCAGGAATCACGCTATGCTGAGCATAAGGGAGAACTTCTCAGTCCAGAATACTTTTCCCACTCTGAGTCGCTCCTTCGGTATGACCCTCTGTTCTCGTTTTAAGTATGGATCCTTCTTGTTTTCAAAGGAGCGTGTCCAATATTCCTGGCACCAGCCGGGCCTTCTGTGACTGTGCTTGCACAAACCAGTTATGATCATGGGTACACAAAGATGGCATGTGCCATATTTTTAACTTTGGAAGTTGAGAGTTTCATCAACTTTCATCATCACTTTCAGTTTGTTTTGCTCTATGCTGTGGAAAGTGTTTATCTTCTTGAGTTCCCTTCTCTCCTGCCTCTGTTTCTCTCTCTCTCTTTCCGAGGAGCTCTGTTTGCTATCAGACTCAGGAATGAATTTGGGAGGCTTATCGGAGCTCTTTTCCCAGCTGAGGCGGAGAGGATGTGTTAAGGCGTCTGCCTCCTGACAGGAAAGAGGAGCTATCTCTCCTGATAAGGCCATGGCTGACTTGAGAATTGTAACAAAGCAGACAGCATGGATGCAGGTGGGTACACGTCAGCGTACGTGCATAAGCCCGCAGCCAAAAAACTCAGACAGGTAAAAGGAGGTTAAAAGCAATTATATTCCCACAACAAAGGAATTATTCCCACCAGTGCACCACTGAGAGGCTGGAAAAGGTGTGATTTGAATGCGCACTGCTCTTGAATCAAGCAGAAAAAAAGAGAATTAGAAAGAACGTCAATGCAATCCTGAAAACGACAACTTCAGAGTAAATGACAAAACCAAGGACTACAGCTTCCAGTCAACAGGGGGCAGTGTGCATATCCAAAGCACATGAACCTTGGGTAACTCTTGTCTACCTGCCCTTGGCCTTCATTTATTTCTTCTGAGGGACATATAAAAATGTCTCAGCATTTTGAATTAGTTTGGACCCCATTGACTTTCATTCTATATACAAAAACAGTTCTGCAAGGGAAAGAAATGCACAACTTTGGAACGACGTAAGGGAGAGAAAACTATTTTTGGCTACACTGCCCTTTAAAATTTAAATTATTATTACATTGTCTGTTTACAGACATTTGTCAATCAAAAGGATTCACTGCATGGTAATTACACAGCCAGTGACCATTCCAATAAACAAGACAAGTAAGCAATTATTCCAACACTGATAGGATGAAGTTCTATCACACAGAAATTACGGATTGTAAAAAAAAAAAAAGCTTGTTCAGCACATCATTCTTTTCGTCTAGCATGTCTGTGGTGGGATCTCAAGTTTAGCAAACACAACATGAGGGGTTGTGGTTAAGGGAGGGAAATCATTAGCGGTTTGTGGAAGGCACAAAAGGCTTGCGTAAGCATACCGTGTCTCCTTTTAGACGCCGTGTAGAAAATCAGCATTAGCATTTTCAAGGTTTAACATACCGATTTGATGTTACCATACAATCAGCCTACAATTCACTGACAAACAAACAGAAACACTACAGTCCATAGATTATTACTGTTATCGCTGAAATGGGCGGGCTTCGCATGCTGTGAAATATGGCATGCATGTAGCGGAAAGGATTATATAAACGGAAGAATTATAGAGTCTTAGAGTAGTCCCACAAAGAGCGAACCTCGAATGCGCAAGGAACCTGTTGTGCGTAAACTGCTAATGTGTTCCGCGCAGAAGACAGATTGAGGCATTGAAGAATGGCTGTCCTATAGAAGTGTGTCATGAAGGCAATTCCATTAACATCTTAATAAAAGCAGCCCGGGCCCAAGAGAGCCTGGAGGCTCTGACTAACGCTTTCAGTCAATGGCTTGGGATGAAAAAGTAACAGAGGGCCGCACAGTGCAGGAACTTCGTGGCAGCATTTTTCAGGGACCGTTACTCTTCCCAAAGGACCGGCCTTTGAGTTTGTATGCTCCCCATCATGGTCCACTTGCTCCATTCCCTTTGCCATTTTCATTTACTGTCCTTCTTCCCATCTGCTGGATTGAAGATCTAAACAAAAGCTTTTGTTTTCCACAAGCTGGCGGCGGCTACAGGGGGAGATAAGGAGAAGGGGAGTGCTGGGTTTAACTGAAGAACTCTTGCCTCTTATGACCAGGCACACGGTTACATGTGTCTTGCTCTCTCGATCGCCCTCTCTCTCTTCCGCTCCACACACACACAAAGCCTTTTCTCTGCCTTCTTCAAGTAGTTTCTTTCTGGCCAAAGTCTCAAGAGGCAAAACTCCATCATGAAGACTAGATAAAACTTAGCACAGACACGGCCCAAACATCCAAAAAGCCCTAGCCATCCCAAATCAAAGCATCTCACATAATAACAATTTTCCATAAAACCACCCTCACCCGGTTACCCTCAAAAAGTTTTCTCTCCGAACAGAATGGATTATCAGCCCACTCATTAAAAGGCAGCTGAAGGTCTGAGTTCATATTGGAGAGATGGGAGGCAATTGATTTTTGTTTCTGTGTTTTGAGTTGCTCATACGAAAGCACTGCTTCAGATAGTCGAAAGCAAAAATGGTCTCAACAAGCTACTAGTAGCAATACCAGTATTTCAGATGATCAAAGTGCAACAAAAAAAAAAAACTGAGTACAACAAGTGCCTTAAGAATAGTTCACCCAAAAATTAAAATTCTATCATCATTTATTCACCCTCATGTTGTTCCAATTCTGTGGAAAACAAAAGCTGTTTTTTCTGAAGAATATCCTAGTGCTGGTATTGGCCATTAAATGAAAGTTAAGAGTCCCCATTGTTTTAGTCCCCACAGAAACAAAGTAATACAGGTTTGGAATGACTCAAAGATTAATCATTTTGTAGTGAAAACGCCCCTTTTTGCTTAGGGAGAGTGCCATAGACAACAGATCTTTTTTAGAACATGTGTTTCCATTCTTAATAAAATGTTGCATAAAACTGGCAGCGTTCTCAGAATCTCCAGCACCTGTGCGTGATTGACTCGTCCGATTCTCTTGCCCACACTCTGGAGCTGTAAATGCGTTAACAACCCCAATTCTCTGTGACCAATCTGGACACTGGCACTTTCCAAGCGAGAGTCTGTCCACCAACTGTTCAAGGGTAATTAGCTGCAGCAGAAAACACAGGCCTAATTACAGTGTAGCCGAACGTCAGGTCACCGTATCAACCCTATGCATAATCCACCAATGCTGAAGACAAATTATCGCACCAGGTTGTACAGAGATAGACAGAGAAGCCGGACAGCCGGAACTACCTATTTGGTAGACCAGTGCACACTATTTTCTATGTAAACTGAATCTGCAGCCTGCTTCCAAATGTCAATGTCACAGGATAATTGTGATCGGCACTACATCTGGCTCCACTTTGTACTCTTGGACGCATGTACACGTACACCTAAAACACGCTTTAAGCAAGCGAAATGGGTCAAGAGTGATAGTGATCTTTGTTGTGACAGTTGGACAGTAGAGAGCCCTAGATAAACAGCCGAGCGGCAACGCTGCAAAAGAGAATGCAAGATCAATGCGTGAAGGCAAACAAACATTGGATACACACACTAATACATGAGACTAGCATAGAGGAAGCAGATGAACTCTCTCGACAAGAGCCCATCCTGCAGGGCATAAGCATGCGAGAGTCTGTCTGTGTGCATGAGCGGTGGGGGGACAGTGGAATGGCTTGCATTGCAAACACAGTCCTCTGCATGCGTTTGTATTGTTCACTCATTAAGAAATAGGTCAAGGATTCCGCCTGCATGCATCTGGACTTGTCAAAATCTCTTAAGCTAAATGGGGCAAGCCCGTATGCCACCATGAGAGAAGAAAAGAGGGGGTTCTCTCGAGGTGTAGTACACACTGGTGACACAGCATGTAACTAAAAGGAGCACAGGCTTATGTATGACCCTTCAACCTCAAATGCCCCTCTGCCTGTGGTTAAACCACTCTGGAACCCTGGGTAGGTCGGACATTGTGGTTTGTTGCTGCAATGTATTTATCAATAGGTGGCGCTACTGAGCTACATGGTCCTACTCGAAGGATGGGGGGTGTCACGGTGCACACACGAGGGAGGAACCAGGAACACGCAGACGAGGATATAACTTCAAATAATATACTTTACTAGGACAAGACATCAGGACAGGACAAGGCAAGGCAGACACGGACATCAAACACCGGGGTTAACGAGTAGACCAGACAAATTGTAACTCAACAGACAGGACTAATATACACAGGTAAATCATAGCTAATGAGACAAACAAGGCTGGACAAGAATTAAACTAATGATATGACAGGAAACAAACCAAATAAGGAAACACAAGGGGCAGGAACACACGACACACACGACAGTTCCCTGACATAACTCCCCCCTCCCGAAAGGCTCGTCCCGAGCCTTAACAGTTCCATCGGGGAGGGGGGGTGGGCGCTCTGGAGGCCTCTCAGGACAGACACGGACCACAGGACGGGGACCTCCAGAGCGGAACAGACAGACAGGACCCATGGTAGAGCAGGGAGCTCAGGAGGCCATGGCAGGTGGTAACTGTGGCCATGGCATCCTTCTTCGGCCCACCCACTCCACCCAGAGCTCTACTACCCCCCCCCAAAATTTCCATGGGGAATCCAGGGGGTATCAGGAGCCCTCCGGGGCTAGACAGACAAAACACGACAAGACACGACAGAAACCCTCCAGGGTCAGACAAACAGGACAGGACATCCCACAGGAACCAGAAGCCCTCCTGGGCTGGCTAGGAAGCTGAGGCTTCCTCTGGGCATGACGAGGAGTCAGGGGCCCTCACAGGGTCCCTCAGCGACCTCCTCCACTTCTGCGACAGGGGGGGCAAGCGGCTGCGACTGGCCTCCATGGCCACAATTCAAGGAGCCGCCTGCCCCAGACGAGTCTCCATGGACAAGACAAGACATGGCATGACAAGGTGTTTAAAATGTTCCTGTGGGCACAACGAACACAAACACGGCTCTCCTGGCCGTGACATGTGGACTTGATCCACGGAGAGGGTATCGGCGACCGGCAGGCTTGAGTCAGCGGCAATCCGGTGGGCTTGAGTCAGCGGCGGACCGGCGGGCATTGAGTCAGAGGCGGACCGGCGGGCATTGAGTCAGAGGCGGACCGGCGGCGTGCACAGGGGAGCCGCGGACGGCGGCGTGAACAGGGGGAGCCGCCGACGGCGGGTTGGCTTTCCCCGCGGACGGCAGCGTTGATCTCCCGCGAACGGCGGGCACGGTGAAGCCGCCGACGGTGGGTTGGCTTTCCCCACGGACGGCGGACTTGGGTGAACCGCAGGTGGCGGCGTGAACTCCCGCGAACGGCGGGCTCGGTGTGCCGCGGACGGCGGCGTGAACTCCCGCGAACGGCGGGCTCGGTGTGAGCGGCGAGGTTGGGATAGCCGCGGGCAACGGCGGATATCTCCCGCGATCGGCGGGCTGGATGAGCCGCGGACAACGGCGAACTTCTCCCGCGATCGTCAGACTGGAGGGCTCGCGGCCAGTGGACTCGCGGCACTCGCGGTAATCCTGCCGAACTCCCACGCCGACTTGACGCGGGCTAGGGCAGAAGGACGAGTGGCGACTTCCATACCACGAGGGACAAACAGAACCGGAACAAACAAAAAAACTTTTCAAAAAACGGAAAACAAAACGAGGTGAAGGGGCGCCGCTTACTGTTTTGGTCTGGTCTTCTGTCACGGTGCACACACGAGGGAGGAACCAGGAACACGCAGACGAGGATATAACTTCAAATAATATACTTTACTAGGACAAGACATCAGGACAGGACAAGGCAAGGCAGACACGGACATCAAACACCGGGGTTAACGAGTAGACCAGACAAATTGTAACTCAACAGACAGGACTAATATACACAGGTAAATCATAGCTAATGAGACAAACAAGGCTGGACAAGAATTAAACTAATGATATGACAGGAAACAAACCAAATAAGGAAACACAAGGGGCAGGAACACACGACACACACGACAGTTCCCTGACAGGGGGGGGGGGGGGGGGGGGGGGGGGGGTGTTTGCGACTATCCATCAAGCATTCATCCCAACGTTCAGTCAAAGCCAGAGACAGAGGAGGAGCTCTTCTGCAAACACTAGATGCCTTGTGGACAATGGGAGAGATGAGTGATGCGATAGCACATACTTTAGGATCTTTACATTGCCGTTTTCACAGCTGCAGAGTCTCCTCTGAATGGACTGATAAGGTAATCTCACTGACCTCAAAATCTAAGCCAAGAAGATACAAGCATGTATCCAAATTGGCCCCTAAACTAACACACTCGAGCATAGCATTTAACTGGGGCAAGGAGGATAAGCACTCAGCATGGGTCTCTTGTGGCCACACCATTCAGATTCGACCCTCAGCTTTCTAGCTAGCTTTGCATCAATCTGAGAGCCAACGGCTACAGAGAGAGGAACAAACCCCCTTTAAGCACATAATACCCTCCAATTACCTTTCAGGAAAGGCTTAATGTACCTGACTGACATAATCAAATCAATAGCATGCGACCCTATACGTAAGAATGCTAGAGGCTTTTTGACAATCAGGATGAACATGCAAATCCAACTTAGGAAGCTCAAGCTGTGAGCAAGGGAAAAGACAGCCCTTTACTCTGATCAAACTGCATGGAGGCGGTGAGGTAAGCAGGTAAAGTTGATGGGTGTGCACCCAATGGAGACTTGTCCTCTCGGCTTTGTGTAGTTAACCTTATTGATTAAAGAGCCTGTGATCTAGAGATGCTCTACAGCTTTCTCTGTTTCTCAGCTCCTCATCAAAGAGAACAAACTACAAAGCCACATAGTGAGCAGAATGCAACGTACAAAATGTAATCATACTCTGCCATACATAGGGGAGTCAAAGTGACATTTAATGCTCTCAGATGAGCAATGTTTAAACCATTGGCGTAAGGGACGCTGTGCGGGGGGGGGGGGGGGGGGCCTTAATGGCAGTATAAACCAATTATACAAAGGTTAAATATGCCTATAAAACGTTTGAAATCTGCAAAGAGTCAGCATAAATGACACTGGAATCATAATCACAGAAAAATGTACCAAACTTGTTTATTGTTATAAATTAACATCGCATGCCGGACCAAATACACAATGCATGCTGATTAACATGAAGGAGCAGCACTGAAAAAGTATTTTTTGGCAAAAGTAACATAACTTGTGCATGACATCACCACGGGAGCCCAAGTCTTGAAGAAAGCCACTTCAATGTGAAATATGAAGTGAGATATAATGACTTTATGGGGTTACAACTGAATTGGCCGATCTGACAGCCAAATATGCCTGAAAGGGTCATAAAACAAAAGCTGAGTGAAGAGTGATTAACTTACATCAAATATAAAACAGAAACGTTTGCATAACCATAGAAAATTAATATCCATCATTGTTCTCTTCTCGGGTTTCTCACGACAACTTTTCACGTCAAACAGACAAAGGTGTTATTTAATGAAATTTAAAAGGTTAGATGTCAGAAATTTTTAGAAATTCAGCTTTTTAAAGTTGCTATGGTTACATCCTCTGGCGAGCGTCTATTTAACGCACTGACGAACTTGTAACCTAACTTTTGGGGTTACTAAAAGGTTACTTGCAAACGCTGTCGAAACATAGAACAAATACAAACTTTTAAGACTTCCTTTTGGGTTTATCTGCTTCATTTTGCATCTCAAATGAAATATGGATCTAAATGACCTCTAAAATTCGTTAAATGTCGTTGTTCTCCACTAGCAACGCGTTCTTTCAGTTAGTGAGTGAACTTGTTCACCCTGCAGACACGCCGTCGGTCAAACCGCTGCTTCGCTTCAAGACGGAGATAAAAACGATGATGTGAAGAGGTCACGCTCGAGATGAACTCACCTCATCTTCCTCACTGAAAGCGCCGTTTGATTGTGTAAATCAGACCGATTAATATCACCCCTGTCCTTCATAGCAGATGCCAGTGATTCTCATGCAAATGCTGGCCGATTTTCTACTTAAAGAAACATTTATTTTCTTTAGAGCCGATGTCAGAGCAGTGTGTGAGGGGAAATGAAGATTTGTGAGTGCATCTGCTGTCCTAGTCCAGATGAACGGAGCCGAGTTTGAGGAAGAAGAGCTGAATTATGACCACTCGGCAGTTTCACATTCTGAACGTGGATCAATTCCTTTGATAGAGTCCCACAAAACTGAATATATGACGGGGTTAGTCCACTTAAGTCAGAGTCTATTTAAAAGGAAGATTCAGTAGACGAGAATTAAAGCAGATAAGATCGCAAGGAGAGCGCAATGTGAAGAGCATGAGAGAGCATTAACTTTAAATTAGCGTAAATTAAATAGCCTAGATGAAATAATGGATTGTGAACGTGCGAATACGAGGAAGATTCATGACCAACATTCTTATTTGCACGCTTACACGAGAATCATTTACAAAAATGTTAATTTCATTTCTTATTCTGATCTCTTATCTTGTGTAGGGAAAATACAAGGAACGCAAAATCAAAATTCAGTCAAATAATATAGCCTAGATGCACAATTATTACCGCTTACGGCTAGTCTATTAAACAAAAAAGTTGAAACGTGACATTGAGGATCAGGTTATCCTGTTTCTAAAGTGAATACGATATTTGGACTGGCCAGCATCAGCAGCAGCACATATTTCTACATTAAGCAAAACTACCAATTTAAATCCCATTATCCTAATCAAACTGCTGGTAAAGCACAACTTCATTAGCAATTTCATCCCTATAACATGAATGGTCTGATTTCTCAATGCTTTGCTCTAACACACCGCACGGAACACATTAGTATTCGTGGCCACATCTCGCACGTAAAGCATCTCTGGGCTGAAATGAATTCATGAAGCACGTTTGTCCACTCACCTACAATCCAGAAGAAAGCTGAGGATGGTGTCTACTATTCAGTTTAAAGATGTCTCTGCGTTCAGCTCAGTTTTGACAGATAGATCCACATCCGAACGAACGCCAAAACATCAAAGGCAGCACCTTCAAAAAAACAATTCTCACAATTCCTCGAAGATTTCTTGCATGCAAGACGATGAATGAACGATCGCTGCGCGGCTTCAGGTAACTGATCTATGCAGCAAAATTCAACGCTTCGTCTGTCGATGCCGGAGGATGGTCATTCACAAGCGCATATGCCAAGTGCACGGCACATTCCCCCAGTCCTCTGACACTGACAGCGGCTTGACATCACGCCTTTTCATCAGCAACTCTCCGTTAGACCGCCATACACGCGCTCATTGCTCTTCTGTGAAGGTTTTACGCGAGACTGGCACAGGCATCGAAGCCCAGCAGCGTTACAGTAGCAGCGCGTTTAAACCCAGCCCCCTGTGCTAGCACTCACTTACTGCTGGCTCTATTTGCATGTCGCATGTTTTAACTGTTTCATGCACTCAACGATGGTCATTTTACAAATGCACAACTTAATGTGGTTAGAAATGTACATTTGCATATTTAGGTTTTGAATAATGAAATAACATTGCATCTGTGCTCGCTGAATAGTGCATTACATGTCTCAAGAGTCTGTGTAGACAATATCTGGCACTACAATCTTTTTAATCTAATCTTTAATCTATCTAGCTGCAACTGCACTGATGAGATTAATTATTTAATCAAAAACTTTGTTCGTGATAAACATTTGCATTTGTGTGCAATCACTTTTTGTAGCTGCTGCAAAAATAGTGCAAATGTCAAAGAAGAATTCTGGGGCTCAATTACTTAAAAAATGACATACAGATAGATTTTCCTAATAAAGCATTAAAGCATGTTCAAAAACAACATGGACAAAAATCTTAGGATAAGATGTTTTTTGAAGTTCTTGTAATTAGCTATGACCTTTCTATGCAAATAATTCGTTTTTTTACAGTGAATACAAGACTCCCTCGCAATATGTAAAATCCATTTACAAGTAAATCTGTTTTTATTGTCCCTTGTTTTACAACCAGCTGCAAGTGTGAGGGAAGTGCTAGTCCAGTAGTAATTTTGCTAGACAGTGCCATCTTTGGGCAGAAATATGCTATTACCTCATCTAAACCTAATCAACTGGGACTTTGTAGCCTTTCAAACAGGGTATAATTTCATTTTATTGGAACAATTATGGGTCCACAAAATATTATTACCTTTCAAAGTAATGAAAAAATGATGCTGAGTATTAAATAAACAATTATTTAAAAATGCACAATATTGTATTGCTTATTAAAATAACACAAATGTATTAAATATCTTAATGACGTTTAAAGTAAACAGTCAGAATCTGCATTTTTCTTCCTAGAATAAAAAAAAGAGGAATTTAGCATAATATAAACTTACACAAAACTTTGATAGATACAGTAATAATCTCTATGGCCTTTTGCAGTTTTGCACAAATAGAATATTAACATGCTGAATTTCACATGGATACATTTGTTTAGTCACAATAATCATGCTTGTCCTTTATTTTGTGGATTGTTTCTGTTAAAAATATAATTTCAGCAGAATGCTATAATTAATCATATATTTAGAACTGCATAGTCACAAATCACTGTTAGCTATTCCTGTCTGTGCTGATGCTCATTTCAGATACAGTGTGAATGAGGAAAATTCATTCAGATAGGTGCTCTATGAGCCAAATTTTGCTTCATAATGATCGGTGATGCTACTTTCCATAAAGAAACCTGCATCTATATATAATCACAAGAGTTTTGCTTCAGCATTTCCTTCCAGAGGAATTTAAAGCTGAAACTTGTGTTTCATCGAATATGAAATATTTTCCAGCATCACAGAGCCATATAAACCTGACAAATGATATTTGGCTGTCAGAGAGGATTAGAGGGACATTAACAGCCTCTTTCTACAGTAAACGAGATATTGCATCATCAATTCCTTTTTACAGGCTACATCAATCTTTTCCCCATTCTTTTTAGTTTATGGAGGGAAAAAATATTCTCAGATCTGACAGCAGGGAAAGTTGCTGGAGGTAATAGAATAACCACAGCGAGACGCTGCAGAATTTTGTCACATCTCCCAGCTGCACATCTGTCGCCGAATCTTTTAAAGTGGCATTCTACAATCGATAGTTTGATCAGTTAGCTCAAACAGAAATGGATTACACATTGGCCTGTCTTCTGCATCTTTGTACTTAAAAGGGGACATTGCGGGAGCACTTATTCCATGATCCATCAATAATTTAGAGTGGGAAAAGAACCGGTGGCAGCCATCAAAAGTATTGTAAAACTGCTAGAGGAGAAGAGCGCATCTACCAAGTCTTGTGTAAGTATAGCCTACTAAAAGCTGTGTGTACTCTTAATAGAGGCAGGGTCAATATCTGGAGGGCGTCCATATTGAAGTCCCACTACACTAACTCTCAAATGCATCTTAGTCATCCACTGGCAATCAAATATAGGTTGTTTTTTCCCCCAATATATTATTAACAGTTCTGTTGAGAATAAGTAGTATGTTTAAATAAAAGGGAACTGGATTTGAATTGCAAAGATAAAGCTCAATCCAGTTAGGCTGAGCTGAACTCTCATCTGCATAAAATGAGAAAAACATTATTTTATCTGTATGCCATTAGTGGTGCCAAAAAGTTCTGTAGAAACTTTACTATACAAATCTTTTATGCATTTATCTGCCGGAGCCATTGTTTAGTGGTTAGTGCACAATCTCTCTCTCTCTCTCTTGGCATAATTATATGGATTCTCTCAACTAAAGGCAAATAAATAAATAATTGTGTTTTTATGGGTCTGTAAACATGGTATTTAAACATGCACCAGTATCAGGCCAGATTCTCTCACATTCCTGGGGCTGCAATTACTCAAGCTCAAGCCTATGAAAAGGAAACGTTTGACTTTGGCCATTTGAAGTCAGCAGTGACAGATGTGTGTGAATGGAGACTACAGCTGTGTACCGGAGAACACATGTCCCATGTTAAAAGCACTGCGCCGCTTGACTCAAGGTTGAGCTCAAGTGCCAGCCTTGGAACGAATGCTATAATTGGTACAATCCATGAAACAGTATCCCTGTCTGACCTTGGCCGTGGTCGTACAATCTGAGCCTAATTACTGATGATTGCTGGACTCCGAGGGGCAGTGAACGCGCCCAAACTGGGTCCAACTTCCAGATGGTGAAAAAGTTAAATGGATCTGAAATATTACAGAAGACTCACTTTAAATATGTCAGTTTATGTTTGCTAGAGATCATTAGGGTAATGACAAGTGGAAGTAATTCAAAAAAGATCAATGCTTATTATTAATATCAGACACTTTTTGTTGATGTGTAACAAAATCATCAGATCATAAAATAAACATACAGTATACATTTCCAGATTCTCACAAACTGCAAATATATAAATGTATTAATATAAATTGATCAAATATGACAGTACAGACAACTGTAATGTTGCAAAAGATTTCTATTTCAAATAAGTGAGGTTCAACTGAACTTCTATTCATCAAAGAATCTGGAAAAATGTCCGTTTTTAAAGCAGCACAAGTGTTTTCAACTTTGATAATAAGACAAATGTTTCTTAAGCACCAAAGCATTATATTAGAATGATTTCTGAATGATCATGTGGCACTGGAGACTGAAAATTCAGTCTTTGTCATCACAGAAATAAACAACATTTTAAAATGTATTAAGACAGAACAGTTATTTTAAATTAGAATATTTCACAATAATTGATCATATATGCAGCCTTAACGAGATAAAAAAATTCTTCCAAAAACATAAAAAATAAATATATATCCAAGCTAAAATATTTAAAATGCATATTTTAATAGTAGACAACATACTTTTTTAAAATTAAATTACACAATTAAATTATCCATTAATCAATACCTATAAATTTTGAAATGTCAATATCAATAACCAATATGGTATGAAAATATTGTGCCTCTTCTGTATTATATTATCATATCAAGGATAATGGCTTAAGGTTAAAAAAAATGTGCAACAAATTTACACAAAAGCTCTATTTCTCATTGTGGGTTTCTGTGCTGATGGATGGTGTTTCCTTGGTATCTAAATGCCGCGCCTCTACAGCAATGTCCACTGAACCCTCCTTCTATCCTCCCTCTCCTCTTTATCCTCTCTGGCCATTTAATCCTATGCGGTGGATGTAAATCGATTAGCCCATAACTCACACACACCTCTCCTGTCAAGGATCTCCATTAAACCCCTGGGATTCTGCCACATGTGTGTGAGTTTGTATATGTACAGCGCCACACCAGCTGCCCGGCTCGACATGCTCAGCGCCACACCGAACAGGCAAACAAAAATGTGAGTCATTGCTCACTCTGGTGACAGCTTTGCGCTGCCATGATATGCCGCTGCATCTCACCAGCCATCCGCCGAGGAGAAAGCTGACAGACAGCGCCCAAAACGAGCCTCCCTCCACCTTAATGTCAGTCTGTGCAACGTATTTGCAATCCAAATGCATTTTGAGGCCAAGGTGAAGGAACTAATTTCAGGAATTAGACTGCATTAAGCGACTATTGTAATGGTTATCCGTCAGAGAGGATGTGGCAAGACAAGAGCATGGGTTTTGGGGGTTAAACTGCATTGTGTTATGAAATGGTGCGATTCCACGCCATGCGCTGAGCTGATTTCAATTTGTCGGGTGATCAGCTCAGTGGGCGAGTCAGACACAGGGGTGAGCGGGAAGCGTGCTGAGAGTAATGCAGGGCGATGGCCCGCTGCAAGACCGCTGCTCATCCTTTTGCGGATCAAAGTGCTCACATGCCGTAATTTTGTAGCGAGCTGAAAGGTTTCGAACCGGCTCTAGCTTTGACGCTCCATGGTGTCTCATCTCCCCCCCTCTCTTGAGGCATCTGAAAGCGTCACAAGGGCAAGCGTGACTCCGTCGGCGGGACACCCATTCCTCCTCTCAGCTCAGCCGTGGCACTAAGCTCACACAACACACACCAGCCATAACAACAGCTGATTCTTATACACACATAGAGCACTTTAGAACATTGGCTTAATCTGTTATTATGACTGCATGCTATTGATGCGAAAAGTAGTTTGGCTAGGAGTTTCTTGCCTCTTTTGGTGTAAACACGCACTCAGTCAACACTCTTCAGGAGATACTGAGCATTTTCACAACTCTCATGGGTTTAGGAAATTCTTACGACAAAATGAAGCAGTAAGCCACGAGAGGATGTGTGAAGCTCAGAGTTTAAACCTCTAAAACTGTGGTAAAATCACAGTAATGCACATTCAATTTACTTATTGCTTTAATACAAAAGTGCCAGCAGCAGTGTGGTGTTTAATTTAGAGATACATTAATATGAATTAAGCATAAACCAACTAATTAGGCATCCGCCAACTAATATTGTTCCACATCCCAAATGGCAAAATAGCAACATGGTGCATTAATATAGAATGTGGCATCAGTGTATGTTTAAATAGTAATTTTACACCAGTTTCAAACACAGCTTTTCCAATGAGAATGAATTGGAACCAGAGTAATTCGGCTTAATAAAATAGTTATAAGAATATGCATAACGGTTCAAAAGTTTTTTAAGATTTTTACACATATTCAGGATTAATTCAACTGATAATAATAATAATAATAATATTAATTCAGACTAGATTAATTCAACTGATAATAATAATAATAAAAAAAGTTTCTTCAGCACCATTTCAGCATTATAGAGCATAAGACACCAAACTTTTGAACTGTAGTTTTCGTATAACTAAAAGGAATAATTCACCTCAAAAAAAAAAAAAAAAAAACTTTTCAGACTTTCGGTCTGATCCTTACAAAATTACTTGTATAGTGACTGTTTTTATAGTGTCATTTTTTTTCCTTTAATCACACTCAAATCATGTCTTTGTTGCAGTGTGAAATTTCTTTTGATTTTTTCGTTTTGTGTTCTATGGAATAAATAAAGACATGCAGGTTTGGAATGACATGAGAGTAAATGACAGAATTTTTCATTTTGGGGTGAACTATCCCTTCATAGATCAGGATTTTCTTTAATTTTGCATGTCATTGTGTCTGGGTGGTGGTATTGGGTTTCTCAATTACACTGTCTCTTTTGACAGAGAAGGCAACTGCCATTTCCTAACACATGCACGCACAGACTATGATCCGTGTGTGTGGCAAAGTGGCTAGGGCAGAACCTCTGCTCACTGAATGGATCATCTTTGTGTAGTGACAGTTGTTTTGTGTGGTAGCATGGCTGCACGGACACACACAGGCCTGTCAGAGCAGGGCTGACATACATTTACTACACACACACACACACACACACACACACACACACACACACGTTTGTCCCCCTCTAAAGGCCCACTCAAGGAGGAAGCCTGTGGGTAGCTTCATCATACACTACAACTAGCTTTCTGTTAGTCTTGTCAATCTGTACAGGAAAGAATGGGTCTATCTAAGCAATACCTAAAGACATCATGATTTCTCCATTTGTTAAAAAGTATATTGGAATCTGAATTAAAAAGAATAATTCACACAAAATTTTTAATGGTTCATTCTCATGTTTGTCCAAACCGTATGCCTTACTTTCAGCAACACAAAAGAAGATATTTTAAATAAAAAGATGCATGAACAACATATCAAGCAGAGTTTAGGGCAGCCAAGCTTCAAAAACATTTATTTATTTATATCAATAGATTGATTGAAGAGTGATTGGTACATCTGTGTGTAATCAGTGCAATGGATGATGGGAAATGCAGTCCAGGGTGATGTGTAACAGTCTGTGTGGTGTGAAAGTCAATATAATGGAGGGGTGACCTTGGCAATCGGACGGAAGGTCACAGACCAGATTCATTACAGTATAATAGGGGAAGAGAGATTTTCAATACCGCACCCCCCAGCCCCCCATTTGTTCTCAGGCTACAGGACAGGGGGAGCTGCAGCACCCTCAGCACACCTACTTCCCGTGGTAATGGAACTACATCTGTAAATTATGACAGAATTTAGGTGAACTGTGCCTTTAAGAGATGGGAGGAGTTTGAGCTTCATGGACCCTGGTCACTTCTGCTAGAAAAGTGCACCTTGAACATTCTTCAGAATTTCTCTGCCTGTATCAATGAAAGAAAGTCACATGTATTTGTAACAACATAACAATGAATAACAGCATGTCAGAATTTGTATGGCAACTCTTCCTTTAAGTGAACATTTAGCATAGATCAATGTGTTTTGAAGATACACTTACGTCTGCTCAGTCTCCATTTTGCAACTGTCAGGGGCCCATCTGAACCGTTCACCTCTGCTTCGTCATTTCTGAGCCTCTAACTTGTTTCCATGGCTAAATCATCTTTCTCTACCCATCTGATCAGGAATGAAAGACACTCACACTCAACAGAGAACAAACATCATTCGATGTGATGCCCTCTGGAGACCTTCAGTTACTTCTACCAGTTACTTCTTCAGAAAATAAAATGCAGTTCTCCGTCTCTGTTGTGTTCTCACAAACAAGAGAGTCTGTAATTGCCAGCAGGGTGTGAGTTCATGCGCGCCTTTGCGTGTGTACGTCGTGATACATATCACACTGAAGTGTTTATTATTGTTTTTGCCCTTGCTTGAAGGCGTCTGACTGACAGGGGGTGGAGGGAACTCGCAGCAGCGCTGCGTTCTCGCACATCCAGTGCGTGGGAGAGAGTGGCAGGCCTCGTCAGCTAGCGGTGCTAGCAGAAACAACGATGACAACGGAGAGACTGAACCACACAGATGGCCGAGCCTTCAACACAGCGCTGCCATCCGTATCACATAAACATCATCCACACTCCTACTAGAGAAGATCATGATGGAAAAAACAATTAAGTACGCCACTTTCGCAGCAGAGTCATTTACACATTTCAGCGTTTGCGATAACTCATTTTCACAAAAGATTCCTAGGGCTCCAGACAAAAATGAAACATTTAAGACTCAAATTACTTTTTTAGTTGACAAATTAGAGAATCACTCAACTGTTCAGAAGTACTATAGTTCATCAAGTACCCTACATAGCTTATTACTTTAGCTTCTATTAAGTACCAGTAGTCAAACAAACAACTCAGTAAATAGACTAATATTAAGTATATCACAAACCTAAAAAAAAGTCACAGTAGCCTAATAGTTGTCGGTTCATTTCGAATCGCAAATAACTAAAATACTCTAAAAAAACTTAATGACTCATTCAAACCGATTAATGATGAATCTTTTTTATTGACTTAGTTTATAAGAGTCATTTTTCATGAAGCAGATGCGATGACTCTTGCTGCGTTTATTGTTTACAGCATGAAACCATGGCACACACAGGATAATATTTGACAAAACTGCACTTGAGTGCACAAAAATCTTTGAATAATGAGATTGTTGCGCATTTTTATTTTTTGTCACATTTAAGTTTGCATTCTGCAATGGCACACAAACATGCCTACATACACACAGTCATATATTCAAAGATATGATCTGTAAAGACAATCGATAAACTTGCCTCACCAATTCTGATAAACACGCAACACAAGCGCTTGCAAAAATTACACGCATGATAAATTGGCCTCCATTTTCATAAGATGCTTATCAGAATGTGCGTCTCTGGGAAATGACTATGTGTTTGCCTGGCTCTCTCATTGTCGTGGATTTTGATAATGTATTTGATTTTAATTAGATGTATTTCCACACCCTGCTACGCCAAACACCTCTCAATGGAGCCGTGTCTAGCGTAGCGGGTGGAAACAGGCGTGGGCACGTCCCAGCGATTCTGCACGGCTCCGGCCAAATCAGATGCATGGCTATTAAGCAGAACCACAACGCTTAATAGGGTAATCTCCTGTTGATTTTGTCATTATGTCCCCCACAATCAGTAATGAGGCGTAGTGTGCATACTAATAAACTACTTTGCATATTTGCGAGGAGTTGTGAATTGCTGCCATTCAAAAGGCTCTTTTTAAAATATATTCCTCTATAAAAAACAACTTCACATCAGTGACACACAGGTTACATCTGAAACATCTCTAGAAGGGCACAAAGTCATCCCTTGACTGGTACTTTTTCTGCTAAGTCACTTAAAAAAGCATCTGCCGACAACATGAATGTAAATGTACATGACATCCAGGCCTTCCTCTACAAACATTGAGATCTTGTTGTTTTGCCTGGGGTTCAGTTGTTGATTTCCATTTCCCAGATGGACTAACTTAAGAACAAAATTTGTTTTCTTGGAAGCTTAGAAGAAAGAAGAAAACATACAGGGCATGCAGACACAGTCTTGACATCTCTCTGCTCTAAAGATAAAGAAGTGGAGGGAGAAAAACACTCTTTCAGGGATAATTCTGCTAAATATATATATAAATAAATAAAATAAATAAACTTTTGTCATCACGCATACTCATTTGTTCAAAACCTTTACTGTTCAAAGTTGAGTCTGTATGATTTTTTTATGTTTTTGCAAGCAGTCTTTTATGTTTTCCAAGGCTGAATTTATTTGATTAAAAATGCAAAAATAATATTTTTTTTATATTGTGAAATATTATAATATATACAAAAATGGTTTTCTATTTTAACATATTTTAAAATGTAATTTATTCTGGTTATGGCAAAGCTAAATGCTGTTATTATAGCCTAAATGTTGAAAACAGTTGCTGCTTATTATTTTTGTGGCAGCATGATACATGTTTTTCCAAAAATATTTGAAGAATAGAAAGTTTTAAACAATATTTATTTGAAATGGAAATCTTTTGTAATATTATTAATAACTTTACTTTCACTTTTGATCAATTTAATGTGTCCTTACTGAAGAAAAGTATTAATTTGTTTTTGCAAAATTGTATTTTAGATATGTAAATAATTTATATAAATTAGATTTGATTTGATATCATATTATATCAAATAATAGATGGTCTATTTAATTGCACGTGCTCATTTAAATTAACAAAGGTGATGGCAAAGTTAATGTTTAAAAACACTTATCTTAAAAACTAATCTTAAGTGAATCTCAAATCCATTTTTATAGTTCTGACACAAGTTCCAGCATCAATTGGTTTGATATTGTTATCTAATGCAATGACATTCATACATAGTAAGTGTTTAAATCCTTTTTTGAGGCCAAATACGCAAGAAATAAAAATGCACATTTTTATGTTTTAATGCCTAAATTCACTTGTAGCATTCAAAATGTTGCAACTGACTTTGGTTTTATTTAATTGGACAAAACTGGCACAGTTCAGCCAAAATCATTTCTACACACAAATCATATGGAGATTAAGGGTTAGAACCATAACCGAGCATCTATAAACTATACACTATATTAATCCATGGCGCTCATGCGGGCAAGATAAATTCAAACCCCATCATCTTCCTATTATTTCCTGTCTGTATACCATCTACTATCAAAAAAGTGGCAAAAAAAACCCTGACAGGTTATATTTCAGCTTTTCCCCATCAGACAATGATTGTCAGTTTTTAATTAAGCATGTCAATGTTTGCAGTGCCCTCCACAACCCAAGTGACACTGAGCTCAATTAATCTTATATAATTCCATTTCTCATGAGCGAAGCCAAAGGACACCAGACACGCCCCATCACAAATTCATCCCATTACCTTTTCGTTAAACCCCAAAAAATGCCAACAGACATGAATTACTCATTTCATCTGGCTAATATCCCCCACCAAGGGATGCGGAACGCACAAATGACGAGACAATTGCATTCAGCATTACGTGTCACTGCTCTCCATTGCCAGGGGAACAGATGGAGTGATGCTGAGAACGAGAGTGAGACTGATGAAGGTTTACTCGCTCACGCTGTCTCCCAGGACAGGGATTTAGACCTCTCGTCCACCCGTCCCGAAGACACCACAGACAGCTGCTGATACTTTAATCCCACCTGGCCTTTCACTCCCGACCCAGACCAAAGCCTATGCAGATAGGAGGATGTAAATGGAGGGTGGAGGGATAAAGAAAGGAAGGATGGTGGGGATCAGGACGTGACAGAGTCATTAGAGCCGGCCTCATCTGTCACGGTGCCGGAGAGGTAGATGATAAGGACATGGGTCACGGTTAGACATGTGACAGGAAGAATGTCAGAGGGCCTTGCAGGAATCTAAACAGCAAGGAAATGTGGCACATTGTGACCTCTTGGCGACAAGATGGGATTTATTTGCCAAAAAATAAATAAAACAATATTTCCATAGTATTACTAGTTCGGTGTTTGATGGTCATCTAGTGGAAAAGCTTGGTACTACGCCCAAACAAAATTTCACTGAAAGCTCATTTTTTGAGATATCAACTTCAAATTTGGAACACAACTTCTTCAGATTTTTTCTTTTGTTTTAGAGTAAAACATGTTTTGTAAAATATATATTTTAAATAAAATATAAATATTTAAATTTTTACATTTTATATTTCCATAAACTAAAACGTCCATAACTTTTTTATAATATACTTTTTATAACTTTTTTCACCTCTACGATAATCAGCTAAGTGTCTTCTTTAAAACGAGACCAACCTTAAGTATCTTCTCCAAACCATTCAAAATTGATAACAATTTAAGTTGGAAATGTCATTTTCAGGCCTATACTCAAAAAGTGGAACCGACAGTTAACAGGTTAAGATCCACCTTCATGAATCACAGGAATGTGTGGTGTGAGGGAGGCAACAGCAAAATACAGGGTGAAAAGTCTGATTACACCCTGCCTATGATGTTCTCAACTGAATGACTCATGCATCAGAATGAATAAGCTAATAAACAAACAAACTTTTGGTCACATAAAGAAGCAAAATAAAACTTGAAATTATTAGGAATTCAATAACAGAAGCTATAAAATACAAAAGAAACTATAAAACATGAATACAAAAAAACATGACATGAGCAATGTACAAATGTTTAAAACTGTATAAACATATAAACATATACATTTATATTATATATAAATATATAAACATCAAATTAAACTAAAACACACATTTATATTGGACTTAAAAACACAAAAAAAGAGAGAGGACCATGACATGCTACTGATGTGCTTTTCTGCTGTGTCTCTCTATAAAAGTCTTCCTGCAGCACATTTAAATTTAAATTAGCTTCATTCCAAGTTTCATTTTTAATCATGCATTATTCAAAATAAAATAATTCCAAAGCGCCACTGATGTATCCTGTAGGATGGCTTTCTGGACTATCATTATCTATAAAAACAATATTAAAAATGTACGCCACGCCTTAGGACTAGCTCCCAAATCTCTCTTATCCTGACCATAAGAGAGCAAATACGATTTAACACTTTTATCATCTCAAAGTTCTCGTGAGCAAAACCGTTATATGACTCCTTTGGGAAAACAAATAAAAGTTTCTAGATCTGCTGTTTCTTCAATGATAAACGGCATTAGTGCTAAGATCAGTATTTATGTTTGATTTAAGTTGGCAAATAGTAGTCTCAGGGCTCATAAATGCAGAAAGACTGTGTTTAAAACATAATAAAGACTTCTGAGGTGACATTGAATAGGCAAAGCACTAAGATAAGGATTTAATAAGAAAAGTCAAGAAAGCAAGCAAGCAGAAAAAAGAAAACAGCCAGAGCCAACAAACAACACTTGATCACTCAGCCTTTGGTGAAGCCCTGTACTTCATAAAATACCACTAAAATATAACCCCAACCCCTCGTGATGTCCAGAGACAATACTTAGATGGTTTTGATGGCTCTCCTCACCCATCAAAGCCTTTTAAGCTCCGACAACGTCAGCACTCCTCCGTACACTTCTAACATGCCCTCACGGGTCGCTGTGGTCACAGGATATGTCAGGCAAGATGTATTTAAAACTCTGAAGTTCAGTCTTTTCCAAAGTAAACACTAAAGTCCACAGAAAGTTAGGATCTGGAGGTTTCTCAGAGCGGGACTGCTATGTCTGATTTTCTCTCTATTTGTGGGAGGACTCTGAACGTGGGTCACAAAATAACTGCACTGTTATATCTGCCTACCTCAGTGTTTCCTCTCTGAACCTCAACACTCTTGTATAATAGAAACAAAATATGGGATCTGTATATAAAATGTAAAAAAAAAAATGTACTGGTAATTTTCTGCCAGGATATTATCTATTAATTTTTCATATTAGTTTTAAGTGCTTAAACACTGTGCAATATTGCAATATACATAAATGCCATTATATAGCTAAAAACTAGATGCAAGAAATGCATAAAAAAGTTAGAAAAATGTCAATAAAAATCTCAGCAAAGTAACCCTCTATTCAGAAGAAACACTACGGGAGACTCATCTACTGGAGAATAAGCTGAGTTTTTCTGCTGAAGCCAGCTATTCATTCCTTTTATATCTTTTAAAAACACTAGAGCATCTTTCTAAAAGCCTAATGTATGTAGACGTATGAGGCTGAGCAACAGTGAGAAAGGAGAAAGGAAAAGTTATGAATCCCCTGTACCGCAGCATGGTGAAGTAACATTCATCTCTGGACTCACAGCATCTGCCAATATGAGGATTAGACCAGAGGCCCCAAAACCGAAATCAATGTGATCACCATTACTACACCGAGATCTGAAAATGCTAATGATCTACACCAAAGGCACATTACACCAGATAAGCTTACCTGGACCATAAAGTTGTCATAAAATACCTAAAAAGCTTATTTCTGTCCATGCAAACACAAAACCTCAATCTTTTTTCTAATCTCTAACTTAGAAGCTTTTGTGGGTTTGGAGGGACGGTTCTAAATTGGGTTAAATTTTTCTTAACAGCAAATTTTCTGTCAAAATAAGAAATGCATCTCTTCTATAAAACTTCTGGCCTCAGGGTTCTATTTTAGTACCAGTTCACTTTTCAATATGCTTCACTGGGTTCCATGGTGTTTCCTTCCATTGCTACGCTGATGATACACAAATTCACCTGCCTGTGGCTTGAAACAATCAGATACTTTGGATGAAGTTGAATTTTGTCTTTCATAAAAACTTTCTCTTTTTCAATGCAGATAAGACATTATTGACTTTGGTCAATCAGATTTTATGGGGAGGAAAAAAAAGATTGAGCTTGAATATCTGAATTCTTTTGTTTTTCCTCGTGTGTGGAATTTGGGTGTGGAGTTTGACAGTTATTGAAAATTTGACAAATTAACTCTAATAGGTTCTAGTTTTTTCATCTTCATTTACTTGCTAAAATTTAGCCATTCCTCTCTGAGAATTCTTTGGAGGTTAAAATCCATATTTTCCTTACATTTTGGCTGAATTACTGCAACTCTCTTTATTCAGGTATATCTAAGTCTCACATTTCTAACTTACAAGTGGTTCAAAATGCAGCAGTGAAAATTGTGAAGGGATGTATGAAATTTGCTCATGTCACTCCCTTCTGTTCTGAAATCATTACACTGGCTGCCGGTTCAATACAGATCTTTTTTATTTTATTTATTTATTTTAATTTTGCTGCTTATACACAAATCATTACATAATCAAGCACCTAACTACCTGGCTAACTTACTCAACCTCTGTAAACCCTCGAGAAGCTTAAGATCTTAGGATAAATACTTCCTAATACTCCAAATTTCTACTACTCATTTAAGCTGAGGAAATCAAGCTTTTGCAGTGGCAGGCCGTGCATTATTGAACAGCCTGCCAAACTATTCCTACCTAATAATAATAATATATATATATATATATAACACATTTGAAAAATGTATATATTGAAGTTGCTCCAATACTGTGGTAAATGCTTCATCTTATGCCTAAAAACACCCCTTACCCATCATAAAACATCCAGAAGGAAGGCCTGCTGGAAAAAAAAGAACAACAATCCAAAATAGCAGTCCAGCAACACTAATCTTACTGTTATCATGTTTGTCCCATTATTACTGTGGATTTATTGGCCATTGCTGCTCTAACACAGGTTCAGTCCTATTCCCAAGACTCTCATCTAGTTCTACTGCTACAGAAAGTATGTCCCATCTGAACCTGGTTCAACTTTACTGACCTGTTAAACATTTATGGAGCTGTCAGGCACAAAAAGGGCAAACTGGAAAGCCAGGCTCAGCTGGGTGTCGAGGAGGACATACACCTCCATAGCATCTCTAGCAGTTATCACTTTACAACCATTAACAGGGAACAGTGGGGAAATGGCCTTTAATTGGTCAGTTAATTGCAGCATAAATTTGAGTGGTGAGCAGCCCAATCAGACGGAAATTGTACCCTCTGATGGAGCTTCTCAGCTGGGTTGGCATAGCCAGCAGTTATCTGCAGATGGACATCAACTTGACCAAACCCACAATTAAAATGACAACAAGGGCTCAAACAACAACAAAGGGCTAAATTCAACTCCATTTAAAAGTTTATGCCAATAAATACATACAAAACACTAATATACAAACTGTATCACAATTCATTGACTATAGCTATTAAACAAACCACACAGACTCTGAATGTCTTGAAGCTCTCATATGATAGCAATACAGATGTCAAGTAAAATAATACATTAAATGATTGCTATATTTAAGGTATTCACCCTGTACTTCAAAGAAATCGACTATCATGCAAGCTATGAGCATGGTACATAAAGTATAACTAATGCTCATATCATGATGTTTTGATACTTCAGAGGTTTTTGCAGAAGCACCAGCCCATTCATAAACTTGAAGTGGTGTGAAACATTTTATTTATTTATATATTTATTTATGCTCAAGTGTAATTAGAATGTTTAATCACCTTTATAGTATTACAAAACTTTGAACAGTGAAAGATAACTTTTTAAAGTCAACTTAAAATATTCGTCTGGTAGACCATAAAACACATAAAACACATTTTTGTCACTTGAAATATTTTATTTCATGCAAGGCAACATTTCTAATTTTTCATTTAGTTTAACTTGATTTACTAAAATAACTAAAACAAAAAAAAAGAAAATATAAAAACGATAGACATATTTTCAATAAATAAAACAAATAATGACAAAACATGCAAAAAATTACTAAAACTTTCAAACTAAAATGAAAATGGAAAAAAAAAAATATTCTAAATATTAATAAAATCTACAATAGCGTCTCAATGATACTAAAATGTCACTGGCTAAACGGATGAAATCCCCATAGACTTACATTGAAGAAGTCATATAGAATATCATAAAAACTTAGAGGTGTAATATTTTGACTTGGGCTAGCCAGCAATAAACCCTAGCAAGAACCTTACAACCACTCAAAGCCCTGTAGCAACTGCAAGCACAAATTACAAGTTTGCTTTTATTCTTTTTTTTTATTTTCCATCAGTACTCACTGAAATGTGTACCTCTTGCCCAGCTGTGATTTGCACTATGAGAAAATCTAAGTTGGACACAGCTGACTTGACTGGGTTTACTCTCAGTAATACTAAAAACGCTCCGCATTACTGAATACCCATTAGCAAGGCCTTACGTTTGCAACCCCACCTCCATTAAGCGGAAAGTTACTCAGCCTGGTTAACAAGATTCTATGGGCAATTACTCTAAAAGAGTGGAGTTTGCACTTTTAAAACACACCAACCAATCCTGTTTAGGAGGAGAGGGGGTTCTAATTCAGTTACAACCGAAGTGGCTCTGTAAACGGCAACACTGATCTTTCCCAATCCGCCCCCTGAAAAAAAAAAACCCTGTGGCAAGTGCCTCGAGGGAAAGCATGGAAGAGAGAACCCATCTAATGTAAATATGGAGACAAACACCTCCCCATCCCATCACTCATGCATTTTCAACAGCTGACATTTCACTGACATTTCAGGCCCGGGACAAACTAAACAAAATGGTTGCCACACACCACGTTAAATGGTGGAAAAGACTAAGCCGTGGCAGTATGTATGGGTGCGTTCCTCTTATACGTCTCTGTCTTTTCGGCTGATTATATAAACAGCGAACACCTGGAAATGTCAGATTTTCCGCTTTGGAAGGTGACTGGATAAATGGAAGACATTCATTGCGTTTTGCTCTCTGGGGGCTACTTATTTAGCGCTTGATGGTTTGTTGTGCCAGACATTTTGATCAAAGAGACCTCGAGTTAAAACATGTTTTTATTTAAATTCAGCATGGAATAAAACTTCACTTTTGTGCCGAAATGATTTTACACGGGAGTCAGTTCCCAGCGGGAGTGCTCTGCCCATGTTTGCTCACTGCTTAACTCCTATGTTGATTGTTGATTCAGCTTGCATTAAAGCAAATTCAAGAGTATTAAACTCAATGTGTTGTCTAAGTCCTTATTTATGTGGTTTATTGTGTTAGGCTTTACAGTCAAGGTGTAAGAGGCTTTTTGAGACTAAATACAGCTCTCCAGATGTACAATTCCCATCTCTGAGAGCAAATTTCTGCATGAGTGTGTTTCTGTCTGTCAGTACTCTGCAGATTTGACACATTTATTTATTTGTCCTGGTCTGTGACTGTCATTTTGGTGACACCAGCACCTCTAAAGCTAATGTGGTGTGAAACTAATTCCCATTATTATTCCAGTGAGTGACCCCCCCCCCCCCCCCCCCTCCTCCCCACACACCCTTTTTTGCCATTAAACCAATTATAGTATTACCTCCTCAGAGGTCTCTGACCCGCTAATGAGGGTGAGCAGCCAGAACCCAGAATCTGCGGTTGGGGTTTCACAACATGATCATATACACAGGACACAAGGGAGTTTAATATACACACACACATACACACACACACAAACCGAATACAATCCAAAGAAAGCACTGTCCAAGGGCCCAGACTGTCATTTAACATTTAATTTTCACCTTTCACCTTCTCATATTGTTAATAACTGCAAATGGACAGCATAGGCCATTTCAGAATGCTAATTATTAACACAGGAAATAGAAATATGTCATAAGAGGAATCTAAAATTAACACTGGACAAGAGCCATAACTAGGGAGGAGATATCATAAAAACTTGGGGGTGGGCTGTTTTGACTTGACATAGCAACAGCCTAGCAATCAGCAATATGGGAGTAAATTTTATGCTTGAAAGCACCACTTATATATTAAAAAAAAAAAGAAAATAAAATATATACACTACCAGTGAAAGTCTTATTTATTTAACATAATCAAGGATGCATATATTTGATCATAATAATAATAATAATTACATGAATCGTTGTTACAATTTAAATATAATTGAATATAATTATTTTATATTATAATATATTTATTTCAGTGATGCAGAGCTGAATTATCAGCAACCAAACTCATTCTAACATTTCTTAATATGATCAATGTTGAAAATATTTTCTGTGTAATGTTTTTGTGAAAACCGTGATACACTTCCATTTTATGTATTGTGTGTGTGTGTATATATATATATAAGTAATCAAAGTAACACTAAAGACATTATAATGTTACATAAGATTCTTATTTTCAATTGAATGCCTTTTTTTCTAATCATCATCCTGAAAAAAACAATTATGATGATATCCACAAAAATAATGTAAATATTACCTATTTTAAATGCTTAATAATAAGAACCATTATAAGTAACTGAGTACCAATAATAATATAAGTAGAATTACCATAATAATAATATTTAACAATATTAGTGTTTTTACTGTGCTCATGTACGGATGAATTTAGCCTTTAAAAAATTTATTTTAAAAACATGACAAAATCTTAATTATTCCTAATTTCTGATTGGAAGTGTAATTTATATTGCTATTTCCATCCTGAGACCACCATTAAAGCAGGAATGAGATTTCTGAAATGTGAGCACATGGTCAGCTGTGACCCCCGTTTTACAACCACCGGAATAGTCTGAGCACACTTTTCCTCTCCACCTGACAGAAAATATAAGACAAGTAAGATCTCAGAAGCACTTGCGCCCCTGAACAAGCAAAAAGAAAAACTCCCGGTTTGGTTCATGAGACACAACTCATGCTTGCTGGTGAACGCTTAAGGAATTCTGTGTGGTCCACTGCCCTTGAGTCTCCATGTAGTCGTGTCTTGAAGCAGTCTGTCAGCACGCTTGGTGGGTTAAAAGCCCACCTGTGTTTCAGAGCACTAAAGGATTTCTCAGTTTGCCATATTTTCTCTTGACCATAAAAGCACTATGCTCCAATATGTGTGTATGTGTGTGTGTGTGTGTATTTATTAGTGCTGCCAAATTTTAAATGATTAATCACATTTAAAATAAAAGTTTTTGTTTACATAATACAGTATATGTGTGTATATTAATTATGTATATATAAATAAAAACACATGCATGTATATATTTAAGAACAATATTGTTATTTATTGGTAAATATTAATGTAACTATTGGAATCCCCAAAATATATGTATTGCAAGTCATTTTAAAGAATATATCAAATTATATGTATTGTTTTAATATAGTTTTTATATTATATTATATTAGATATTCACATTTTTATATATGCATTTTCTAAAATTAAATTCATTATTTTGTATTATTGTTAAATACCAATTTAACCATTTGATCCTTAAAATTGAGATTTTGCTCATTGTGGAATTTTTAGATATTCTTTTTAGAAGGCACAACCATTTAAAAAAAAAAAAAAAAAAAAAACCCCGAAAATGACACACAAAATGACAACTAAAGTGCTTGCAGCTCAGAAACCCTTTTAGAGAGAAAACATAAAGAGGGATAAGAGAGAAAAAAGAAGAAAAGATTGACAAAAATAAATCTGAGCACTCTCTTTTCTCTCCTTCTCTTTCTATCACAAAGAGCAATTCAGTTGAATACTGTGGTGCAGTGGATATGTACGAGGCAGAGAAAAGATGCAGTGCAGGCATGTGGAGGGTCCTGGGGTCCAAAGGGCACACCAAGGAGAAGTGTGCCGCCTGGCAGAGCTAATAAGCGCCCACCCTGGCCAAAGTCTTCTGAAAGGCTCATTTAACCCCGCTCCAGCCTCCAGAGAACTGCAATTTGATTTGCTCGCTGGGTAATGTACTAGAGGAGCCCTTAATGAAATTTGCGGGCGTGCGTCAGAAAGAAAGCAGGGAAGAGATGGAAGGACGAAGTGCGACGAGCCAACGGAAATTGCTATTTTGCACCGAAACCCCCAAGGAGAATGGGTGTATTCAATTTAGGTGACTGGGGCATCTGGGGGCCTATCAGAAGGAGCCTCCGATGGAAGTCTAACAAAAGGCAACGCTCTTGGCCTTTATCTGGCTGGGCAGGAGGAGTTTGTTAGCGGCTCTATTATAAAGTGAATGGTGGACATACCGCCGGGTCCTAATTGAATCGCCTCCACCAGTGACTCATCTTCTGACCCGCTTTCATTGTTAGGGTACAGGTCCCATCGGTTCCTCCTGAACACCATGCACTTAATAACCTGATAAAGCCTGTGCTCTGCTTTTCACAGGGACAGAGAGACGGAGAGACCTGCTAAAGAGTGAAAACGTGGTGGGGATGAAAACGAGAGGGAACAGGAAGGAAACAAGGGAAATAAGGTGAGAGTATGTCTGTCAGGAACAGCCTGTCATTTACAGACTGCAGAAAGACAGACAAAGGTAAGCCTGTCCAGGTGAGACAGGAAGAAAGAGAGATAGGAAGATAACGAGTAAGAGAGAGCGTGTTTTCTCCTAAAAAAATAGCTTTAGAACCTTCTAATACGTGTATGAGGTTAACATCTTAACATCTTTTTTAGAACTTAATATAACTAGAAAATATATATTCGTAATAAAAAGCCTATGGCGTTTTACAGTTGTATTAACATGGCTTTTTCAGGTCTAGAAATCACACTTTTAAACTTGCTCTTCCTCATATAGCCAGATTGTTTGAGAGTTTTGTTGAAATATCTTGATTTTTAGTTATTTTATACCTTAGAGAGTAATGCTTGTTTTGTCTTATTTTAGATTGTTTAAAATTATCTTGAGGGCCTCTTGGAAGATTGCTGAGGCATTATTCTGCCTGCCATTCATTTTCATAGTGTTGTTAGAACTTTATTATGTCTGGTGTCTCTGTATCATTTCAGTGAGTTTTTCTGATATTTTATGCATGGAAACCACTTGAAAATGATAGTGTGGATCGACAGAGTATTGAAACGAAAATGCTGTTTTCAAATGTAACTGGATTAATGTAGATGTAGCCTGAGAAAGATTGACCACTTTATGGTGATATTATGTTGTTTTTTAGGAGTTTAATAGCCACTTCATTCTGTTAAATTTTGTATGTGTTCCACATAAGAAATTATGCTTTATAGGTTTGGGAATAACACAAAGCTGAGTAAATGATGACATAATTTTCTTTTTAAGGTGAACTGGCCCTTTAAACCACGAGTGAAGACCTCTTGAAACCCCAGAGTTAATTTTTCACAAATGCTGCACCCATCAGCTTTCTGCTTAAAAGACTAAAAACATTCATGTGCTGTGTGTATACTTTAGCATACATAGAAGCTCATGCTATGGAGTCGACAGAGAAGACTGGGGCTCGACCTTCGTTGAGTCAAGGTCACACTCCCCAGAACAGCTGGTGTGGGAGGAAGACATTTGCCTCTGTAATTAATGGTATGCATCAAGGTCACATACATGCTGATTGTGCTGCTTATGGCATGCAGAAATGCTTAAAAAATAAAAAATAAATAACTTTCATGCAAGTTTGCATATGAGTTTTATGACTTGAAAACACAAGAAATTGTCTTCTTAAAGAGACAGCACACCCCAAATTACACTGATGTCATGATTTACTCAGCTAAAAACTGTTTTTTGTTGTTTTTTTAAATGAAAAAGTAATCATTAGATCTCAATACGTCTTATTTTAAACTTTCTCACAATAACATCTACATTTTTTTACTTTAAGGGAGGAACAGGCTTCCATACCACTCAATAAAATACAGGTCAATAAAACTGAAAGTTGTCTATGGCTGTCTCTGGTCTCAATTTACTTTCACTGTAAAAGCATAAATGTGCATAAATGATGAGAAATTTTAATTTTTTAGTAAACTCCCTTTAACATCATTTAATTAGTCTGTCAGCTCACTGCTTTGAGAAATGCAGCGAATGACATGGCCCCTACCTCACAAAAATACAGTGGTGTGAAAAAGTGTTGGCCCCCTTCCTGATTTTTTATTTTTTTGCATGTTTGTCACTTTGTTTCAGAACATCAAACAAATTTAAATATTAATCAAAGATAACACAAGTAAACACAACATGCAGTTTTTGAATTAAGTTTTTTATTATGAAAGGAAAACAAAATCCAAACCCACATGGCCCTGTGTGAAAAAGTGCTTGCCCCCTATACCTAATAACTGGTTGGGCCACCCTTAGCAGCAACAACTGCAATCAAGCGTTTGCGATAACTTGCAATGAGTCTGTTACAGCGCTGTGGAGGAATTTTGGCCCACTCATCTAGGCAGAATTGTTGTAATTCAGCCACATTGGAGGGTTTTCGAGCATGAACCACCTTTTTAAGGTCATGCCACAGCATCTCAATAGGATTCAGGTCAGGACTTTGACTAGGCCACTCCAAAGTCTTCATTTTGCTTTTCTTCAGCCATTCAGAGGTGGGTTTGCTGGTATGTTTTGGATCATTTTCCTGCTGCAGAACCCAAGTTCGCTTCAGCTTGAGGTCACGAACAGATGGCCGGACATTGTCCTTCAGGATGTTTTGGTAGACAGCTGAATTCATGGTTCCTTTTATAACAGCAGGTCTTCCAGGTCCTGAAGCAGCAAAACAGCCCCAGACCATCACACTACCACCATCATATTTTACTGTTGGTATGATGTTCTTTTTCTGAAATGCTGTGTTGTTGTTTTTTACGCCAGATGTAATGGGACACACACCTTCCAAAAAGTTCAACTTTTGTCTCGTCAGTCCACAGAGTTTTCCCAAAAGTCTTGGGGATCATCAAGATGTTTTCTGGCAAAACTGAGACGAGCCTTTATGTTCTTTTTGCTCAGCAGCGGTTTTCGTCTTGGAACTCTGCCATGCAGGCCATTTTTACCCAGTCTCTTTCTTATGGTGGAGTCAAACACTTTTTCACACAGGGCCATGTGGGTTTGGATTTTGTTTTCCCTTCATAAAAAAAAACTTCATTTAAAAACTGCATGTTGTGTTTGCTTGTGTTATCTTTGATTAATATTTAAATTTGTTTGATGATCTGAAACATTAAAGTGTGACAAACAAAATAAAAAATCAGGAAGGGGGCCAACACTTTTTTGTGACAACACACCCTGACAATCAACAAAGACCAAGAATATGGGATGTGAAGGGTATTATCCTACTCTAACATGCTTATCAGTATCACAGAGAAAAACTGAGAAACAGGAAGAGAGGCACTGCCACAAGGACATCATCCAAACTAAGCTGGCATTGTTTCAACAGCAAAACGTGCCAGGCCAACATTATCACACACTCACACAAATTAAAAAAGGAAACTTTCAGTTTCACCCCACATAAGGACATTAAAGGGAAATTTCTTTCCCATCTGTAGTCTTATTATTGTAAAAAAATAATACAAAAACAAACCAAAAGGAACAGCTCAGTAACACTTTTCTTAGTCTGCTTAGGACTTTGAAACATAGAGGTTGACGCACTGCCCTCTTGAGGTGAATTTAATGAATAAAGATTTATTTAAAAGATTTATTTGATGTATTTATATGTAAATTGTTTTGGGGATTTGTATGTAGATGTAGAATGTAGATAAAGAAACACATATTGCATTGACAGTCAGACTGCACTGATATAGTTATTGAATCTGAATATAACCATGGAAAGCAAAAATGCTGAAAAGAAAGAGTGTATATAAACTAATATAAACAGTCAGTTTATGCTTTTGTTGCTTTCATAGCCAGTTTAATGTCTCACTTGGGTTATCTTGTCTATTTACTAGACTTCGGTTTGATGTCAAGGTGACACAGCTGAATTGTTTAGCCGTATCAAGCCATGATTTTTAGAGAAATGTTTTTTCTCAAAACGAATCATCCATTAACCATTCAGCTATGTGGGGAAACATTGATGTATTTGATTGGATGTGCTGTGTATCATCCATGCAATTGAAAAAACAAGGCCATGTCTTTCTCATGAAGACAAATACCAACCAATCAGCTTTATTCAGAGTTAAAATTAGAAGGTGATGGCGTAGAATAAACCTCCAACTACACCCGATTCAATGAACACAAAACCATCAGCTGAACAAGAACATGTGACAGAGGGAAGTAAAAATCTATTTATTAGACTCAGAAAAATAGTGGAGGAAAAGCTTTCTGTTTGTAACTAACAGATGGCAAAATCTCATATACAGACCATTGCTTTTTTTTAGCTAGAATAATATGAGAATTATGAGGTGGACATAGAAAGAAAGAAATGGAGAGAGAGCAGAGAAAGAGGACAGAAAATGCTGAAAAATAGAGGTTGCTAGGGGTTTGCTTATTGGTCTATGTAAAAGTGGGATTTTTTTTAATTTATGCTGAAATATTAAAGGGATAATTCACCCCAAAATTTAATTTTTTTCATAAATTACAAACCTGTATGACTTAATTTATTCTGTGGAATGTACTTTAATTCTTTAATGTAATGAAAAACTATATTGGACCATATTACCTGGACAAATCAGTACAGTATATCTTTGTGTTTCACAAAAGAAAAATATACAGCTGTGAAGTTACATAGAGATGAGTAAATCATTTTTGGGTGAACTATCCAAAATGTAATAGTGAGATGATACAGACTAAAAAGAAAATCATGAAGAGAAGAGAAACGAGATCATCCGAGTATTATTCTGAGGATGGCAGCAAGGGATGTTATAATCAACATTAGATGACGCCATACAGCAGGACTACAGCCCACACATCTCAGGGGAAATCACCCCATCAAATCTCTCATTTACACTATACTTCTGTGGCTTCCTTGATTTAGAAATACAACTTGGGCTGAACAACATTTATTTTCCATCTTCTTCTCTGTGTTCATGTGGCATTAGATATTGCATTAGAGATATCATGTGTTTAGTGCCACAGAAAATTTACCTAAACCTGATTATTGCGCAAGTAAGACATTTCTGCATTACCATTACCATTTTTAGGCATGGCTAAATTAAAATCAACTTGAGGTGACTTGAAACCTGATTTGAAACCAACAACATCCCTAATGGACAACCACCTGACATTAAACTCTCAGCGCCACTATTAGTAGTTGAGATGCACAACACAGATTAGAGTTAAAAACTCATCACCGTCTCAATGCTTAGTCTATTAGCAAAGAAACTGCCTTTGTTTCATCAAGACAACATTTTTGCTGCAGGGGAGTTTTAATGGCCCTTAAATTAAGGGACAGTTTCACTTGTGACCTCAATCTTCTCCCACTATGACGGAGATGGGATGATAACTCTATAATGCATCCTAATGCGTGCTTTTGTCGTGGTGCAGGCGACGCTTAAAGCATGCAAACTACCCACAGGAGCACGGAACAATGTGTGTGAGAAAATGACTCTAATTGCAGCATATGCCTCCAACGTGACAGATAAATTAGCCACTGTCAGCATGCTGAGTTGAGAAGCCTTCCTTTTTCAGTTCTGCTGCATGCCAAATGCTCTCCTTTTGGCACTTTACGCACGTGGAAAATCGAGTCTACGTCAAGTGTGCCGAGAAAGCATATAGGTGTCAGCCGAAACCGTAAGCCCTTTAGTTTCAAATGGGCGTATTTTCTCCCTTTTCATGAATGATCAAGGTTAAACGTTGCATATTTGGAGAGATACAAGCTTCCGTGATGTTTCAGAGAACATTCCAGAGAACATGCGTCCCAGCTTTCACTCAAAGGCACAATGACGTCTGGAAATCTTCTTTTGTTTTCTGCATAAACAGATGGCCATAAATATGTATATATGACTCACTCTCAAACAACTGGGTTCAAACTGTCTTCACAAAGCCAAGGAGGAAATAAACAAAACAAAGGATCCCAATCTTTTGCCAGCCATGTTGAAAAAGGCGCAGCTGGGTTCTGTGCTGGTTATGGCACCTTTGGATCTCCTGGAGGTGCTTGAAGAGCCAAGTCCGTTCCAATTGTTTTATATGCATGAAAATTAGGGGCCAAAAGAGAAGCTATCATTGAGAGAAGCGGTCACAGTTAGCATAGGCCAGAACAGTTTAGTCTGTTTTAAAGATTAACATGTTTGGCTATGAACAGTAGTGTTTACTTTCTGAATGAATTAATCGTTTGAATGAATGATTCAATGACTCTCTCATGAGGACAGTCACTTGTTTCGTTCCTGGACGTATCAAACAGGAGGGCCAAATTACTTTGGGTCAAGGTCTCGGGCCATTGTAGCCAGCCCATGCTGAATGCCTGGGGATGTAAATATGCTAATAACGCTAGAGTGAACCCAAAATAAAGCTGACTGATGAGTCCGGCAATTAAGGGAAAGGGAAGTGGTGTGTGGCCAAGTATGGCAACCCATACTCGGAATTTGTGCTCTGCATTTAACCCATCCAAGTGTACACACAGTAGTGAACATACACCTGGAGCAGTGGGCAGCCAATGCTGCGGCAGTTGGGGGTTTTGTTGCCTTGCTCAAGGGTCTCACCTCAGTCGTGGTATTGAGGTTGGAGAGAGTGTTGGTTATTCACTCCCCCACCTACAATCCCTGCCGGACCTGAGACTCAAACCCACAACCTTCGGGTTGTAAGTCCAACTCTCTATCCATTAGGCCACGACTGCAATCCGACAAAGACCCTTACTTTGCTTGCTCTTTGGAAAACGCTTCACAGTTGGAACGGTCCCCATAAGCGCCATTATGGATGTGCGCCTGCCTCTTCTTAATGGGGCTTGTGGTAATTATGGGATGTCAGGAACAGGTAGTGGGTAATCACTTTCAACTGATTGAAAAAGAACATTTGCATTTGTACAAGTGTCAGAATGAGGAGAGGCTGATGTGCTTGTAATTCTGACAAGTTTAGACACATTAAATAGTTGTTGTTCAATGCAATGAAATTTCTTCACTTATATATGTAAGCATTGCTAAAAATATGTATAGTCTGTTTAAAATTCAACTGTAATATTATTAGCGCTGTAAAAATGTACACCTTGTACACAATTTTAGAAATCAAAATTATGTGCATTTTGTTGCTTGTGTTAGTCCATTATACTGTTGAGATATTGAGTTTATGGTGACATAGTCTTTAAAATAGACAAAATTTACATTAAAATTCATATAATAGCAAATCATGTTTATGGCTATTGCGTAAACAAAATGCTATTAACCACTGGTACTCTGATGCTAAATGTCCCGCTCCAAGTACCTGTTTCTACACTGTAAAAAGCGATCAGTTGACTTTACTTAAAAAAGATTGAGGAAACCCGTTGCCTTGAAATTATTAAGTAACGGAAATTCATGCATAATTAAAAGAAAAAAGTTAAGTGAACTTGACAATTCTGAGTTACATTAACAAATAAACAAAAGAAACTGTTGTGGTCACTTTTTATTTTAAGTTGGACTAACTTAAATTCATTAAATTGAGATTACTTAAAATTGTGAATCTACTTCATTTAAAACTAACAAGTTAATCTGACTTCATTAAATTGAGGAAACCTGTTGCCTTGAGAAAATTAAGTAACCACAACTTATTGTATTTGTGTAATTACAATTCACTTGAGACTGATGTGATGTAATCTTATTTTACTGATTTCTTTCACATTGAAGGCTACTAATACAATTCTCAAAAATACAAAATTGTTCAAAACAGACAGCACACAAACATTTCTATGAAGAATTGTCAAAAGCAAGTCAACTCACCCTTATTTTATACATAGCACTTCATACACTACAGATGGTGTCAAAGCAGCTTTACGTTGTTAAACAGGAAAATAGTGTCAATAATGCAGAAAAATTCAGTTATGCAGTTAAGCAGCTCTAAAAAGAGGACGATGCAAGTAAACAGTCAATATTTCAGTTAAAGTCAGTTCATCCTTGATTCAGTGATGTCATCATCATCCAGCTATGTTCAATTCTCTTCAAATAGTGTCTCGGCAATCAAGTCAATAATATTCCCAAAAATTATGTGTCCCCAAATAAACAAGCCAAAGGTGACAGAAATGGAGAAAAAACCTTGGTAGAAAGCAGACTCAGTCAGGGGGGCCAGACGAACCAACGTGGTGTTTGTCATCGTGGTCTTTGCTGAGGTTTTGTGCCAATGGCCAAATAGTTGATGAGGCCTTCACTGGGGATCTGTCTTTGGGGCTCATCTAGTTGACATGGTCTGTGCTGACATTCAGGGCTGTAGAGTTGTCTCCACCATCTGATCTGGAAACAGACTGGATCTGGGTGACTGCAGTGAACATCTGATCTGGAAACAGACTGGATCTGGGTGACTGCAGTGAACATCTGATCTGGAAACAGACTGGATCTGGGTGACTGCAGTGAACATCTGATCTGGAAACAGACTGGATCTGGGTGACTGCAGTGAACATCTGATCTGGAAACAGACTGGATCTGGGTGACTGCAGTGAACATCTGATCTGGAAACAGACTGGATCTGGGTGACTGCAGTGAACATCTGATCTGGAAACAGACTGGATCTGGGTGACTGCAGTGAACATCTGATCTGGATACAGACTGGATCTGGGTGACTGCAGTGAACATCTGATCTGGAAACAGACTGGATCTGGGTGACTGCAGTGAACATCTGATCTGGAAACAGACTGGATCTGGGTGACTGCAGTGAACATCTGATCTGGATACAGACTGGATCTGGGTGACTGCAGTGAACATCTGATCTGGAAACAGACTGGATCTGGGTGACTGCAGTGAACATCTGATCTGGATACAGACTGGATCTGGATGACTGCAGTGAACATCTGATCTGGAAACAGACTGGATCTGGGTGACTGCAGTGAACATCTGATCTGGAAACAGACTGGATCTGGGTGACTGCAGTGAACATCTGATCTGGAAACAGACTGGATCTGGGTGACTGCAGTGAACATCTGATCTGGAAACAGACTGGATCCGGGTGACTGCAGTGAACATCTGATCTGGAAACAGACTGGATCCGGGTGACTGCAGTGAACATCTGATCTGGAAACAGACTGGATCCGGGTGACTGCAGTGAACATCTGATCTGGAAACAGACTGGATCCGGGTGACTGCAGTGAACATCTGATCTGGAAACAGACTGGATCCGGGTGACTGCAGTGAACATCTGATCTGGAAACAGACTGGATCCGGGTGACTGCAGTGAACATCTGATCTGGAAACAGACTGGATCCGGGTGACTGCAGTGAACATCTGATCTGGAAACAGACTGGATCCGGGTGACTGCAGTGAACATCTGATCTGGATACAGACTGGGTCCGGGTGGCTACGGTGACCTCAGAATAAGAATGAAACAGACTAATATTAGCATAGATGCCATACTTCTTACGATGTAACAAGTACATCAGGTGTTATTGACATTGCTATTGTTAGTGAACACTTTCAGAATGAGACGTGGCCTTTTTGGGAATAATTTAAGACACTTCAAATATTACAATTACACTACCTTTTCTTTACATATTCAAGACTGTCAAAGTAAATAACTTACCACAATTCAACCACATGAAAGAAGAATGCATAATCCATTAAGTAGTTCCGCGCTGACACTTCTGCTTAAGCGTGTTCTTAGCATATGCCTGAAATGATATGAGAGCCATTAACACAAACTGGTTAACTAGGAATAACCGCAGTCTCATTTAGACATCATTTATACTGCTTGACACAATGAACACTCTTAGGCTGCATTCAATTAAAACGCATGCAAATCAGCTCACAGACACACTGTGTTTGTATAAAAATAAAGAAAATAAAGACACTTTACTTTTCATACAGTGGATACACTGTAAAAAAAAAACGGGGTAACAAATTATTTTAAGATGAAACAAAAAAAAAGCGATTAGTTGACTTAACTTAAAAAAATTGAGGAAACCCATTGCCTTAAAATGATTAAGTAATTAATAATAAAAAAGTATAAGTTAAGTGGATTGTCAATTGTCACTTAACTTTTAAAAAAAATTATTATTATTTACTTAAAATTTAGGAAACCCATTGCCTTAAAATTATTTAGTTAATTCAGCATGACTTTTTACAGTGTAACAATTGACAAATAACAAACAATTTAGTTTAGTTGGATCCATAAGGAACACTACCAGTCAAAAGTTTTTGAACAGTAAGGTCTGTTTTTTTTTTTTTTACATTTTTAAAGTAGTCTCTTCTGCTGAACAAATATTTCAAAATATTTAAATATTTTTATTTATATATATATATATATATTTTAAAAATATTTTAAATTGTTTTACTATATTTGTTGTACTTAGGATCAAACGAATGCAGGCTTGGTGAGCAGAAGAGACTTCTTAAAAAAAAACATAAAAAATCTTACTGTTCAAAAACGTTTATGTTCACCTGTTGGAGCTGAATTAGAGGAAAATGTCTAATTCATTTTTATTTCAACTGCAATTAACCAATTCAAATTCTGGTACATTCATTATTCATGCAATAGTCAAGTGTCCACGTACCTGAATAATACAATAATGTACACACATAAGGGCCTCCATACAGAGTCTGATGTGGCAGATGGAACTAGAACTCACTTCATGAACTGCCCTGAAACACAAATGAAAAACTATTATCATGAATACAAATATAGCTTCACAATGCTCATTCTGGCTTCTGTCAGACTGATACTTAGTCTTTGCTGAATCGTTTCAGTGTGCTTTTTAAAATTATTTTTAAATTGTAAATGCTTCTCACAGGCTATCTCACAATATTTAAAATGATGTATAATAGTATTATCACACTTTATTATATTGTTTATTATTTTATTTAAGTAAATAAAGTGCAATACTATTATTTCTATTATTTATTTATTTTATAGTTGTTAAATCTTGTTTTTTTCATTGTGCATTAAATCAATTAATCTCAATCAAACTGCAGTTGGGTTATTTTGACTAGGTTAAAAAATAACAAAAAATAAATAAATACAGCTAACTAATTATATATACAAAATAAATACACACAGTATATGCACATATATTATGTAAAAAACTTTTATTTTGAATGCGATTAATCGCTATTATTTGGTTGACAGCACTAATTTATTTATTTATATATTTATTTTTTATTTGTTTATTTAATGGGTCACACTATGTGCAGTGTGAGGACCAAACCAAATCTCCATGTTCTCTTATGAGAACCAGGCTGAAAAACTAATGTGCACCTCTGTCTATAACAAATGCGCAAAGGAGCCACATGTTTGACCTTTTCATTGAACAGAAAAACATTAAGTTTATTGAACTTAATTGCAATGCTTTACGTAACAGAATGTAATAAAAACTCAATCAAACTGAGTAATGTCAACAGAGCAGAAACAAATAAGATGAACGTAATTTTACTAAGTTAACAGTGCATTATCTTTTACAGTATACATGAAATCCATCAACAGTTATTCTATGGAGTTTTTGACATTTCTTTTGTTGCTAATGTTGTTTTCATGCCCCAAGGACACATTTAAGTGCTTAGACATGAGATCAGAAGTACACATGTATTATGTTGTCAATCTCAAGGGTAGTTCAGCGATCCATGGCTAATTTCTTGCTAACTTTTTCCATGAATGAACGTGATGAATGCATGTAATTTGTAAAACTGATGGATCAACTTTTTCTAAGCTTGCAGAAATCCAAATGAAATGCTAGGTGAAGATAGATGGGGAGATATTTAAGCATGAGACGAGGATTAATATAGAATGGGATTATTTAGGGAATTAATGCAGAGGTGCTAGACTAATCACGGAAATCTGAATTTCTAATGCATTTTGAGCATCAACATGATGCAGGTGCTAATCAGCCTCATTCAGAATGACTCTTATAACTATAAATGTCTCTGTACCTAGCTAATCAGAAAATGAACAACAAAAATGCATAAATACTGTCTTAAGTTTATTTGAATTCACACTGGAGAAGACAGTTTGTGAAACAGTACTAACACACTTTGACTATGTACACAAATCCACTGAATAAAGTGACCTGCCTGTTCTCATTTCAGATAGTGAACAAAATCTATTGCATACAAATTTGCAAGAATATAAACATGCTGTATTCTGGAGTGAAGTGCTAATGAAATAAAATGCACATCATTTATTGCGGCATATGTAATGCTCTATTTATAGTCTATTGGCTTACCTTGAGTGGTGTATACAGTCAACCAAGAAGCATTTGAAATCATATTGCCATTTCATTGCAGCACCTGCATGAGGTCAGCAGCAGCGTAGCAATGATAGGAGAATATGAGCTTAGATAAAGGTCACAAGATCATGTTTCCAGAGAGCGTAAAGACTTCTGCTCTCTGATTGCTGAGCATGAGGTCAGTACATGATACTATGAATTTATTATGAAGTCGAAGGGATTATTTTACATTGCTCAGAGAGGGAAATGGAAAGCTGTGACAAATTTGATTGTAATTGAAGCTTGTGTACAGTAGAGAACCTAATGTTAAACTGCTTGAGTTTTCACTTAGAGTTTAAATTGGAAATGGAGATAAAACTAGTTCATGCTTACAAACTCTGAATTGGAATGACAGGAAGAGGAATTTTCTGAATTCCAATCTAAAAGAAAACAATGCATTCTGGGAAATAAAGTTTTCATCCACCCTGATCCAAAAATAATCTATTAAATAAGTTAACAATAAATACCATTTTGTGGCTCTTTAATGTGTTGTGACAGAGCCTCAGTTCAATCGGCACGTGAGCCCTTCCTCTTTACTAGTTATAGCACAAAATAAACATGAATGAATATCAGAAGGTATCTTGTTTTAACATTTTTCAAGTTCAAGTCCATCAACATTAATCTACTCTCCTGTTTGGTTTATTTGTTGGACAAAATGGCAGATTCTGCGTTATGATTGGTCAGATCGCCTGTCAATCAAACTACCAAGTAAGGGTCAATTAGATTTTAAAAGGAATTTTACATTTAAATCAGTTCTTGACAAAATAAAAAAACTAATCACACTTCTGTTGTTTATGCATTTACAAAATATGTAAACCTCTCTTATCCTAATAATTTTGCAAATTGCTGACCCTATATGCAGTTCGTGGATATTATATACTTTTATGTGATAAACAATTGTGATTCTAAATCTGTAATGTTCTGTCTGGCATGACACTGGCTCTGTTCAGGAGCGGTTGAGTGTATGTAGGTGGATTGGTTGTTGCAGACTGTACGGGGGTGTTATATGAATGGGGGTGAACAATGTATGTCATTTGTGGTGGCTGGTCTCTCCCAGTGACAGCTCCATCTCTGCATTAGCCCCATGCTGAGAGCTGCAGCAGTGACACCAGGAGTCTATTACTGATGAGGAGAAAGCCACGAGGACCCAGAGAGAAAGAGACAGGAGAGCAAGAAAGAGCGCAAACGAGGACTCTCACACTGAATATTTTAAAGGCTCTATCGGAGGGAAACAGAATATTCCCTCATCATTCCCTAACGGCCTCTGGGGAGCATGTCATCAGGAGGCATGTGCTCTGGGGCAGACCTCATCCTCCTGCTACTCTTGTTTTCCTCCAGGTGAACGATTGTGGGGATTTACACAGAAATTAGTACAATTATGATCATTTATTAATGAGGAAAACTGCCTAGTGCATGAAGAACACTGCCTTTTTAGATTACAGAGATTAACTGTTTTTATTTTCAATTTGGAGGCTTGTTCAAAGTCATGTTTTTTTTTTCAACAGTTTTGTTGAATGAAAAAAAGCATACTTGTTTTTTCTACCATCTGCTATGGTGTAGTGATGTTGAAAACAGCTAGAAATCATCATATTATTAACATAGAATATTAATAATACTCAAATAATTTATTATTATTACTATTTTATTGTTATTATTATTATTATTGATATACTAGTTTTTGTTAATATTTTGTTAATATGAATACGATTTTTTTATATATATTTTAAGTTTTTTTATAGATATACATTTTTATAGATATAAATTCCGCGCATGCGTCTACTATGCCAGAGCACATTGACACGTCACGTGCCGGATGTTGTGAACGCGCTCAGAACAGTTGGACATTGCGGTGGATCAGAGGTAAAAAATGATATAAATACTGTTCAGTTTCTTGCACAGACCGAATGTTTTGTGTCTTAAGACCTCAATGTATCATCACGAGCCGCAGGGTTTAGTTCAGGGCTGTCCAAACTCGGTCCTGGAGGGCCGGTGTCCTGCAGAGTTTAGCTCCAACCCTAATTAAACACACCTGAAGCAGCTAATCAAGCTCTTACTAGGCATACTAGAAGCTTCCACGCAGGTGTGTTGAGGCAAGTTGGAGCTAAACTCTGCAGGACACCGGCCCTCCAGGACAGAGTTTGGACAGCCCTGGTTTAAATCTTTCAAAGCCGTGGGTCCCATTGACTGCCATTATATGACTGACAGACTGCAACGGTTTGAGTTAAAAAAATTTGTTTGTGTTCTACTGAAGAAACAAAGTCACCTACATCTCGGATGCCCTGGGGGTAAGCAGATAAACATCAAATTTTCATTTTTGGGTGAACTATCCCCTTTAAAGTTAAACTAAATTAAAAGCATAAATGGTGCTGAAGCTTAAGTGTTTAGTTTTTTCGACATTATATTACATGTAATATTTCATTTCAAGTAATGTTTGTTTTTAGTGTTTGATGTGGTTAAATATGTGGCCCTGCCGCAAAAATAACTGATATGGAATGTTCTATTAAAAAGTCAATTTTAAATTATTTTAACCATTTTATTTATTTATTATTAGATTTATAATTAATTTTGCTGGCTTTGTTTTTTGTTTTGTTTTTTACATGCAATGTAACATTGTCCTTCAAAAACAATATCATAGGAGGCATGATATTTGACCAGGCTTTACACACTGTATGTGATGCCTTACGCTGCTGCATCCAGGCAGCTCTCTAGGATCTAATATGCGACTAAATAAAAAAGACAGAGGGAAAGAGGGATTACAGAAAGACAGCGAGGAAGAAAAAGGAAGCAGACAAGGGAAGGGAAGAAAAAGCATTTTTAATGAAGAGAGCATGGAAAATTGCTTTCATGTCAGTCTTCATTCTCCACTGAATCTCTAAAATCAAGCCTGCCGTGCATCTTGAACATAATTAAAAACAGATTGAAGCATGCTGCAATCTGTCATTTTCAGCAGTCTGAGGTGATTTGCAGATATTTGTGAGAAATTGACAACATGTAACAACTGTAATCAGTTTATCATTCCCTGTATCGGTGTATTAAACACATTCTGCTCCCGTACACCTGCGGTACTTTGTAAAATCCAGCTTTAATAGTGGGAATCTTTAGACACTTCCTGTGTATTGCAAGCAAAGACATACTCGAAGCTCCAGGCTGTCTTTGGTCTCACAGTGTAAAGTTTTTCCAGCATTCTTTGGAGAGAAAGACCTTCAAGCCCATAAAATCAATCCCACCTGACATCGGTAGAGGAAATGGGAGTCTTGTGATGTCACACTTTGATTGCTATCTGAAGAGAGCCATGCTCCTTCCCAGGAATGATCGATAGAGATCTATAAAAAAAAAAGAGCATTCAAATGCACTTACACGCTCCTTCAACAAGACAAACACAGCACGCAGGAAGGGAAGTACTCTAAAACTTCAGCATTCACTGATGAATGCCAGACATTATGTGCTGTTTTTGACCCAAATTGAAAACATTGTTTTTCTGCTGTTGTTTCTATACTATAAGATCAAAAATAAGCTATGATGCACTTTCGATTTTATATAAACCATGCTATTCTGGATAAATAGCTGCATAAAAATGTCTAATTCAATAAACACACATGATCTAACACAGTGGTTCACAGGCTTTGACTCTAGAAATTTAAAATAGAAAAAAAGTATTTCTATGTTTTGTTTTCATTTAGTTTTATTTCATTTAAGACCTCATATGAATGCCATTATTTATTTATATATATATATATATATATATATATATATATATATATATATATATATATATATATATATATATATATATATATATATATATATATATATTATTAATAGTAATCATATTAAATTAATATTACTAATAAAATATTTATTTTAGATTTTTTATTGAGAGATAAGACTCTATATATAGCATCATGAATAATTGTTTCTGAGCAAATTTTCAAATGAACAAAACGTTCTAGACGTTTCCATTCAATCGCTCCCTTTTGAAGCATGTGACTATCTACTGGCCTTTAAAGACTGACTGTAACCCCGAACCAACAGCATTCATGTGTGGTTGTGAAGATGCATTTCATTGGCTGGAACTGAATGAATATGCCTCCTCAGAAAATGTGTAGCAAGTCTTTACGAGAAACATTTTATACATACTGGCTTAACCTGCATCAAGATTCAGTGCACAAATTGGTGAATTAATTTGAACAAATATTTTTGGTGAACCGAATCAAAAGGTTTGATTCTCTGAGATTAATCAAAAGCCACTATTAAATCGAAAAGGATTATTCTTTTTTGTGCGCGGGCACAAAATTCCGTGAAAAGGCGGATTGCTTTACGGCAGCAACAAATGTACAGTTATCCACTGTAATCACGATAGTGGTGTATTTACAACAGTTATTTCCACTCACTTAACTATAAGGGCTCCAAGGTCGCAAACATACACAAAACTGCATACAGTTGCATTAACTTGCCCTCTCCCTTGCAATTACAATCAATTCCTTATGAACACTAATTAAGATGTTGTTTTACTTGTTTACAATCAACAACAGTTAAAAACAAAGACAATCACAACTTCCATTTCATGTCGACTCTCAGAAGCGTGAAAAAATGCCTTAGTATTAGGTCTTAACTCAGTAATTAGAAAATTAGTAATTAGAATAGCAACCATGGAATAAATGATTTGGAAACAGCAATAGTTGGTATTTTTCAAAATAAAGATGAATTCTTTTTTGTTTTCTTTATTGCGGGCTCTCTAGTGGTGACACATCATCAGACTTTAACCTTGGAAAAAAAAAGATTTGAACCCCAGGGAGATGGAGAAACACACAGAGATGTGGAAGTTAAACGTTTCACTGCATGCAGACCCAGAAAGACAAGGTCAAACAGGCAGGGACACATCAAGCACAGAAACTGTTAGGAGTAAGTCTCTGAATCATACTGTCAAACACCAACGAGTAGAGATCAGTGGAGCACAGCAGAAGGACAGGAAGGGTTTGGTCTTTTGTGATGAGACCCTTTCCCCACTAACTGTCCTCCACAGAAGCTGAGATGAATTGAGACGGAGGGGAGCTTTACTGCCAGTGAGGTTAATGAGGGAGGAGAGAAGATAGAGGAGAGTGTTGACACAATAGTGAAGTGCTGGCCTGACAGAGAGCTGTATCATTATGTCACATCTGCTTCACATATTCTGATGGATCCAGGTGTTAATTTGAAAGGGCAGATTATTATGATGACGGACGAGTGATAGGAAAGAGAACAAAGAGGGGAAAGAGGAAGGCAACATGCCACATCCAGCTCTAATCATGAGAAATTGTATTCAAACTTTAACAGGGTCATTTTATTCTTTTTTTATTTCCAATTATAATGTAAAAATGTCTTTCACTAGAAAACATATTATAAAACAAATATAAAGTATACTCTACCGTAGAAATTAATTCTTTTATTAAACACAGACATATTAAACTGATCAAAACCGACAGTAAAAATATTCATATTTATGCATGAAAGAACCTGTAAAAATGAAATCAAACTTTCAATAAAAATATTAGGCATCTAATATGCTACCAAATCAGCATATTAGAATGATTTCTGAAGGACACTGAAGACTGGAGTAATGACGATTAAAATTCAGAAATAAATTAGATTTTAAAATATATATATAAATATAAACCCATTATTTTAAATCGTAGTAATATTTCACAATAAAAACTGCATTGCTGGAGACTTCTTTCAAAAAAAAAAAAAAAAACAAATTGTACGAGCCCAAACTTATGATTGGTATAGTATACAATAAACAAAATAAATTATATAATTTAAACTATTATTATTTCAAATCTAAATATTTTATTTTTCAATGTACTTTCTCTCTGAAAAGTTTTTCTCTCTCTTTTTTTTTTGCGGCTGATACACCCACTTCCACATGAAATGAGTGACAACACTTTATTCCCATTTTTCAACAGCATTTATTAAGAAAGTAAATGGGGTCCATTTGGATTTCACGTTGTTTTACAAGGACAAGAAAAATACAGAGAGTATAAAAAGACAAATAAAAAGATAAAGAGTGAGAGAGCTAGAGGACAAACAGAAGCACTGAGAGGGAAGAATATGGGGCATGTTTGCAGAGGAGTGTAATGGCTGTCGATCAGCTGCCTGCTGTGTGAGTGTTGAGCAGAGCGGGATTCAGACCGGAGACTGGTGACTGTAGCACGTCTGTGTGTATACAGTCACAGTGTGTCTGTCACTCCATCACTTCCCTCCACAGTACAGCCTGAGAATGTGCTCTGTTGACACTGAGTTTTACTTACTTTCTAGTTTTACTACGAGGGGAAATGCAGATTTTTATTCAGATTCTTGCTGCTTATGGCATGTTGCACTATAGTTCTTGTTTGGACATTATGGCTTCAAACTGCCTTTCCACTGTCTCATACTGTACCTCAAATTGCCACAGGTACATAAATAAGGAAACAATGTACCGAAAATAACTGGCAGAGCTGTCAGTGACCTTTTGACCCACGTACACTTTGTTGAATACGCTTTATTTAGCTTGTAGTTGATAACATCAGCTCTAGGGATTAGCATGATTAATGGAAAGTCAATATAGTGGAATGGATGGATACACGGTAAGCGACAGAAACGCAAGTGCAGTGGTGATTCAGGAACACCATGGTGGATTTATGTTTTTCCTTGAAGTTCAGTCTCTTAGAATATCTCGCACAGCATTTCGTCTAATGCAGAAGTCCCTCGGTGAGAGATTAGGGGAAGATTAATCACAGCACAACTCTTCATCAGCAGTTTTCCAGGACAAACAAAAGTCACAGGATAAGTCGTTAGTTAGTTTTTTTTTTCAACAGCCTGGATTGAAGTTGTAGGAAATTAGTAGCTATGCTATTTACAGCTAACTGTATTGTAAGCCAGTGTTTGTTTTAAGTATCCCATTAAAATGTTCTCTAGTCCTGTTTATTGCTAAAACTATTGTAAAGACTCAAAAATGGAAAAAAATAAAAATAAATATTTAATGGCAATTAGCTTTGAGGCCACTTCTATGCTACTTTTCCTCAAAATATGAGACATGTATTGATCAAAAGTATTGATTTATTTTTGTTCTTGTGCAATTTTTTTTACGCAATGAAATGCCTAGAATAAAAATGTCCCTTTGCACAATACCAGCAACTGACAAGCATGAGCAAGTAGCATGGTTTCGCCAGCCTGGGATGTAATACTAGAGCTTCTGATTATTTTTTAAAAGGATAACAATTTCAATGTCTTTCCTTAAACTATTTTATGCCAGTGTGTGGATAGCCTTTAAACCAGAGGCTCTTTTTAAACCCGGTGCAACAACAGAAAAACAAGAAGTTAGTGAAGGTTTCATTCATTCAGGCTGCAGTGTTGTTGTTTTTAACTAAAACAGTTAAAAATAGTTTACATTAATTGAAATAAAGCTGACTAAGCTAAAAAAATAAAATAAAATTAAATGTTGACTTGACAGCTAAAACAAGTTTCAAATGAAGTACTAAATAAAAAAAAAAGAATACAAAAAGGAAAGCTAATTTAAAATAGAATTAATATAAAATAAATAAATAATAATAAAATAACACTTCAGGCCATTGCAAAGTATTTAGTAGTATTTAATCAAAGCCTCTGAATTTGGTTTATCTATAATTCAAGATGGTGGTGGAGTCAGTTGGAACTCAACAAGCCATTAAATTAAACTATTCAGACCAGACTCTACCAGACAGAACAGAAAGTACAGAAATGTACCCTGCAGTCACCCAGATGCAGGCGGCTTTTTCACACTCTACACCCACTGAAAGAACATGCCCTTCAGTTCTTCCCAGAGAGTCACAGGAAGTGGGGCAAGCACTGAGAGACGTAGGAAATGAAGACTGCAAACGAGTCCGATGACACAAACACGCTTTTGTGTCACCTTTAATAGCGTTCTCTGAATAGCCTGCGAAAAAGGCAACAGTCGGAGTGACCTCCTCTCTGCCCCTCTGCCCTATGGCCAGCAACTAATAGAACAACAGTAAGAGCGTGAGATGTAAAACACAGAAGGAAAGCCGTCAGGCCTTGGGGCGACACTCTCTTCCTCCATCAGGAGTAGTGACCTGAGGAAGATGAGGACGAAGAGAATGAAAGAGCACAACAAAAGTGGGGAAAAAAGAGCAGCCAGAGGAAGTAATGATCCAGGCCAATGAGGCCAGCACTTTGTGGTGGTAAGTGCTGAGGGTTTGCACAGCATTGTGGGAATGACAGTCCTCAAGGGCAGTCTGAAACACATGCAAGAGAGAATAAAAACAGACCTATATAAGCAGTATACCACAGAGACCCATACTCTACATATATACACTGCCTTTTCCAAAAAATGTGTTGCCATCTGGATTTAAATATTGAATCAAAGATTTTAAGATTGAATCAACTGGCCACCAGAGAATCCTAACTGAAAGTCGTCTAAGAAAGGATTTTATGGACAGACTTAAATGAAATTAACAAAATGATGCAAAGAAATTAGTATTATTCTCATTAGGTGGTATTATAATTTATCCCAAAATGCCGTTCTTGTTTGTAACATTCACAGTGCCTTAGTAGTCACTATATAAATGATCACACACTGTCATAAATACAACACACTGGTGTTTCCATAATTGTGATTCCATAGTCTGCAAGATTTTGAGAAGAGAGAGAAATTGTAAAACCATATTAACATATGTTGCTCATCTAACACCGTTTATTTAAGGAGGTTCATTAAATAGAATGTGTGGTGTCAAAAAAAGCAGAGCAATATGTTCTGACAGTTTTAGAGGTATTAATAGCTCCATTAAATGATGTTTTATTAACAAAGTTTGGGAGGAGCACGTCAGATACTTAGCCTAATTAACACAGGAGGTTCGCACTCAAGTTAATCAATGTTCGGCTATAAATACAGCTGACATACCTCTATTCATTTGACGGATAATCAGCAACTGGTTCGCCCGTCTAAAAAAGTTTGCTACAATGTCACAGAGACAAAGTTCCTCGTCAGGAGACGACTCTAACTCACCTCCGATCCCATCACCGCAGCCAGCCAGCTCCAGGACCACTTCTCCCCCGCAGAACAACGCAGTCGAGCTCCAGGCTTCGTCTTGCGGGCGTTCTTCTGCGCGAGTAGCCACTCACCTCCCAAGACGCCTAGGCCTACACTCGCCGTCTCCGGCGAGAAACCCAGCCGATTCCCCAGCCTCTTCCTATGGTTCAACCGGGCCAGCGATTCCGCCCATAGGAAAATGGACCGTGACGAGTCTGAGGCAGGCGCTGACTAACTCCGACCTTCAACCTGCACGCAAGTTAAACAAAGCAGAGTTATATGACTTGTACAAAAATCTGCATCCATCTAACCTTTCCTCCAAAACCACCCCAGCCCCAAAAGCTGCGAAAAGGCTAAACAAACCTTCACGCCTCGCCGGACTCCTCCACCTTCCTCCAGCACCAGGCCCAGCTCTCCTCGGGCATCACGACCTGCGGTCTGCAGGTCGGTCGCTCACTCCACCATGACTTGCCCACGAATAAATCCTGCCATAACTCCATGCCCAGAGCCCACCAGTGCGAAATCCTCCAGTTACGTCCCAAGATCCGCAACTGCCGTAAACCCAGACCCAGAGCGAACAACGGATAACAGGCAGCCATGCATAGCTTTTAATTCCGGGAGATGTAACGGACAGCGCTGCCGTTACCTACACATCTGTAGCTTTTGCGGCGGAGCTCATGCTCGCATTGTTTGTCCTGTATACAAAGCTGTGAATAAAAAATCTAAAAATTACTTATCGACTCCAGTGAACATTTCTCGTCTGGCTACCGAACTCGTCCAACATCCAGACTCGTCCAACATCCAATTAGAGAAAAGAATTCTCTAATTATCTTCTGTCTGGCCTCAGTCACGGTTTTAACCCCGGCGTCGAATGTGCGCTTACCCAAAATTTCATTTGTAATAACCTCCAATCCTCCCACGCTGAGCACGACGTCGTAGACGACCTTATCAAAAAAGTAAAATCAGGCTTTATGATTGGGCCTTTCGACAAACCCTCCTTCGAAGTGTTTCGCGTCAGCCCCATTGGCGTGGCTACAAGGAAATTTTCGGGTAAAAAATGTTTAATTATCGATCTGTCATCACCTCATAATTCCACGGTTCCAAGCATCAATAGTTTGATCCCCCTCGATGAATTTTCCCTCAAGTACCATGACATAGATCAGGCAGCCGAATTAATTAAAATCGCGGGACGAGGAGCCTGGCTCGCAAAATTAGACATCACTTCTGCCTTCAAAGTGATGCCTATCTATCCGGATTCATGGCATTTGTTCGGGGTACAATGGCTCAGGAAATTCTATTTCGCCGTCCGCCTAACTTTCGGCTGCAAAAGCAGTCCCAAAATTTTCGACATGCTATCAGAAGCTGTTTGCTGGATTTTGTCGAACAATTACGCAATTCCCCACCTCATCCACCTTCTAGACAATTTCCTAGTCGTTTCATCCCCCGACACCATCCCAGCCTTCTTATGGGGGAAAGAATGGTCTTCTAAAAGTATCTTAGTGCACTGCGACAACGAAGCAGTCGTGCAGTGTATTAATAAAGCCCGTTCTCATTCTCCTGCCCTCGCGCCTCTCCTAAGGCGTCTAATCTGGATCTCAGCATGTGACCAATTCATAATAATTGCCAAACATGTTTCAGGCTCAGATAACCAAATCGTCGACTCTGTCTCGTTTTCTGTTCCAGAAATTCAGGACGATGGCTCCAGAGGCGGATCAATTCCCAACTCCAGTACCTCGCTATTCAGAATTAATATTCCCGTAACTCACCCATTAAAACCTCGACGCATCGCTGGACACTATCCTCCAAGCAGTTTCCCCTAGAACCCTTCAGTCATAGATGACAGCTTGAAAAAGTTTAAAGTATTTCCACCTCTCATATAACATGCCGTTCCCCGATTTTTCCCTACTCTCAATCACTTCATTTATCTCCTTCCTCAACGTCAAGGGCCTCAAGTCGGGTCCATTACAGGTTACATTGACATGGCAGCACTGAATGCACATGTGCTGTATCAAGCATGCACCGGAAGGCAGGAAAGACGGGTGGACTTCCTGGTGGAGCTTGCAAGAGAGTTGGCTAACTCTCATATGTGTGCGAAGAAGGCAAGAAAAGAACAATTGCTTCGGACACAACCCTCCACACCTAGCCCTGGAAAAAGAGCCATGTGTCAGGTCAAACACCAATGCAAGAACAATCATGCCACTGTGCGATGTGTTCACTGCTACAGATACACATGTGGTAAATGCAGACGGGAGATACCATGGCAGTGCCAGGATTGTGAGTGATTGCTGGAATGTACTCACTCACTTTTTAATATTATTTGTAAATATGTGTACAAATGGTTGGTTTCTTTTTTATTTTATTTTGTACTGTTTTTATCAATAAATCTCAGCAACAAAGGAAAAAAAAAAACCTGTGTGTTGATTTCTCCCTAAGATGGCAAAGTGAAACACAAGTTTCCTTGAAGCGGCTCAGCATGGCCCCACATTGTTTACATATCCTTAATCAGCTGTGAACAGTTGCTTTTGTTATTAGCCTAAAGCCTTCCAGCCCATCGGCTGTCCTGCGGGTTTTATAGGTAGAAAAGCCAAATGGCTGCTCTCTGGGACTTCTAGTGTTAAGTGGCGTCCAATTTTTTCTGTTATACGGCTCTCCCTCGCCCGAAATAAGCAATTCACAAACCTCTCTGCTGATTAGGGGAATCCAACGATCCCGGCCTACTCGTCCCGATTCCAGATTACCCATTACGCTAGACATTCTCACTCAATGTATCCACGCCCTCTGCACAAGTTACCAGCCTCTCAGTACCGCCCACACACTCAAAACCATGTTCATTCTAGCCTTTTTCAGGTTTCTGAGGTGCTCAGAGCTCACCATCTCCTCCAAGTTCGATTCGAATACCAACCCCACCATCTCAGATTTGACAGTACTCGACAGCGAAACCATTTCTTTCCTAATCAAACAAAGCAAGACAGACCAAGCAAAGAAAGTTCATTTCATCTACATTTTCAACCTCCCTTCCCCAATCCAACCATACCAATCCGTCCTCGAGTTCCTCCGCTTTAGGAATTCTCAGGCCACATCCCCCATCGAACCGCTATTTTTAGACGACTCCAAAAAACCCGTCAGTCGTTTCTGGTTCCAAAAACACCTCAGAGCCATTCTGCAAATGGCAGGCATCCCAGCAAACAATTTCTCCAGCCACTCCTTCCGCATCAGGGCAGCAACTTCAGAAGCCCAAAAAGGCCTCTCCAAGCAGCAGATCCAAACTCTAGGAAGGTGGTCTTCAGAAGCTTTCCAAAGCTACATCAGGACTAACCAGTTCCATATCAAAGTAGCCCACCAGACCCTGATGGTCAACAAACCAGCTAACGTAATCACCACCGCAGCAGTAATCCATATTTCACCTCAATCCACGGCAAATCCATCCAATTACTGGCGAGGCTTACCCGTCCGATGGCGTGAGTGCCAAACTCCCTATAGATGCCGCAAGCCTCCCGGCCAGACAACACTACCTTTTCCATTTCACGCTCGGCGAGACTTACCCGTCTGATGCAGCGAGTATCGACCTCCAATCAGACGTCGGCGAGAGCCTCCTGACCACATAATTTTACCCTCCCGCCCTTTGCTCGGCGACGCATTCCCGACCGATGCCGCGAGTCTTGACCTCCCGTCGAATATGACAAAATCTTTCAGAATACGTTTCTCTTTAAAATACCAGTGATGTTTGCCTACTTGCGCCGTAAGTATCGAACCACCGTCAAAACGCTAAAGCAGCCTTCTGGCCAAGCAATCTTGGCCTTCAGTCTGCCGCCGACGAGGCTTAACCATTTCGATGCAGCGAGTATTGATCTCCCATCAGATGCCGCGAGAGCCTCCCGGCCAGACAATCTTACCTTTTCCATCCTATGGCCGGCGAGGCTTACCCGTCCGACACAGCGAGTCTTGATCTCCCGTCAGATGTCGGCAAGAGCCTCCCGGCCACCCATCTTTACCTTTCCGTCTTACCTGTCCGATGCCGCGAGTCTTGATCTCCCGTCAGATGTCGGCGAGAGCCTCCCAGCCAGACTAAACTACCCTATCCATTTTACGGTCGGTGAGACTTACCCGTCTGACACAGCGAGTCTTGATCTCCCGTCGGACATCGGCGAGAGTCTTCCGACCACCCAACTTTACCTGCCGTCTGACGGTCAGCGAGGCCCAGCCGTTTTGATGCCATAGGTCTCGTCCCACCCGCTGAACGCTTCACATCTTTTTCCCCCGCCTGGCGAGGATTACCCGTTCAATGTCTCGAGTCTTGATCTCCCATTGGATGCTGTGAGAGCCCTCCCAGTCTGGTTTTCCTTTTCTCCCTACCCGCCCGGCGAGACTTACCCGTCTGATGAAATGAGTCTTGATCTCACGCCAGACGTCGACGAGAGTTCTCCCGGCTGGGCTCCTATACTTGACGCCCGCAAGCAAGGCTCATCCATCCGATACCGTGAGCCTTACGCTGCTCCTCCTCCATCGGCCGGTAGGGCTCACATGTTCCAACCCAGTGAGCACACTGTCGAGCATTGGTTCGAGCCCTCCCGACTGAGCGTGCAACCACGCAGTCGGGCCTACCCTTCCTATGCCAAGCCGCTCCCACGGAGCACGCAAACTTCGGCCTATCATACAAGCGATTTCTCAAAACCAGCTCCCGCAAGATCTCAGTGCGTATTTGGGGGGGTTCTTAGTCTGGCGGCTGTGTAACACAATTGCTTTTTGGGGGGGTACTCTGGGTTCGGGCCATTCCTGAGCCCGGAGCCCTTCCCCAGGACAGCATGCCAACTACGCATTACTATACTCGCCAAATACGCATTACCTTGCTTGTGCAAAATATATCTAAGTGTGAACTCGTGAAATTATGTTTTATTAACAAAGTTCGGGAGGAGCGCATCAGATACTATTTAACACAGGAGGTTCGCACTCAAGTTAATCAATGTTCGGCTATAAATACAGCTGACATACCTCTATTCATTTGACGGATAATCAGCAACCCTCCACCACCCCTTCTCCACTCAAGAGGTAACACCAGAGTTCTCACCACATTATGGAAGGGTACTCTGGGTTCGGCCATTCCTGAGCCGGAGCCCTTCCCCAGGACAGCACGCCAACTATGCATTACTATACTCTCCAAATACGCATTACCTTGCTCGTGCTAAATATATGTAAGTGTGAACTCGTGAATGCTCTGAAAACTATATAGTGTGTGTGTGTGTGTATGTGTATATATATATATATATATATATATATATATATATATATATATATATATATATATATACACATATACATATACATATATATATATATATATATATATATATAGCAATAGCAAAGAAAATGCTAACATATATTATATGTATGGATTATATAATTATATATTATAATTTTAAATGCAATTGTTTTAAACATGCAATTTATAAATGTTTGTGTTTATTTATAATACATTGTGTTATACACATCACAGCCATGCAAAGTAAATATGCACACTGTAAGAGATATTTGGTGAAAATTCTATGGGCATATATTAGGAAAGATGTAGTCTTGTGTTTGCTTTCAGTGACCTATGCTCTGTTTCTGCTCTACCTTAGATTTGCATGATTAGATTTCTGAGTGCCACATGTTTGTGCCCTCAACTCAGCAGAGTATCAGTAAACAGAGATTAGATTGACCCACTTCTATAAACCATTCAAAGTCTTCTGCCAATTGAATTTGTGGAATTCTGCTGGATATGAGTCCAAGCCCAGACAGCAGCTGATGCAAGATTATCATCCCTCCAATCATTATTAAACAGGCTTCTGCTTTTCAGTTTTGTTCATAAAAGTAATACAAACACAGAAATAACTTAGTTCAGCCAGAACTAAACTAAAGCCCTAAAAGGTATTATTTATTTTCTTTCTTTTTTTCCCTCTTTTTTTGCATTTATTATAAATATGTATATAGATAGATGCATACAGATAGAATTAAATGAATACATAATCTTAAATATGCTTATATAACTAAAATAGCTGCACAGTCATTCAAAATATTCATAAAATATGTAAATGCATATATATAAATATAAAAATTATTAAAGTAATATTTTATTGTATAGACAAACATGTGTCCTATGTGTTGGTTTAGTAATTTTACTCTAATGGCAATGTATAGGTGCTTTTCTATGCAATTAAAGTGAAATAACTGAACAAATATGGAGCCTGATATAAATGCTTATTTTTGAAGAAAATTTCAGATGGCACTTAGAGGCTTTTGCATCTGAACTCTTCATATACATATAGCATTTTTTTAAACAGTGTGTTGACATGGCTATGAACCCACACATGACCAGGATGTCTGTGACTAATTAGCGTATTGTCTCTTCTGGCCTTTGCTGGTATTACAGAGTACCAGAGTGTGACAGTCACAGCTGTAACTGCAGAATTAGGCTTGTGTGTGTGTGTGTGTGTGTGTGTGTGTGTGTGTGTGTGTGAGAGAGCGAGAGAGAGAGGCTGACACCCTCCAGCTCTCATCCGCTCTGATTAATGATTCTGGTCAGGTAGCGGACGTTGCCATTCACACCAATTAAGACATTAGTTCATACACATGGCTCCTTGCTCATACACAAACAGCATGGCTGCTGGCCGCTTTTTTCTATCCGTCTGGCTCATATGCCACTTCCACGTATTTCTTCCCATTTGTCTCTCTAATTTCTGTTTGAACTTATTCTTGCTAGATCTACAGTATATATTTCTCAAATGCTGTTCTTTATAGCCTCAGAGACCTTTATTGGAATCTAAAGTTATTCTTTGAATTTGAACGTAGTTATTATATCTCTGATTTTGAATTGCATGGCAAATCTGAGCACTGATCTAAAACTGTAGATACAATGTGAGATTATGGAGGTCTTTTTGACAAAAGTGAAGTGACATACTGCCAAGTATGGTGACCCATACTCGGAATTCGTGCTCTGCATTTAACCCATCCAACGTGCACACACACACAGTGAACACACACCCGGAGCAGTGGGCAGCCATTTATGCTGCGGCACCCGGGGAGCAGTTGGAGGTTCGGTGTCTTGCTCAAGGGCACCTCAGTCGTGGTATTGAGGGTGGAGAGAGCGCTGGACATTCACTCCCCCCCACCTACAATCCCTGCCGGCCCGAGACTCGAACCCGCAACCTTTGGATTACGAGTCCGACTCTCTAACCATTAGGCCACGACTTCCCCCTAAATCTAAAGGAAGGAAATCTAAAAAGCAGAGAACTAAAGCAAAATTCTCCATTGCTGTCTAAACAGTTATTAAAGATGAAAATTATTGGTGATATTTCTGTCCCTCTACTTTCTTATCAACTATATCAAGTAGTTCAGATTTTAGTTACGTTTCTCTCTTTATCATGACACCTATCTTGAACATAAAGACTTACATTCTGTCACCTTTAAATACCTTAATTACATGAATAATAAGTATTGCACTGTAGATCTGAGCTCAGAAAAGACTATTTAATTAGTTAAGATGAACCTGCACGTTTAACAAGGACCCATAAACACTGATTAACAATGACCCTGTAGAAGCTACATGGGTCATTTACAAGCGAGGTTAAAGACTTAATGATGCTACTGAGATGGCTGAATATAATTAAAGCAGATAAAAAAGGAATTCAAATGAGGTCCTGTAAGAATAAATATATCTGAAGGTATAATTCACCACTGCGTTTCAGCCAATAATATAGATAAAAGAGAACATTTAAATAGCTACATTACTCCTACCAAAAAAGAAGAACAAAAAAAAAAAGCTTCTTTCATGGTAGATATGGAATCATAAAATGGAAATGGAAAAAATAATTTAAGTAAAAAAAAAAAAAGTTATAAATGCACTGTGTGTTTAATGTATTCATTCTGAGCATGGACTTAGCAAAAATATATTTATTTTGATATAATTCAATATAATTAATATATTGAATAAATATATTTTTTCTAAGTGCATGCTCAGAATGAATACATTAAACAGTGCACACACAAAAAAAAGTGAACTTTTAATTAATTTATATATTTTTCATTCATAGTTTTTATTGAATTACTATTATAAAACATTCTAATAAATTATTATTAAATATTATTTTTTAGTGGTAACATTTTATTTAACAGCAACAATACTCTTACATAAGAAGCTTTTTTTCAGAATTACAAAATATATATATTTTTTAATTTAATGGAAAATGTTTTTAAATTTTCACTTAAATATGATTTTACTAACTGAATGTCCAGGACGAATACATGCAACGCATAACACACATACACAAAAAGAGTAAATATGTTCATATAGAAATTCACTTTTTGTGTCTACTTTTATCTATCTATGTATCTATCTATATAAGTAATAGTTTTTGGCACTTAATTATTCTAATAAAATATTATGAATTAATGATTACTATATATTTTATATATTATTTATAATATATAATTTGTTATTCATGCACATGCCTACACTATAAAAAATGCTGGGTTAATTACAACCCAGTTCTGGGTAAATATTGAACAAAACACATGCTGGGTTGTTTTCAACCAACAGTTGGGTTAAATGTTTAACCCAACCTTCTGGGCAGTAACCCAACCACTGGGTTCGTCCATATTTTACCCAGCTCTGGGTTGTATTTAACCCAGCATTTTTAAAGAGTGTAGGCATCTAACTAGGTTGCAGAACCAGGTAACATCAGGTAACAGTTTGGATGTGTTTCAGTGTTTTCCTACCTTTATCTTAGTTTCACACTCAGCCAGAGTTTAACATTACTACTTAAGGAAACGGAAAACGTTAGATGCCACACATGCCAAAGCGAACCATCTTTAGTGACTCATAATAATGAAGCAGTGTGGCTGTACACTTATAAACTGTCCCTGACAGAGCTGCAGAGACTCGCGTCACTCACACTAACGATTTGAGCTACGGAGACGACAGCTAATCACGGTCAGTGATTAGGGGTTTATATGCGCGTGTCAGGGGTGGAGACTTACGCCTCTGCTCTGTATGTCGCCTCATCGCTGCCTTCACCTCCTGTTAGCCGGCCTGTCAATAAACTCGACAGGCTATCTCTCATCAAGTCGCTTTGCATGATTGCTAACGCAAGTGTGTGTAGGACTTCGTACCTCCCCGGAGTGTGTATTGTGTGTGTTTGTGTGTGTGTGTGAGGGACCTCATCTGTCACCTGCTCTGGTCTCATGATGGGCCCTGACAGATGCGCTCAACGACACATGGGTGGCCGCGCACCTCTTTACACGCATGTTTGCATGGATGAGTGTGTTTAGATTAGACCACAAGCAGACACGGAGCTGCATCGAACTAGACATCTCAGACCGGATACATTTACAAAGCTGAAACTGCAGAATGAAAGCACCACTCTCCTTTATGATTTCTGTGATGCAGAAAACGCAGACGGAAACGCAGAATACAGTCATACATCTAAATTTACTGTATAACGCTGAATGTCACAGAATTTGCTAAATTTTGGATCAAAAGTAGGTCAGTACACTTAAATGCAATATAGACTAGTGTCTGTGAATATTAAGCTGTAAAAATACCATTTAAATATGAATCCTGCATGTTCTGTGAATGAATGGCGCAGACGCGCGGTTTTATTGAATACAGACATAATGAAGCATTTTCAGCCTCTGCCGCCTCAATTTATGAGCATGTGAATACATGAACATAATCTCTAGAACTCTCTGAGAGTCCCTTCATGAGCATTTTAGGTTTTTTTTTTTCTTTCTTTTAGGAAAACTATCTCATATCAAACAGAAATCTAAAGGTCTTCACATCAACCTGTCAAAATAAAAGTTTGGTTTTACTTGAAGAAACCAGTACTTAATCTAATGGCAGTACTACTACTAATAATAAAACAAATATATTGTCATTTATTTGTAAAGGTAAATTACCAGAAAAATTATTTGGCAGAAATTATTTAGCAGAAAAATGTGGAAGGAAGGAAGGAAATATATATTTTTGTATAAAATCAATTAATTAGAGATGCTTTTGATTATTAATAGTTAATGAGACCTTTAAAATGGAATCCAGAAAATTATTAGAAAGCAGAATTTGGTAAAAATAAAACTGAATTTGAGAGAAAAAAAATTAAATATATTTCATAGGGCCTTACAAATGATTTTTTTTTGTTAAACTTTTAATAAATTGCTGTTTAATATTGTACATTGCATGATTTCAATTAATTAAACATGCTTTTTGATGAATAACATTTAATTTAATAATTAAAAAAAGAGAATCCAGAAAAATTTAAATGGAAAAAACATTTTATAGGGCCCTACCGTTATCTAGAACTGAAAGAAACAATGAAGATCAGAGAAATAAAGGAAGCTTATCCAATACACTCTATTTTTACTGAATAAATTAGACTAGATAAACAGTATTTTAAATGTAATGTGGGTCTGCATATCAACATATAATTAATGGTCTTGGTATGACTAAATTTAGATTAATAAAATACATAAATAATTATAAAATACAATTTTTTTTAATTATATTAATAGTAATTAATAATTAATTAACTATAGCATTTTTTTAAATGATACCCCTAAACATTAAACCTTAATAATTGAGGTGTTGGGCTGTTTTCACATGAGTCAATAAAAAACACCCAGAACAGCCTAGCAATTGCACAGCAGCATGTGAAAATCCACTCAGAATACCTCAGCAACCACATCGCAGCACCTTGGCAACCACCTAGAACAATCTAGCATAAAGTAAGTAACTTTTACAAGCACCTCTCACATTATAAAAATCTATATATAAATACGGTACAAATGATTAAATCATTTAAAAATGTTCATAACTGATACATAAAAAGCCTTTTTTATATATAGAAAAGCTTCGAAATTACATTGAAGATATTAATTCTTTATGAAGTACAATTAAGACTGAACAGCACATTTTGTAAAGTCACTGAATGTCTTGATGTAAAGCTTAACGTGTTCTTTTTTGCACTTTTATTCTTAGAGGCTCAGACATATCAATGAAATGCAAATGTATTCAAGAACCGGAACGGTTTTCTCCCAACGGAGACCGGCCCACCATTTAATGGACCATCACAGTGAAAACGTGATGACTGAAAGGTTTTATTACTATTTTTTTTATTGCTGACATTTTTCAAAAAACGTAACATTAAAGTCAAGAGTGAATCAGAATCAGTCATACCTTTTCTTTCCTTATTTGACTCCAGCAGATCCAGCCATTTCTCCCTCACCATCTCATACACACAGGAGGCATTGTCAGAGAAGCAGACAGATTTCATCTGATTAATCGCCAGTGTGTGGCCTAGTGGAGTGAAAGAGAGAGAAAAGTCAGGGGAAGGTGAGGGATGAGGATGTTTGATGGACTACTAGACTCTACTGCTTTATATCAGCTGCACTGACATGTTTCTCTCCCTATTTCCACAAGGAGCACTTTAAAAGACTAGTTCACCAAAAAATAATGCTATAATTTACTCACCCTCAAATCATCCTAGATGTAAATGTCTTTCTTCTTTCAGACCAACACAATCAGAGTTATATCAAATAATATCCTGGCTCTTCCCAGCTTTGTAATGGCAATAAATGGTGCCTGAGTTTTTAAAGCTCCAAAAAGCACATCCATCCATCATGAAAATAATCCATACGACTGCAGTGGGTTAACGAATGCCTTCTGAAATGAAATGCCCCTTGTCCCGGCAGTCTTGGATAAATTGCTGGTATTTGCCTTTTTTGCTCTCTGCAGCTTCCTCACAGCCCTCCTCGCACGGTACCGTCAACTCCACCAGGATGATCTTCTTTCCCTCTGGAGACCACATAATGGTACATGTAATCTTATACTAACATCAGTTTAACATAAACAGTTACCAAAAGTGAGTGTATGCTGGAATATTTAGTCTTTTATGGCTAGTCTACAATGCACAATTTGACAGAACATTCCAGAATGTTACAGATACTTAAAGAATGTTCTCATCCTTGCAAAAGCAAAATATTGTTTAAAAAAAAAAAAAATGCAAAATTGAAACCAATTAAAAATTTCAAAAATTTACCAGACCTAAAATATTGATGCTACATGATAACAAATAGTACAATAATAATTAGCACCACAGAATTACAGAAGAACCATCAAAAATTTGAGAGAAACACATTTTTTGTTACATTGTGCTATTATTACTGTCTTCCGGCAACTGCTGTTTATGCGAGTTTACGAGAGTTACGTTACAACAGTTACAACAGTACAACAACGTATAAACAGTTACCAAAAGTGAGCCGTTCAAAACTTCCGAAGTGTACGTTGGAATATTTTTGAATTTTATCACAATATTACAGAAAACTTCAGAATGTTACAGATACTTCTAGAACGTTCCCATCCTTGCAAAAGCAAAATATTGTAAAAACTAAAATAAAATAAAAATGCAAAATTGGTACAAAACCTTATCTGTACTAAACCAATGTTTTATAATTAATGATAGAACTTCTAAAATTTACTAGACCGAAATATTTAGCAAAATACTGTTGCTACAAAAAAATAAATATTACAATAATAATTAGGACCACAGAATCATAGAAGAACCATCAAAATTTTTTTGTTGTTACATTGTGCTATTATCACTGGCTTCCAGCAATCAGTCGAGTTACATGTTACTTGCGTTGCATGACATGTGACCAAAACAACTCACTTCTGTTCACAATTCACTTAAATTTGTTCAAATTCATTATAAAGCTGGAAAACGTCAGGACATTATTTAATATAACTCTAATTATGTTCATCTGAAAGAAAAAAGGCATATACATTTAGGCTGGATTGAAGGCAAGTCAATTATGAGATACTTTTCATTTTTGAGTGAACTATTCCTTTAAACAAGAGTGATATAAACTCAAGCTTATTAAAAGATTACGAAATGTCCATTGTTATAATTTTTAATCAGGTGGAAAAAAAAATAATTTGGTTTTAGAAGGATTTAGATGTGCAGGTTCAACTCGTGCATGTGTTGGATTGGAGGGTGACGCCCTACTGGGGGGCCTGAAAAGACCCCTGGTGAAAATTCTGCCATGGCAAGATTAAAAATAAAAAAGTGCTGGCTCAAATCTTTCAAAGCTGCCATAGCAGCCAAACCAGCGGAACGATATTGTCATGTTTGTAAATTAGTGCATGAATACAGAAATCATGGGAGTAATCCTCTAATCGTGTTCATTTTAGAGCACTGTGAGGCACTGAGTTTGCCATTGCCCACCACTGCGGATTACTGGAGCTCATTAAACACACAGATGAATTATTGAAATGGTCCGGGGGCCTTTTGCTTCTATCCAAATTGAAGACAAAGGGGACTGGGAAATGAATGCTTTATCAGTGCCGGACAGCTCTCCCACATGCTGCAACTCCTGGGCACGACATCGGTGCGATCGACCCCTCCAAAGCTCCAAGATTAAATGCTTTATTGACTGTTGAAGGGGCATCAAAGCGAATGGGCTCGCACATGAACTCACCTTCAAATGTCGCAGTCACTGTCCTAGTCTGCACGCTATTGATGGGAGGTCCTGTATTTGGATGTGGCTTTCTGGATTTTAAATTCGGGTTTTGTAGGATGAAAAAAAAATCCAATGAAAAGGTAACGCCAAAGGTACTAGACTTATAAAACTTAGCTGTCTTTCTTTTTTAGTAGCCACAAAGCAACACCCTGGCAACCACCCAGAACATCCAAGAAACTGCATAGCAATGTGCTAAAATTTAGAACTCCTTAGCAAGCACATACAGTAGCAACATGCTAAATTCCACTCAGAACATTTTAGCAACTACATGGTAACACCCTGCTACTTTTTCATTCTCAATATCCTACAATGTGACCAATTGTAAAATAGATGAGAATACAAGACTATAAAGTAAAATTTTTCAAAACAATAACGTTACATTTGAGATACTGTGTTAGATACATGGGTAATAGTATACACGGCTGCACAAACCTCAATTCTTGACACAAACCTCAACAATTGCGACAATCAAAAATGTAAAAAGAATTCTACCAGAAAGACTCTGGAGATTTAATTATGAGATTCAAAATATTTATTTAACAAAACCAATATAAATAAACCGTATTCTTTGGCGTAGGCTCCGTACGTAGCTTGAATCTGTAGTCGTAGATTCCAGCTAGTATTGCCGAAGACGAAGGCAGGAGCGGAGCCTACCCGCCGCATGGACAGGGACAACCTGGTGGTGGTGGGGAGGATGGAGGGGAATGTCAGCGTCAGTATCTGCAAACACAGGGAAGGGTGAGTAGAGAGCTTATATATTCCCCGTGTAGGATGATGATTGGCCAGATCTACTTGCATTATGGTAGAACTTGAGCTAAAGCTTTCATTTCTTAACATCACTTAGAAAATAATTACCATTAAAGGTGTGCTGTATGTAATTTATTGAATGTGCAATAGCATAAAAATACCATAATTTATTTGCAGATATTTAGGAAACACTAAGTACAGCTTAAACACTAAGTTTGCATCCTTGTTTCTCCCAAAAAAAAAAAAAAGAAAGGCTACAGCCAGTCTACTACTTTGAAATGTGAGTTCCATGTCGAAATGTTTGTTTTTGTTTTGATCTGTGTGGTTCTGCCCAATGCCATTTTACCCAAAAGTAGGTGAAATGGGCAGGGGAAACAACTCCCTCCAATATATTTAATTTAGACTTCTGTACCTATTTCAACTGCTAGCTATCAATATTACGGCACCTTTTATAGCAAAATCAACATCAATATAGTGTCAGCAAACAGCAAAGCAACACTGCAAAAACTGCATATGAACAGTTCATGCTAAAATACGCTAGTCTTGAACATCAGCAGCTAGTTGTATCTTTTTCTGCGTGGGTGCAAAGCGGTCATGCAGGCATGCAGTAAAGAGCAGAGTCTGATTGAGCTGAAGCGAAGGCAAAGGCCAGGCCAGGCCAGGCCAGGCCATCTAAAGAGTGATTGCAGGTGGGCATATTGACTTTTCCAAATGACTGGTATTACTTTGTGGAGTTGAAGTCCTCTACACTTTATAAGAGCCCAGACACTTTCAATATTTTCGAAGGAGCCAGAGGTATTCATGCTCAGAGAGACTGGATTTTCACTTACTGTTTATCTGGTACCTGCACCTGGGGGCTGCCTTCCCACCGCCCCTCTCCTTCTGAGGTACATTCAAGCCCTCGTCAACATTCCCGATCCACATTGCCTGTGACATTAAATTAAATAGGTTATTGACTGACCAATAATTTGGCAATGAGTTTGCTTGAATTCACGCTCACTGCCTCAGTAACCCAACAGGCTCCGGGTCACCGCACCAGAAATCAAAGCATAATGGATGCTGAGCTCCTGAACTACTTCCATGTACACGTATTATTTGTGTTTAATTTGTATTGATGGTAATCCCATTGCTTTTGATGGATAGCCACTGGCAGGTACAACAACACCTGCAAACAACATAGTCTCTCTTGTTGTCTATGTATCACTCACATGTACAGTGGCTCTCTTATTTCATTGCCTTTGCATTCTTGGTACTTTTTGTGTTTTGTTTTTTACCCAGTACCAGTATCTTACAATAATGAATGCAAATCATGTAATGAATATTTGACTAGCTTGGATAATTCACCTAATCATGAATTACTCACCCACGTCATTCCAAAGCTGTAAACTTTATTTCTTCAGTGAAAAACTTTTTTTTTTCTCCACAATTAAAGTCAATGGGATGCAATTTTATTTTGAATCATGACATGAGGGTGAGTAAATATGACAGAATTGCCATTTTTGGTGAACTATCCTATGATGAAAATAAATTCATTTTTTAAAACATCTTAAAATAAGCCAATATATTCTTGTCAAGGCAACTACACATTTTTAGTTAAACAAAATCCTCAGTTACTAACAAAATTCAGTGCAGAATTTTTGTAAACTATTTTGTAAAAAACACCATATAAACCTCAGAAGATGAAATTGTCTTGTAAATCAAAGATATATAGATAATATTTTTTATATGGTATCTGTACTAATCAATAATCTGTAATAATAATCAGGGTTGCCAGGTCTGCAAAACGATTGCTATTCATTGTTTTCAATGGTTTTTCACTTCATTGAAATATTGTTTCAGGTTAGTTGCTTTAACTCGCAACCTTAGAAACAGTATGTGTGTTCAACTTGAAGCAGTGCTACACAGAACGATTGGTGTATGACTTCAAAGAAACGCTTTTCAAAAGTATACATAGTACCCCTTCAAGTTTAACACACTTAATGTGTTGCAATTCATGCTGGGAACTTACAAACCTTTATATTTAATTAAAAATAAGTTTCCAGTTTGGACTGGAAAATCGTGAACAGTACTAAACATTGGAAAGCATAAAGTAACGGTTTGCTTTATTCTTCCCATTAAATAGGGAGTTGTAATTTGAGCCCACTTCCACCTATTCCATCATGCACACTCTGCACCTTAAAAGTGCTGATGTAAAGCCACAGCACCTCCATGATCAATTGCACCTGCAGGGTGATGCAAGTCAGCTGCAGTAGGAGTTCCTCGGTGCTCCTCCTCCTGAATCTACAGTTGTGGGGTGAAGAGCTGAGTATAAATGGAAGGTTTTTCTGCTGTGAAACATGTGAAAAAAACACTCAGTGTGGTGAGCAGAATGGAGACAATTAAATAAATAAATGCTTAAGACACTGAACACCGGGGAGTTTTGACTGATGTGATAGCACCTGCCATGATTTAAGGTATATTGAGATACCAGGGAAGATGACAATAAATCTCTTTGTGTGTTTCCATCAAACAGAAATGTGTAAGGGCATCCAGCGGGCAAAAAATTCAAGTCAAGTCACCTTTATTTATATAATGCTTTTAACAATGTGAATTGTGTCAAAGCAACTGCACAATATCAAAAAAAGGAAAATAGTGTGTCAATAATGCAAAATGAAGTTGAAGGCATTTCATTATTGAATTCAGTGATGTCATCATCCAGCTCAGTTCAGTTTAAATAGTGTCTTTGCAATCAGGTCGACGATATCGCTGGAAATGAAGTGTCCACAACTAAGCAAGCCAGAGGCAACAGCGGCAAGGAACCAAAACTCCATCGGTGACAGAATTGAGAAAAAAAACCTTGGGAGAAACCAGGCTCAGTCGGGGGGCCAGTTCTCCTCTGGCCAAACGAACCAGCAGTTCAATTCCAACTGCAGCAAAGTCAGATTGTAAGGGCTCAACTGGTTCCAGTGGTCTTTTCCCGATGGTTGTCTAAGTGGCGGGGTCCTCACTGGGGATCTGTCTCTGGCTCTCATCTAGGTGTCCTGGTCTCCGCTGACGTTCAGGGCTGTAGAGGTCGTCTCTGGGTGCTGATCCACCATCTGATCTGGATACGGACTGGATCTGGTGGCTACGGTGATGTCCCCGGGGCTCATCCAGGTGTCCGGCCTCCGCCGACGATCAGGGCCACATACATCATCTCCCGGCGCCGATCCACCATCTGATCCGGACACGGACTGAGAAACAGAATAGAAACAGACAAATATTAGCATAGATGCCATTCTTCTTATGATGTAACATCATGTGTTATGTGGAGTATTCCCGGTTCCGGTTGATCTGATTAATGCAGCCTAACAATCCTTTAACGGATTTGAATAATAGAAGTGTATTAGTGTGTTATGTGTAAGCAAGGTTAAAGAAATGTGTCTTTAATCTAGATTTAAACTGACAGAGTGTGTCTGCCTCCCGAACAGTATTAGGTAGATTGTTCCAGAGTTTGGGTGCTAAATAGGAAAAGGATCTGCCGCCCACAGTCGATTTTGATATTCTAGGTATTATCAAATGGCCAGAGTTTTGAGAACGCAGCAGACGTGGAGGACTATAATGTGATAAGAGCTCGCTCAAGTACTGAGGAGCTAAGCCGTTCAGGGCTTTATAAGTAATTAACAAGATTTTAAAATCTATACGATGTTTGATAGGGAGCCAATGTAGTGTTGACAGAACCGGGCTAATGTGGTTGTACTTCCTGGTTCTAGTAAAGACTCTAGCTACTGCATTTTGGACCAACTGTAATTTGTTGAGCAAGCGTGCAGAACAACCACCCAATAAAGCATTACAATAGTCTAACCTTGAGGTCATAAACGCATGAATTAGTATTTCTGAATTTGACGTCGAGAGCATAGATTGCAATTTAGATATGTTTTTGAGATGGAAAAACACAGTGTTTTACAGATGCTAGAAACATGGCTTTCAAATGAAAGATTGCTATCAAACAGCACACCTAGGTTCCTAACTGATGAAGAAGAATCGACAGAGCAGCCGTCAAGTGTTAGATAGTGTTCTAAAAAAGCTCTGCAGACATAATTATTCTAAGCACCTGCTACAATGACCCAAACAAAAGATGTCAAATATGTCAGCGGATGATGCTAACAAAACCTAACATCCATTTTAGATTACCTCTTTGACTGTTCAGATGAATCCAGGGAATTATATACAAATTTGAACTTAATATGCCCGTTTTTATTTTGTTTTGTTTTTTTAAATCAATGCTGTTCTTTTGAACCTTCTGTCCATCAAACAATCCTGAAATGTATCATGATTTCCATAAAAGTATCAAGTTGCATAACTTTATTCAACACTGGTATTAAAAAAATAAAATAAAATGTTTCTCGAACACCAAATCAGCATATTAGAATGTGACACTGAAGACTGGAGTAATGGCTGCTGAAAATTCAGTTTTGCCATGACAGGAATAAATTACATTTTATGATACATTAAATTTACAACATATTAAATTGAAAACAGTTTTCAAAATATTATTGTTTTAATGTATTTTTTAATTAAATAAATACAGACTTGGTTAGCATAAAATACTTTCAAAAACAAAAACAAAAAAAGTAAAGTTTTGAATGATAGTGTATAGGGGTGTAACGGTACACAAATGACAGTTCGGTACGTACCTCAGTTTTAACGTCATGGTTTCGTATGATTTCGGTACAGCAGGGGGAAAAAATAAACTTTTCTTTTTCTTTTTTTTTATAGACAGTGGTTTACTGAACAAGTTGCTCTTTCTTTAAATACATTCAGTTATAGTTCAAATTTTCTTAGTGATAAAAATCTACTTCAGCTTATGCCTGTGCAGTTTAGGTATGATGCCTAACTATAGGGAACCCTTTTACATTATAAGGTTACAATTAGGCCTAACAACTTAACTTTATTGCTATTTATTTAAATAGATAATCAACACTCCACTTTAAAAAAGAAATTGTATGCAAACATGTATATTGCACATAATGCCGTTTTTAAATTAACTTATAAATAATACAATTTCTATGCTATTTGTTAAAATATATTCAATTAGGCTACACACTGGCTGTCATAACATGTTTCATAGCCGATTAATTTAAACATACATTAAAGGGGTCATGCCGGATGCAAAATTCACTTTTCAAGTTGTTTGAACATAAATGTGTGTTGGAAGTGTGTGTACACATTCATCCTATAATGATAAAAATCCACCCAGTGGGTTTTCTTAAAATCCCCTTTCACAAATCAGGGTGTTCTGAGGATCCTGTCAGAATGATATAGTCATTAACGTAGAGGATTAACGCTACTTTCGCTTTGAAGTGAATGCGCCAATCCTCGATCTACATAAATGCATCTATGTTCACCCGAATCATTCCTGATCCAGCTTTATCTACAGAAGAAGTGAATATAAGGGTTTTTTATTAATCTTTGCAAATCGCCTTTCTTAATAATGTGCTAGTAAGCCAGTTCCTTGGCTGAAGATTAGTATGCTCCATAGATATATATACCTAGATGCCTCATTATTGACTGATTCTATGGGCCGCGATATGTAAGCCATCCACCATTTTTGGAACGGTCTGCAAATCTTTGAGTGCATTGACTGTGTGCGTCTACAACAGCAAGTTAAGGCTGGAATACACTACACGACTTTTAAAATCTGAACAGATTTTTAAAACACTAGGCATCATACACTTACCGACATTGTAAATAGTGACAAAGGAAAACTGGGCATCATACACTACTCGACTAAAGATCATACACTACCAGACTTTAAAGTTGTTCCGATCACAACGAACTCACGCAGAAATGTGCGTCTTGTTGCTAGGAGACGCATGACAAAATTAAGTTCCCAAACGCAGGTTCGGGAGGAGCCTAATCATCCAGTCATGTCAATCACCACTACGACCGTATATAAGCAGCAGTCGTGCAGGCGAACTCGTGAATGAAAACATATGTGTTCTAAAATCGGCAGAAAATATCAAACATGTTTGATATCCTTTGACTGGATAGAATCAAAGTCTGAAGCTAAAAAATCGGAGTCTGTGACCATCATACACTATGCGATTTTCTGTGGAATCTGTCAGCTGTAATCTGTAGACTGGCTCTGACTTTTCTCAACTAGCGTCAACTTTATCAGACTATAAAATCGGGGGAAAATCACGTAGTGTATTCTAGGCTTTATATGCTTGTATATCTTTGAATATTCATTGATTATTATGCTGAATGCGAGATGACTGACGCGTCAATGTATATGGAGCAGTCGAATAGGGAATCTACACATATCTATGGTCTGCTCATCACTCCACGGAAGAGAGGGGCGGAGTCAGCAGAGCTCACTAGGATTTAAAGAATCATGGGCTGTGTTCGAAATGCCATACTATCATACTACTCTTACAATTCTGCAGCATCCAGTATGTATGTTGCTCATAGTATGCAAATTTTCTGTATGCATGAAATACCCGGATGACCTACTATATTTGCCAGAATCTGCTAAATATAACTCAAGTATACTGAAATCAGTACAGAAGCTGTGTTATTAATCTATTATTGTTATTGCATACTGTTTTGTAATGTACTACAGTATAAATATCTGCCACCTAACTACTATTTACACACCTGTTGCTAAAGGAAATGCTGCTATTTTAGTGTAAACTTAATTTATCATTATTTGCACTTAGTGTAATTAGATTATATCACTTTTTCCACTTAGTGTAACTGCCAAAAATATTGTTCAGTTAAAGACAGCTCATTCAGTTCAGTCCATAGCCTATGTAAAGTTATTCAATTATGAAATGAGTTCAATTGGCCAATATTGTTTACTAGTATGAAGCCTTAATAACAAGCCTTTGTAAAAAGAATAGTTAGCACATTTGTTTGTAACAACCTTCACAGCTGTGCTGAATTAATGTTTGTATTTGTCATGTGACAATTAAGCATACTACTCTGAAACATTTGTTGCTTATTGTATACTGTTTCACACACTATTCTTTAAAAAATTGTAGACAGTGTACACTGTGTACTGGGCAGTGGGCAGTATGCAGTAAGCAAGTATGCCTTTTCGAGCACAGCCATGGACTAGATCAGCATACTGAAGACAGAGCTGATCTTGAAAGGTTTAAAAAGGTGTTTTTTATTCATTAAGACCCTAAAGAATCATATCAGCTTGTGTAAAATGGGCATCCGATGACCCCTTTAAATAATTAAGGCTAACAGGTTTAGTAAAATATAAAGTATGTGCAATATTTCGCGAAATGCTCCTCTCTAGACTTCATTTCTCTAGTGAACTAACTAGCTGTGGACACTGATGACTTGCTGAGGTAAATGAAATGCTATGTGACATTTTATTTCCACGCTGTTTTGTTGATGTCTTTCCACGGTTTAAGCACTGATTGAGCGATAAAGCTTGAGATGTTCAGTCATGTTTATTCGCGTTAAAACTAGTAGTACAGAGGAAGGAATGATCGTGTTCACTCGCGCTCTGCTCTGCACAAGTCTGTGGGGAGTTACAGCTCAGACACGGGAACCGGAGCTGATCGCGGCTGCTCGCGTCAATGCTTGTGTTGGGTTTATACCAGCACGTTTCTGAACTGTCCAAGAAGCGGCTCTCCAAGGCGTTTATACAGCGATTTGTCATGGTACATCAAAGACTGTCAAATCAACATTTATTATTTGAATTTCCTGAAAAAAATAAATAAATACTGTATACATTTGGTACACAAATGCGTACCGAACCGAAAGACCTGTACTGAAACGGTTCGGTATGAATATGTGTTACTGTTACACCCCTAGTGTACAGTATATATACAGCATATGCAGGTGATTGTTTTGCAGTAAGCTATCCTCTAAAATTTTTATATTTTGTAATAATATAATATGCATTACAGAATTAAACTGGAACATACTCAAGTATTGTTAATATTAAATTAAGCATTGATCAGTATTAATTTAGTAAATTAAGAATATGTTGTTGTTTTTTTCCCAAAATTATTATGCATACATGCACATTTATTAATGTAATAAGGATCGTTTTACAGAGTAAGACTAAAACCATATAAAAAGTTTTAGTATTACAGAGTGCTGGACAGCATAAAGAAATTTATTATAAAGAAAGTGAGAATGTGTTCAGATTTGGGATACACTGAAGGTCACTTCTACTTCCTCTAACTTTGATTCTCTTTACTTTTCAATCCCTCCATTTCGTTCAACCTTCAAACAAACAATGTTCAGTCAGAGAGTGGCAAGCAGCAGCCAATGGCTTTCTGAACGTTTCAGTGTTCTTCTCTCGGCGGTGGTTTTGTATTTGCTTTTAATTTGTATCGATCTCTCTCACGGGCTTCCATTTTACTGATGTCAAAGGGCTGAGAGAGCATTACAATATACAATGTTTTCTCTCTGCTCTTATCGGGCGGGAAATGAAAAGCAAATGGCACCTTTGTGACGGGACGTGCGGCCGCCTGGATGGACAGGGCTTTGAAGCGAAGGCCGAAATTGAAAAGGTCACGAGTTCACCTCCCTGGACAATGACAAGCGTCTCCTTCCTCCTCTGGCCAAGCCCGTGAGGAGATTAAACGTATCAGAGAGATAAGCTAAGGAATCATCTGCCATGGTTTTCGGTGGCAGCCGGCTGCCTGATCGAAAGAGGCAGAAGAGCTGGCGTTTGCCAAAAAGACTGACACAGGGCTTGGGATGGACCGAATCACTTACCGCTGACCTTGGAGTGATCTTTACCCACCAGACACTTTAGTCTCTTGTTTTGAGGGAGGGAGTCCTGCAGCAGACAAAACAAATCAATGGCGGAGCAACAAAAGGATCAGTCAATTTGATTAGCTGCGATATGATAACAGACTTCACTCTCCAATGACTAGCCTTCTCCTCAGATTGAGTTCCAGTTTGCATCCAAGTAAAAAAAGCAGTAGCCAGCTGGAAAACCATTTGGGATTTAAAGTAAAAGCAGTGTTACAGATGAGTAACAGATTTTTTTTTTTTTTTCAAAATTATGAGTTGACTGGAATACACTATACAACTTTTGCCCAGATTTTTGCTCTATTTACAGCCTGGACAAGTTGACACTATTTGCCGAAACTCAGAGCCGGTCTGCAGATTTGAGCTGGCAGGTTTTATAGAAAATCACGTGTGATGGTAACAGAATCTGAATTTTTAACTCCAGACTATGATTGCATCAAGTCGATGGATATCACACATTTGATATTTTAAGACCACTTCAGAACACATATTGTTTTCATTTGTAAATTAAAGAACGCTTTGGAACTAGTCCCAAGAACGAACCAATGACAGCTAGCTAACAAGCTAAACCAGCCTGGGACACCAGCTAAGACCAACAAAGACTGGTTTAAGCCATTTTTGCAAGAGTATTTAGCATTTTTTTAAAGCAATACATGGTAACACTTTATTTTATGTGTCCTTGTTACACGTGTTACATGTACTTACCATTATAATAACACTTAATTGTGCATAATTACCTGCAAGTAACCCTAAACCCTAATCCTAACCATATAGTAAGTACAAGAAGTTAATTAATATTACTCAGCCCTTAAGTATGTAATTACACTGTAACAAGGAGACCTTAAAATAAAGTGTAACCCAATATATTTAAAACAGCAGTGTCCAACCTTACTCCAGGAGGGCCAGTGTCCTGCAGAGATTAGTTTTAACCTGCCTGGAAGTTTCTAGTGATCCTAAAGACCACAGTTAGCTGGTTCAGATGTGTTTAATTGGATTTGGACACCACACTCTAAAGGACACTAAACTCTGGCCCTCCAAAGAGCAGGATTGGACAACCCTGATTTAAAAAATATGTTAATTTTACTTAAGAAAGAAGTGGGATTTATATATATATATATATAGCTCACCAAAAAATGCATGGGTGAATTATTCATAATAGGATCAATAAGATGCATTTAAAAAAAAATAGTTGCAGTTGAAAAATAGGTGAATTTTCACTTTATCTGACTTTAAATAGACTGGAATCAAGCATAGCACTAGCAATGCCAAAATCACAGGTTTGAACAGATCAAATATCTACCTTTAGTAATTATCAGATGATATACGATCAAAATGAAAATAATACAAATATAGAATATAATGGTATATAATGATATATTAAATCTGACAAATGATAACATTAAAGAATATACACAGTAAACAAAGCCCTGCTTGAAAAAAAACAGCAACAGCTGCAGCATTAACCTCTTATCTGCAAACAAAATTCCATCTCATATCTGATTAATATTTTAAATATTCATGTGAAAACAAAATAGCTGGAGCATTGTTATTCATAAACCATCAAATTCCACAATCGCCAAGTTGTTAATCTTGTCCCTGGGTTTTCAATTACGTCTTTTGAAAAGGATTTTAATATATTTCCCAGAAATCAAAGCGATGTCCACCTGTGTACAGAACCTGGCTAAGCTTCAATCATACAGGTTATTATTTATTAAAGACTCTGTCTGCTTAAACTCCCACATGATATCAACCTTCATTATTGACCTCACCTCTTCACACACACACACACACACACACACACACATTTCGTGCTGTGCAGGGCAGACAGATCCAGACTGGCGATACCAGAAAGACCTGCACAGATGGAGAAACCAGACACACAAAAGCTTCTCACACCACGAGGGGCAGTTGAATCCACACACACGATATGAAACGTGCAACCACCTCAGGAGAGATGCCCGCGTTTAAACCCAAAGCGATGCCTGGAAAGTGAAAGAAGAGGAACATGAAAAAGAGAAAACAAATCCCTCAGCATTTAGATCCCTCACAAAATAATTTTTAACAAATTCAACCCCTGTCGAGAGCCATAACTCGCCTGTGCCAACGAGTCTGTCAGCTGCCGAGTCCTCTGGCCCTTTTCTGCCCCCCTGATGCTGGAATTAGCCAGTTCAAATGACAGGGCTGCCTCGAAGGCCTGCAGAAGGCGGCCCGGCGCTCCTGAGGTTTCAAAGGGCCGTCGAGCGGCCAGCCAGTCGCTGTCAAGGGGAGACGTGGGTGTGCGGTGAGGAGATAACCTGCTCTGGACGGGCTCTCCGTGGCCTCTCTGACAGGCTTATTAACGGGAACCTGCTGAGAGAGAGTTCTCTATCACCAGAAGAGATCTAAAGGAAGGAGAGAGAGCGAAAAAAACAACCTTATCACCGGGACACCGGGGATTAGAGTCTGGTCTCCTCTGATAAATTAATTATTCCCTCTTATCTGTCACTCTCCAAGGCTGTCAGACGAAGCTACCTAAAGCCAAAGCAACAGAGCCCAGGTAGAGGTGCGAATGATGGAAGGACATATGTAGAATGTATCTGAGTGACCTTTTAAACACACTGGCATTTTATTCGCTTGTCATTTCTGATGCTCTGATGCTAAACTGGCACTCTGATTTGGGGGATCTGTGGGTATTTGGACCACGCTGTGATCTCAGGGAAAAATGAGAGCTCTTTCTAGGCCAAAACACAAAGGCTGTGTCTGAAATTGGAAAAATGATTCCAGTTTTTAAATAGTTCCATTAACAACTCTTTTTGTTCTTAAGTAATAAGGAATAAAAAATAGTAAGGGTAAATATTTCTTTCTTTTTAAAGCAATTTCATTGCCAATGATGAGAATTTCAATAACACATAAATTTAAAATTGGCAAAAGATACTTTTAATGGCTTTTCTTATTAAACAACAATAACGTACAAAATAATGTGATAAATATTTAATTTATTTTGTATAAAATACTACTACTGGGAGAGTCTTTAACTACATATTGTCATATGAATCAGTCAGTCTTTAAGTCTCACAAACAGATTAAAGCTATATTTGTTTCTCTAAAAATAACCAGGAATTAGGAATTGGGAATTGACTAGTTGCACTGTATGTGTTCAATTTATTGTAAGAATCATTTCACAAGTGTCATTTGTTAGTCTGACTACACTTGTTGTGCCGTAAGTGTTTGATTCACTAAAAAGACCAGTCTCAAGAGAGTCATTTATGCAGGAATCTGAATACATGCATTGATAAAGCTGTGTGTTTTAGATTCAATAAAAATAACTGACTCAAGAGATTCATTTGTTTAGGATTCTGAGTACACTAGTTGTGCTAAATATTTTTTATTCATATAAAAGAACCAGTTCAAAACAGTCACTCGCTCACATATCATACTACAAACTGGTTGCGCTGTATGTGTTTGATTCACACAAAAAAAGAACAGGTTGGAGAGTCATTTGTTTGGGAATTGGTCTACACTGCTTGCTCTGTGTTTCACTAAAAGGAGCAAGAAAAAATTGTTGAGAAATAATTGCTGTCATCACTAAATTTGTCATCAAATAAATTTTAGATCTTTAAACGTACATTAACATAATGGTATTATGGTCTTGAAAAAGTAGAAAGAATATCTGCACACTGTTATTCCCTTTATTCAAAATGTTTTAAAATAGCAACGTTGCTATTTAAAAAAAATAAAATTAATAAAGGGAATAACAGTGTGCAGATCTTTTTTTCTATTTTTTGATGATGCCCTTTGATCTTGCACCTGGCTAAGATGTTTTCGGATGTGCGTACCTTCACCCTTCTTTTATTATGGTCTTGAAAGCCTGAACTTTTTTTTTTTAAGTCTGAAAGTCCACCCCTTAACTGTTACCAGTGCGTAAACAGATACAAACATGAACAAAAATGTATGAAACACAAAGTATACAAATGAGACCATACCAATTCTCCAAACTTAAAACAGTAACAAATTTCCATAAGACTGTTGACAAAAACACTGCCTGGTAAGTCATTGACTGCCTTAAGTTTCAGACACAGAAAGCCTGTACTTACATTACACCAAGCCCACAGGAAGTGACTGTGCCAGGAAACTCATTTTAGATGGTTCATCTTGCTGCTGAATTTTTTAGATGCTAGGTGCAAGCATTTTCATCTGAGAAGTCTGAACTTGGCAGTAAACAAGCACAACAGGAGGTAAAAAAATAAATTCAAATTGCCTCACTCCAATGAAGACTCAATCACAAAAAGCCAGAAATGTTCATGTGATCTCCAGAGCTTTGCCAGTGTATGCTGAGCGAGAGGCGGCGAGCCATTCACTCCTGTGAACAATAACTCTTCAGATAGAGCCAAGATAGCCCTCTGTGTAATTCACACAAGCAGCAATTTGAATTATTAAACAGACCCTTTCATTTGGACAATTAATTGTGTGCTATTGACTATTGCAGTGACTGAAGATAATGTTCCCAGCTGGATTGTACTAAGAGAATAAAACCCCAGAGATCTCGTCAGCATAATTGCAAAAATTGCAGTGTATTTTACAGTATAAGACTTATTTTCCATCATGTTGTTTTTTGCATTGTATAATGCATTTTCCAAGATATTTCAAAGTCCAATTATGCAAAATGTTTTTTCCCCTGTAAAAGCAAAATAAAAAGGTAATAAAAAAAAATAAAAAAAATAAAATGGAAGACACGTCTTTTTCCTTGAGGTCAATATACAAATTACCTGGGGTTCTAGACACTTATAATTGCACCTTGAAAAAACAATGTCTCAGCTAGGCTACAATACAACCTAAAAATAAATAAATAAATAAATAGTATTGGGCAGAGTGGATATATTGCAATTAACAAATCAGAAGACCACAACCAAAATGTACATTTTAAAGGGATAGTTCACTCCAAAATTAAAATGTATTCAAATTATGTCATCTCAAACCTGTGTGATTTTATATACAGTATCTCACAGAAGTGAGTACACCCCTCACATTTTTGTAAATATTTTATTATATCTTTTCATGTGACAACACTGAAGAAATGACACTTTGCTACAATGTAAAGTAGTGAGTGTACAGCTTGTATAACAGTGTATTTGCTGTCCCCTCAAAATAACTCAACACACAGCCATTAATGTCTAAACCGCTGGCCACAAAAGTGAGTACACCCCTAAGTGAAAATGTCCAAATTGGGCCCAAAGTGTCAATATTTTGTGTGGCCACCATTATTTTCCAGCACTGCCTTAACCCTCTTGGGCATGGAGTTCACCAGAGCTTCACAAGTTGCCACTGGAGTCCTCTTCCACTCCTCCATGACGACATCATGGAGCTGGTGGATGTTAGAGACTGGAGACATGCTTGGCCAGTCCATCACCTTTACCCTCAGCTACTTTAGCAAGGCAGTGGTCGTCTTGGAGGTGTGTTTGGGGTCGTTATCATGTTGGAATACTGCCCTGCGGCCCAGTCTCTGCTTCTGTATGTCACAGTTCATGTTGGCATTCATGGTTCCCTCAATGAACTGTAGCTCCCCAGTGCCGGCAGCACTCATGCAGCCCCAGACCATGACACTCCCACGACCATACTTGACTGTAGGCAAGACACACTTGTCTACTCCTCACCTGGTTGCCGCCACACACGCTTGACACCAATCAAATAAGTTTATCTTGGTCTCATCAGACCACAGGACATGGTTCCAGTAATCCATGTCCTTATTTTGCTTGTCTTCAGCAAACTGTTTGCGGGCTTTCTTGTGCATCATCTTTACAAGAGGCTTCCTTCTGGGACGACAGCCATGCAGACCAATTTTGATGCAGTGTGCGGCGTATGGTCTGAGCACTGACAGGCTGACCCCCACCCCTTCAACCTCTGCAGCATTGCTGGCAGCACTCATACGTCTATTTCCCAAACACAACCTCTGGATATGACGCTGAGCACCTGCACTCAACTTCTTTGGTCGACCATGGCGAGGCCGGTTCTGAGTGGAACCTGTCCTGTTAAACTGCTGTATGGTCTTGGCCACCGGGCTGCAGCTCAGTTTCAGGATCTTGGCAATCTTCTTATAGCCTACGCCATCTTTATGTAGAGCAACAATTCTTTTTTTCAGATCCTCAGAGAGTTCTTTGCCATGAGGTGCCATGCTGAACTTCCAGTGACCAGTATGAGAGAGTGAAAGCAATAACACAAAATTTAACACACAAATTTAATCCTCAGCCCGAACTCTGACTTTGATTCTGCCCTGTCTACGTTGTGTTTGAAGCTCGTGATTGAACGCTGCCTGTTTATTTGCATTCTGTTTTAATAAAGCTGCACATGGATCCTAACGTCACTGACTCCTCATTACAGTATAGAGGGGAACAAATACATTTTTCAAAATATATTTTTTGTGTTATGTTTATATCATTTTGGGTGAACAATCGCTTTAAATTTAGAGTAAAATACACTCATTTAGGATTCATTGCACATGCATATCACAGAAAAGTACTTAAGACCACAACCCTTGGCACTAGCTAATGAATATGTCAATATCCAGAAAAAAAGTATATTTGCATCAAAAGCAAGCGACGATTCCTATGTGGACACTTTGGTTGCTCAGATGTGAGTTTATATGTTGATGAGCTACAGAGGTCTTATGTGGAAGCAGATCTTGTTCCTGTTCCCTCCAATTCCCAGCCTGCTGCTGAAGCATTTGGCACTGCAACATCTGAGGGATGGCAGGAGAGGAAAGATGCTACATTGGAAGTATGTAGAGGGAAGTATGAGGTGAATACTAATGTTCCTCATGTTTTATTAACCCTCCATCCATCCGGTCTCAATCTAGACGCTCATGAAACAAAATCATCAATCCCTGAGCTGTAATGAGAGGAAGATGCCAATCAGGGCCGGAGGGAGGGGAGGCTGTTGGAGTTGGGGTCGGGTGTTGGGGAAAACTAATATTTGACTGTATTCCTCTGAGATGGCATTATTAAAATGCTCAGCTGGAGGGTGGGTGCGGGGCACGAGCACTGTGCTGTCATCGTGCCAACTCTGAATCCGTTTGAGGCTGTTTGTTTGATACCCCTTCATTTTGTATGTTTTTGAGAGGCGAAAAAATCGCTTCTCATTACCTGCCATGGCTTGTGAAGAGCTACGACATTGGGAGTAAAAATAATACGCTCTATTGACATCTCATAGCAAACTGGATATCATTTAGCAACAGCAATATTTTTGAAGTAGCCAAAAAAAAATTAAAAATAAAAAACTATGGGTGAAAAACAGATTCATAATTAGTACTATTCATTAAATATGTTGCAAATTAGGGCCTTAAAAAACAAAAACAAAAAAAAAACATAAATTGACCAGTGAATAGTGGTGCTTAACATTTAGAAAATGCTGTTTTTTTGTTACCTCAGGAGGTCAAACTAAATGATGAACCTTTGTTTTAATTCATTTTTATGGGATTTTTCATTTTTTTTAGCAATTAACATTTAAAAACATTACAACTAAACAGACAAAATAAAAGAGAAAATTAAATTAAATATAAATATATATTATAATATACTGTATATATTATAATATACTGTATATATATATATATATATATATATATTAAATTTAATTATTAAAAAAATACAAACATTTAATTTAAGGTAACACTTTATTTTGATGGTCCCTTTTGAGCATTCTGTTGACAATAAGCAAAATTGCACCTATATGTTAACAAACTCTCATTAGAATAGTAGTAGACTTTCTGATTAATATCTGCTTACTCTTTATTGTGATAGTCTCCCAACAGATATTCTACGGACTATAAGTAACTTTGCAAGTACATGTCAACTTATTCTAACCCTAACCCTACCAGTCCACTAGCACTCTAATGAGAGTTACTAGAGAGAGTTGTAGGTGCAACATAACGTATAGTCAACAAAATATGTTAAAGGGACCATCAAAATAAAGTGAAACCAAATTTAATTTATGGATAGAAATGTATACAGTATAATGTATATGGATAGAAATATATATATTTAAATGTAAGTAAAATATAATTTAAGGCAATACATTTAATATCAATTCAGCAGACTGTAAAAATTACAATAATGTTGTATGATTCTAGTTGTTGCATATAATAATGTCAAGACTCTGAGGTGGAAGATGCCAAAATAATCACCATCTGAAGAAACAAAGACATTTAAAACTAGCTACTTTTCATGCTAAGTTAAATTAAATGATAGATAATGGGGTATTCACAATAAGATATTTTAAGCAGACAGAAATATAAATCTGACTTTTTGATCAAACAGGCTGCCACATTACATTTAGTTGGTTCCTGTCTAGTTTGGTGACATCAGTGCCACTCCACATAACTATATTTTAAATAAAATACTTTCTGATTGGCTGTCAGCCTTCATACCATTTCTGTTTTCTGTGTTGACAGAAAAAAACTAAATCATTAGAAACTTGTCACATCATACCCAGTTAGCTTTCTTTTAGCCATTGTAATCATGACTTGCGATTATGACATGGCACCAGTGGCTTCCTGCTCAGTCAGTGTAGAAAGACTGAAATAGACAAGGGACATGAATTTGGCTCTCAGGGATGCTGTTTACTGTTCTATAAAACAACTGTAACCCTCCCATGTCATTACGGTTAGATTTTATGACACTTCCAAAACCTGCTGTTCTTTGAAACCTAATTGGTCGTACTGGAAGCACACTCTTTATAACGTGATGTTTTATTAGTATCACCAGATCAGTAAATAGGATCACTGACATGCATAGCGAGAGTTAGATGTTTTGCTGATATTCGTTAATTCCTCGCTTTTCTCCCTAACAGCTGCGAAACTGCTTACACTTTAAGATTTATTCCCATCTTAATGACTTTTTAGTGCCTACCTCACCACGCTCGTAAAAGCTCAAGGTGTTCTTTGCGAGGAAACATTTTGACAGAGTTCTCCTTGGTCCCCCCCCTTAAATCCGCAGATGGGATCCACCCCGGTGCGCGGTTTGACAGGGCAACAGTCTGAAGGCCTTTTCCTCGGATAAGGTTCCCACCCCCCAATGCACCGCCTGGCCAGAGAGACATGATTTAAATAAATTTAATGAGTGCTGGAATCCATTAATGTCAGGGACCTGACCTGGGCCAGATGGAGGTCTGGGCATTAGGAGCTCTATTACATTTAACAAGTCCTGAACCACGAGCTGGAAAGGCCATGTCTGGCAGAGCAGCAAGACGCTTAAAGAAGAGAGCTGAGTATGGAAGATGGCCTTCTTGCAGACTAGTCGTAATTCTTCTAAAGGTCAGGGTGATACACGTATTGAAACGCTGTTCCATGTTAACCAAAGTCTCTGGTGGAAACACATCCACTGGCTAATTTGATTCTCCGGGCTGCACTTCGCCCTCCCTGCTGTCGTCACTTTAAAACAAGACTACATGGGAGATCTGTTCCAAGACAAAGTCAGCTGCCTTCTGAGACAACATCCCAACTGTCATGCAACTCAATAAGTGAGAAATTTCGTACATTCTATATGGATAGCAGCGCCACTCTGCACAGGCCCGCAGTTGCTTCCAATATATTTATTTTCTCCAGGGAAACTGATTTGTAACCATAGCTTTTAAATACAGACCTGTTGTGAGCTCTGATGTAGTTAATCGATGGAATATGCTTTTTTTTTGTCAAAATACCTAAATACCTGTTTGTGCATATGCTTTTTTTGCTTCACATATATACTTGTAATGTCATGATTCACCTTGTAGCTGTTTTGCTTGGTTCATAGCTTAAAATGCTTCAACAAACCCTGTTTTTAAAAATAATTATGGGAAAAATGAATGAAAAACAACCACACTGGAACCACCACGCTGAAAAAAAGTGGACGGGCAATAATGCATTCACAGGTGAATAGGGTAAAAACAGACATCAGCATACTTCCCAAGGTGCTTAATCACAGTAAAACAACAAAACAATTTGTATTACAATTTATTTATTTATTTTATTTATTTTTTATTTTTTTGCAAATGATTGTCTAATTAAACTAATACACTAATTTGCATATATTTCCCAAACAGCAATCTGAATAGATAAAGTTCACAATTTTTCATTTTGTTGAACACCCTCTGTACAAACCTTCAGAATATAGATGGGAACCAGATAAAACTGGAAAATGTGGTGTGTGTAAGTGCTACTGTGAAAAATTCCACTTAACTGCAAGAGAAAAAATTCATTTTGAGTAAATTACATTTAAGGATTAGGATTATAAATTAAATCTTCAGATGCAAGTAGATAAAGTGTAATAAAATAAACACATAAATGTGTATTTTATGGATGTTTTGGATGGGAATTCATAAAAGTTATATTTGTGAATTACCCTACCAGTCAAAAGATTTTGAACAGCAAGATTTTTATTGTTTTTTAAAGAATTTTCTTTTACTCACCAAGCCTGCATTTATTTGATCCAAAATACAGCAAAAGCAGGAAACATTTTGTTATTATTATTATTATTATTATTATCAATATTTAAAACGGTTGAGTACATTTTTTTCAGGGTTCTTTGATGAATATAAAGATACAAAGATCAGCATGTATCTGAAATTTAAAAAAAAAACTTTTGTAACATTATACACTATAACATTCTAAATCTTTGGAGTCAGTATCATTTTTTTGGGGAACGAAATTATATAAATTAATACTTTTATTTAGCAAGGATGCTTTAAATTGATCAAAAGTAATCATAAAGACATTTATAATATTACAAAAGATTTCCATTTCAGATAAATGCTGTTCTTCTGAACGTTCTATTCATCAAAGAAACCTGAAAAAATTCTACTCAGGTGTTTTCAACATAATAATACGTGTTTTTTGAGCAGCAAATCAGAATATTAGAATGATTTCAGAAGGATCATGTGACTGGAGTAATGATGCTAAAAATTCAGCTTTGAAATCACAGGAATGAATTACATTTTAAAATATATTCAAATAGACGCTATTTTAAATAGTAAATATAATACAAAATTGTATTGTTTTGCTGTACTTTGGATCAAATAAATGCAGGCTTGGTGAGCAGAAGAGATTAAAAATCTTACTGTTCAAAAACTTTGACTGCTAGTGTGCATTTGCTAACGTCATAGAGTAACATATAGCTGAGCACGTTGTAACACCTGTGAAACTGGGATTTAAGCCCGGTTAGTGACTCGTTAGCTATGCATTAAAGAATTATCCAATCTGTTAAACAGATTGCAGATTAAAATAATAGCAAATTTGTTTCAATTTAAATAAATACTAAAAAGTTAGAAAAAAATTATCCTGTAAGAAATAAATTTTTGCTAGAGTTAAACGTTCATCTGTCTTCCAAAGAATTTTTGCATTTTGGTGCAATATTTACTCTACAGGTACATCTAAAAAAAAATTAATATCGTGAAAAACTGCTTTTTTTTGTAACTTATTTCAAAAAGTGAAACTTTCATATATATTTTAGATTCATTACATGTAAAGTAAGACATTTCAAAAGTTTTTTGTTTTAATTGATGATTAGAGCTTACAGCTCATGAAAGTCAAAATCCAGTATCTCAAAATATTAGAATATTTCCTAAGATCAATCAAAAAAAGGATTTGCAAAGCAGAAAAGTTCAAGTTCTTTAAAGTATGTTCATTTATGCACTCAATACTTGGTCGGGGCTCCTTTCGCACAAACTCCAGCATCAGTGAGGAATGGCATGGAAGCGATCACCCTGTGGCTCTGCTGAGGCACTATTGAGCCTTCAGCTCGTCTGTATTGTTGGATCCACTGTTTCTCATCTTTCTCTTGAAAATATCCCATAGATTCCATATGGGGTTCAGGTCAGGCATATTGACTGGCCAATCAAGCACAGTAATATCATGGTCAGCAAACCACTTGAAAGTGGTTTTGGCACTGTGGGCAGGTGCTAAAGTCTTGCTGGAAAAGCAAATCAGCATCTCCATAAAGCTTGTCAGCAGATGGAAGCATAAAGTGCTCCAAAATCTCCTGGTAGATGGCTGCATTGACTCTGGACTTGATAAAACACAATGGACCAACACCAGCAGACGTTACGGCTCCCCAAATCATCACTGACTTCGGAAACTTCACACTGGACTTCAATCAGCTTGGGTTCTGTGCATCTCCAGTCTTCTTCCAGACTCCAGACATTGATTTCCAAATGAAATGCAAAATTTACTTTCATCTGAAAAGAGGACTTTGGACCACTGAGCAACAGTCCAGTTCTTTTTCTCCTTAGCCCAGGTAAGATGCTTCTGACGTTGTTTCTGTTTCAGAAGTGGCTTGGTAGTCCTTTTCCTGAAGACATCTGAGCTTGGTGACTCTTGATGCACTGACTCCAGCTTCAATCCACTCCTTGTGAAACTCTCCCAAGTGTTTGAATCAGCTTTGCTTGACAGTATTTTCAAGCTTGCATTCATCCTTTTTGCTTGTGCACCTTTTCCTACATGATTTCTTCCTTCCAGTCAACTTTGCATTTAATATGCTTTGATACAGCAATATAAGCCGCAGTATAAGAAATTCATTGTGTAGTGTAGAGAGCTTCGTTGATTATAAGGGAACTGTGTGAGATCGCTATGGACTAAGATGAGTGACAGACTGTAAAGGTTATAAAGGGTGCCATCTTTGTGTGCTTTCTAGTCTATATTATCCATACAGAATTTGAATAAATTAAAAGCTTTGTTTTTTCATGCTGCTAAGCGGACCAGCGACCACTTGCTGCAAATTAATCCACATATAAATGTGGGATTCACTTTCAAAATTGCAATTATTGACATAATTATAACATAGCTATAGACAGGACAAAAATATATGTGAAAGTAGATTATTAAGGCTAGAGCACCCTCAATAATTTCAGAAGCACCCTTAGTGATTTGATTTGGGAATATTTCACGTAACCACCAGTTTTAATATGGCAAATGTGGTCCGATTTTACTCACAATTCTGTGACTGCACTGTGTAATACTAGCACAGAAGTGTATGTTAGGCTAAATTTAGAACAATCTTGTCTCTATTATCTGATTAACTGTAATGAAGCAAAATGTCATACATTTTTACAGTAACTCAACTTTCATAGAAATTCAGAAAACCTAAACCTGATGGAAAACTACTTCAAATATATACCAAATGAAAAGTGCCAAACCACCATGTTCTCGTGTTGTGTGACCACCTTTGAGCTTATTCTTCTGTATCTTGCAACCAACATTAATATTCTGTTAATATTCAATATTTATTAACAATGTGGTGTGCATGTCAAAACCTTTTCTTAAGAGGTGGAATGAAATGTCAATTTGACACCTAAAAACAAGATATATTAGAAGGCACAGTTTATCCCAAATAAACATTCTGTCATCATTTACATCATTACTGATAAAATCCAGCATAACTGCATCAAATTAACCTTAAAGGTAGCGACAGTGCAGGACAGTTCAAGCTGGAACAGTCTGCAGGTGTAATCCACTGCTTTTGATTCACAGCTAACCAGCTTTCAGTGTCATCAGCTGTCCCTTGTAATTGAATAAGAAATTGTCCATATATCAATACAAAATTATGCCCCACTTTCCAATCAGACTGCCAGTATTCGGGAACAGATGAAAAAAATGGATATGCACTCGAGGGAAAAGGACAAGCCACCTTCTTCTGATATATTCTGGAAAAGGACTGAGACTCACTCCACACTGAGGAATAGGTCAAAGGGGCTAAACTACACAGTGAATAATTTAAGATTCTATTAACATTTAAATTTGACATTGATTTGACATGGCGGTGCTGGAGAGAAGTGACGGGGAGCATGAAGGTGGCGAGTGAAAGGATGTGCTATGCTAATTGAGCAGATGGCTGCTTATGTTGAATGCCATATTGCACTGTGCAGCCAAAGAATAATGCACTTGTTTTCAGGATTCAGTTAGTCGACATTTACAAGCGTTTGTGAGCTACAACCACTTTTTCTGTCATCAGAGTTGTTTAGTCTTTTTTTTTTTTTGCTTGTTACACGAAGGTCAAGAAAAAAAACATGCATTTTATATATACATGTATACATATATGTATGTGTATATATATATATATATATATATGTATATATGTGTGTGTGTATGTATGTACAGTATCTCACAGAAGTGAGTACACCCCTCACATTTTTGTAAATATTTTATTATTTCTTTCCATGTGACAACACTGAAGAAATGACACTTTGCTACAATGTAAAATAGTGAGTGTACAGCTATATATACAGTATATATATATATATATATATATATATATATATATATATATATATATATATACTGTATATATATGTGTGTGTGTGTGTGTATATATAAAAAATATAAAATGCATTTTTTTTCTTGACCTATATATATATATATATATATATATATATATTATACACAAAACAAAAAAGAAGCACAACAAATCATAGACCAAGGTGGATGCATTGACTACTACAGTTCCGTCTGTCCCTGTTACCTGGTCTGTGCGGTGCTGACATTAACCTTTAGGATCCTGACAGGTGGGCCGACCCCCTGCCAAATAAAGAGGGTTATCCTGTTGGGGAGAGCAGGGTTCACGGATCAATTGCCCCCGGGCATTCACTGACCAACAGGATGTCAAAGATAAGAAGTGCAGAGCGGGGCTCCCGGTCAGCCTTTGTGCATCCATCCACAGCTGTGTCAGAACCTTTAATAACGGGACCTGCCGCAGCACAGGGGTCATCCACCTACAGGGGTGAAAAGTTCACGCCACACCCTGGAGATATTTAGCAAGGCCATATTATTGTTTTAAGCCCAGAGGCAGGTATTCTGTCAAGAATGTGACAATGTCAATAAAGTCATTATATACATACAGAGGGGAAAAAATGTATTTGATCCCCCGCTGATTTTGTACGTTTGTTCACTGCCAAAGAAATGATCAGTCTATAATTTTAATGGTAGGTTGATTTGAACAGTGAGAGACAGAATAACAACAAAAAAATCCAGAAAAACGCATTTCAAAGTTATAAATTGATTTGCATTTTAATGAGTAAAATAAATATTTGATCCCCTATCAATCAGCAATATTTCTGGCTCCCAGCTGTCTTTTATACAGGTAAGGAGCTGAGATTAGGAGCACTCTCTTAAAGGGTGCTTATTGTTATTGTGTTCCACATCATTAATAAATAAATAACCTGTCCACAGAAGCAATCAATAAATCAGTTTTCAAACTCTCCACCATGGCCAAGACCAAAGAGCTATCCAAGGATGTCAGGGACAAGATTGTAGACCTACACAAGACTGGAATGGACTACAAGAATATCACCAAGCAGCTTGGTGAGAAGGTGACAACAGCTGGTGCGATTATTTGAAAATGGAAGAAACACAAAATAACTGTCAGTCTCCCTCGGTCTGGGGCTCCATGCAAGATCTCACCTCGTGGAGTTTCAATGACAATGAGAACGGTGACGAATCAGCCCAGAACTACACAGGAGGATCTTATCAATGATCTCAAGGCAGCTGGGACCATAGTCACCAAGAAAACAATTGGTAACACACTACGCCGTGAAGGACTGAAATCCTGCAGCGCCCGCAAAGCCCCCCTGCTCAAGAAAGCACATGTACAGGCCCGTCTGAAGTTTGCCAATGATTCAGAGGAGAACTGGGTGAAAGTGTTGTGGTCAGATGAGACCAAAATCGAGATCTTTGGCATCAACTCATCTCTCCGTGTTTGGAGGAGGAGGAATGCTGCCTATGACCCCAAGAACACCATCCCCACATTCAAACATGGAGGTGGAAACATTATACTTTGGGGGTGTTTTAGGGGACAGGACAACTGCACCGCATCAACGATGGATGGGGCCATGTACCGTCAAGCCCAGGGCATTGAAGCCAGCGAGGGCATTGAAAATGGGTCGTGGATGGGTATTCCAGCATGACAATGACCCAAAACACATGGCCAAGGCAACAAAGGAGTGGCTCAACAAGAAGCACATTAAGGTCCTGGAGTGGCCTAGCCTGTCTCCAGACCTTAATCCCATAGAAAATCTGTGGAGGGAGCTGAAGGTTCGAGTTGCCAAACGTCAGCCTCGAAACCTAAATGACTTACAAGAAACGTCTGACCTCTGTGATTGCCAACAAGAAAGTTTTGCGATTTTTTTGTTGTTATTCTGTCTCACTGTTCAAATAAACCTACCATTAAATTATAGACTGATCATTTCTTTGTCAGTGGGCAAGTGTACAAAATCAGCAGGTGATCAAATAATTTTTTCCCCATTGTATAAACACATACATAAACATATTTGATGTCACATCCTTCAGAAATCATTCTAAGACGCTGATTTGGTGGTCAAGAAACATTTCTCATTATCAGCAATGATGCAAACAGTTATGCTGCTTAATATTTTAGTGGAAATAATGGTAAAACTTTATTTTAAGGTATCCTTGTTACAAATGTTATATGTACTTATTATTAAATGTTGAACATACAGTAATATGTGTATGTGTGTGTGTGTGTGTGTGTGTGTGTGTGTGTGTATAGTCACGCAACTAAGATCTGTGATGCCAGGCTAGGTGTACTAAAATAGCCCTGACACTCAAAAAGGAACACCTAGAAGTAGAAGTCATTACCGGAAAGCTCAACTGACGGAAACTGTGAAGTGAAAATGTCTTGCTGGCGGTCATGTTTACAGCGAGCTGCTCTGCCCAGCTGTCTTCCCTCTTCAGGGTGGAAAAGTTTGTGTTAAGCCCCAGTTCTGTTCGAACTCAGAGGACACACTGCAGGCAGAGGCTTACACACAAACACACACACATACACACTGCTAATGCCAGGTGGCATCCTGCTACTTCAGTACTGCCCAGAGACACACATGAGCAGGTGGCATTTAATGTCTGAGCACAGGAAAGAGCAGGAGAACCTTGCAGGGGTGAGAGAGAAATGGAGAAATGTAAGCAAAAGGCCACTGGAACTATGTTCAGTAACACCGCTGCTCTAAAGCAATGTTCCTTATTTGCCTGCTCAACCACTTTGACCAGTTATTTACTCGAAACACATCTTAAGGTCTTAACTAAAAGGTGCTACTAACCATTCAATTAATGTTGTGCATTTTAAAATATCTTTGCATGCTCACATGTGAAAATGTTTCAACGTTACTTTTAAATAGTTATACAATAAATACTTCTGCGTTAAAATATGGATGCAATTTGTGTATGTTTTAGTTGTACACAATTTCATATTAAAGTTTTTATGAGAGGCTAATGCCAAATACCACATATGATGCTGCATACAAACATAATACAGTCTGCTTTTGCCAGAAATATACAAAGCTAAAGATTCCTATTGAAACAGGGTCAAAAATAATATAAATTAATCATTTCATAAAATAATAATAAAAAATATTTATGTTTTACTTAATTTTAATTAATTTCTTATATTTTATATAAATATTTAAATATGTATTAAATGAACAATTGTTCAACTCAAATCACAGACTGACATTTAATCATGCAGTCTTATAATGTCTCATCATTCTGCATTTTGTGAATGATATCTATGATAGTCTCATCACACAAATTAAAATCTAGGATGTGGAAGATTTCAAAGAGCTGAATATAACCTACGCTGATAGAATCTAAAGGCCATTCTTCCACTCTGATGACCATTTAAGCAATATACCTCTATTGTCCTCCCTGAATAAATTACTAGAGTCAATCTACTGTCCCTCAATGTTCCATATCATTCAACAGAAACAGATTTAGACTTTAATCTGTTCTGCATGGGCAATGAAAGACATAGAGAAATATATGGGTCTCGTCCTCATTTGCTGTATCAATACCATTTAACTAAAACACAACCTTGTATGTTTTCCTCAAGCAAAATTTAAAAAAAGCTGGATATATTCCAGCCTCTGTGAAATTACAAAACAAAAAACATTCTTTCCATCCGTGTTCCCAAGATTTTTCTCTTTTAACTGGATTAAATCAAGTGCTTCTTCTAAAATACAAATGAGACTGAGATGAAAGATCAACATAAATAAATTCCATAATCTACTTTGATATATGACATCCATTGCTCATGGAAGAGACACTCACATTCTTATAGATTTGAATAATTTCTTTCACAGAACAGGAAACAACAAAAGCAACAGCATTATAGACAGTATTTCATAATGGTGTGTTGTAAAAACATTTTTGATGTCTATTTCTTCCTGAAAGCAAAAGGTTTTTGCACAATGAATCATGGGAACTAGGTTGTAGTCAACCATCAATAATTCAGGCAGACTGCATGTGTGCTGTATACGGAAAGGTGACAGCTTTACTCTGGGAATGACGAACCGCTGGCTTATATTCCAGATTGGATCTCAAATGATTTTGAAATCATAGAGGTCAGGAGGTCCTGTAGAAGAGCTGTCAGTTCCTAAAGTTTAATTCTGCAACTGTGCTGGCAGGAGCTATGAATGTTGATTATGAAACACTTAAGCTGTACTGTTATGAAAATCTATACTGTATATAAAATAAATAGGATTTACGTATATAAAATAAATAGGATTTACTGGACATGTTGTCTGGTCTGAGAGAGAGTTTTGGCATTTAAGTGCATTAGACACTCAAGTGAAGGGTGGCTGTCCCTGCCAAGATGAACAGCCATCCATTTATTTGATTACCACTCAAGTCCATTCACAGCACTGAACAGTACAGCATACTAAAATAAAGAAAACAAAGAACCAATCGTAGCATAAACAGGCTACAGTTCTCTCAGTTAATTAGTGGTACTTCATAAGACATCATTACTATTGCTCATGTTTAGGGTCAAGGATTTGAGCAAAGTCTCAAACTTCAATATACCTAGCCTGCACTGTTTGCACTGCAGACATGCATTATGCATTAATCATGTGGTTTGTTGAGAAGAGGAGTGCTATTACTTGATTTACTTTTTTAAGGTGATTTGATTTACTTTTTTAAGCTGCCAGATGATAAAATAGATGAAAAAATAAAATAAAAATTGAGAAACCTGAGCCATATCCATTACATTAATGCATATGGCATACACTTTGATAAAAGTGACTACTGCATTCAGTGTACAGAGTGCATTGCCAACAAACTCAAACTAATGACCCTGGTGGTATTGCTAGCACCTTCTGTATAAAGTCTTTAAAAAACAAGTCCTAAAATCACTTATTTTTGATTCAGAAAACATACAAATCCTTGTCAGTTCTATGGATTGAAATTCTGTTCATGTTTTGTTGTCCTTTTTTCCCCTGCTTTTTCTATTGATTGTTCTTCATAACATCTTAGCATTCAAAAGTAACTCAAAGGAGAAGGCAGAATTTCATGTTGTGCTGTAAACAAAACCAGAAGAAACTCAGACCACAGCTGCATAGTGCATTAAGTCAGGCTTCTGCAGTCACATCAGAGTGACACTGCAGTCAAAGTAAGATGGCAGACCTGAGAAACTTTCCCCTTGTTTCATTGGCTTTGGAACAGGGCAGGTAATTCCACAGATGCAGGACCACCTGTCTCTTGAGGAGCTCTGGCTTGGATGCTCATTATTCGGCACACAACACACACTCCACTGTGTGTGAAACACAAACTTTGGTTCTTTTATACAAAACCCCTATGGGACAGAAACAGATGTCCCTGGCTGTCAGTCACAGTCACATGACCACGGCCTTCTAGAGATCAAGAGCATTTCAGGAACATAAACCATATGAACACTCACTCACACAGGTGCACAGAGAGAAAATTGCACAATTATCCAGTTTCAAACTCTAGTGAGCTGACTACCTAGACAGCACTGTTCTAGACATCATAGCAAATTTCCCAGTAGGTATCAAAATTATGCTGTCAAAGAATATGATAATAAAACTCTAATAAAATATAACCATAAAATCCAAATTTACAACAAATTTCGGACTCGTAATCCAAAGGTTGCGGGTTCGAGTCTCGGGCCGGCAGGGATTGTAGGTGGGGGGAGTGAATGTCCAGCGCTCTCTCCACCCTCAATACCACGACTGAGGTGCCCTTGAGCAAGGCACCGAACCCCCAACTGCTCCCCGGGCGCCGCAGCATAAATGGCTGCCCACTGCTCCGGGTGTGTGTTCACGGTGTGTGTGTGTGTGCACTTTGGATGGGATAATTGCAGAGCACAACTTCCAAGTATGGGTCACCATACTTGGCCACATGTCACTTCACTTTATTCATGTCTTTTTTTTTTATTAACATGTTTTACATTAATAATAATATCTAACAACAATGGTATCCTAAAAAGTATCATCACATTTTTAAACCTTGAAACCTTGAAATGAGATAATATATTAATAGAGTATACATTTAATTAAATTAAATTAAATCATTTGTTTAATTAAATGATAATTAGTTTAATTAAATAATAATTTAATTAATTAAATAATAATTTATGAAATTGTGATTGAATTTTATAATGCAATTTAGAATTTTTTTTTAATAAATACTTTTTTTTTAACCTACAATTCTATGGTCAAAAAGTGTTTGTATCAACTGTATACATTAAAGAACAGCAATTTGCCATGGCAAAGCTTAGAAACCACATGGTAGCACATCAAAGATACTACCTTTTAAGGTAGTTGTCTATGTGGATTGTATATCACTACAGTTTGGGACACAGCCAGTGAATCTGATCATCTCAGATTTGTCTGAAACGTGTGAATTAAGCAAGTATAGCAACTCTTTAGGAAATAAAATTGACAAAAAAGCCGCTGACTAAGCAAACCTCTCGGATAATGCTATTAAGGAACAAAGAGCCCAAGATAGGACAATTACATTTTAAGGAGCCACTTGGGGGCAAAAATCTTGCAGATAAGTTTGAAAAACTCTGCCCTTCCCTCGTTTTCTCTTGTCTTTTCAGACAGTACATTCCATCTGACAGCCCTCAGACTGGCCCCCCAATTGTGCTCCTTATCAGTGAGTCACGGTTTTCAATTTCTTTACTGCTACAGAGGAACTGTTACCATAGAGCCAAAAAGAGAGAAAGTAAGAGAGAGTCCATGTACTAAAAGTCAAAAAGTGAATAACTGCACACGCTGACCTCTCCTGTTCCTGAGTGCGATAAAATGTCTTTGCCTCTGTGCTTTTCATCCATCAAAGAAATCTGTAGCAGCTGCACTGTACATTGTAGTTTGCCACTCTAACTTATACAAACCACACACGCACACACACACACACACACATATACATACATATATATATATATATATATTTTTTTTTTCTAAAGATATTATAGCTTTACAAGACTATATTCACTGTGCATGTCACTCTAGATGCAACCATTACTTTTTGAGAAAAAGATGTCTTAATACATTTATGTAATACTGTGGGATGAGTAAATTTAGCATGTGACCCCTGTCAGATTTCTGATGTCGCTTCTTTCAATGCTTTTCTTCGACCATGTGCATTACTACTAAAAATATGTACTAAAAATACTGCATTATCCGGTCACCGAAGACAAGCGTGTGATATTGTTAGCACACAATGGCATATAAGAACAAACAATTTCAAATCAAACTGACAAGCCAGAGCAAAATCAAGTATTGGGCTTAATAAAGTATGCTTGACAAATCACTAATCACATGCAATGAGCAACGATAAATGCTAGACTTTCTCTCTATGACAGATAAAATGGAAACTAATGGTTGAATAGTTACTGCAGGGTTTGTGAGAAACCTTTGTTTCTCATCTCATGAGAAAAAATATACACTACTGCTCAAAAAGTTTGGGTTCAGTACGTTTTATGTTTTTGAAAGTCTCCTATGTTCAGCAAGAACATTTTGATAAAAAATGCAGTAAAAACAATAATATTGTGAAATATCATTACAATTTAAAATAACTTGGAACTATTTTAATATATTTTTAATAAAATGTTATTCATTGCTGTGAGGGCAAAGATAAATCATTATTAATAAAAAATATTACTGCAGGGTTCAGTGTCACATGGTTACATGACCTGACCATATACTGTGAGTGTGTGTGCATGTTTATGTGGGTTATGAGGACACAAATTTGTATAATGACATGGGTATGACAGAGGTATTACAATATGAAGGTGGTTTATGAGGACACTGCCTATGTCCCCGTAATTCAAAAGGCTTAAAAAACATACTAAATGGTGTTTTTTTGAAAATCTAAAAATGCACAAAGTCTCCTGTGAGGGCTAAGTTTAGGTGTAGGGTTGGTGTAGGGCAATAGCACACACAGTTTGTTCAGTATAAAAACCATTACGCCTATGGAGAGTCCCCATAAACCACAAAAACCAACGTGTGTGTGTGTGTGTGTGTGTGTGTGTGTGTGTGTGTGTGTGTGTGTGTGTGCGCGAAAGAGACGATAGAGATGAAGATTTGCTTCATTGATGACGTGATCTTCAAAAGCATTATGCTATTTTGAAATTCTTAGTACTGAGTAGCATACTTACTTGATTACCTCAACACAAGCTCTGATGAAGCGGAGCAATGTTGTGGAACACTCAGCCGCTGACTCACTGAACATGACGGGAGGACATCGGGCTGACAGAGGTGAGGGTACCATGTCTCATCTGCATCTGGAAAAGCAAGTGACAGCAACAGACACAATATAATTAGAGCCATTGTTATAGCTGTGGCATTCAGAAAGCGCCTGCGGTTTGACGCAGCTATAACAATGGAGTGATATCATCAGGACTGAGCAGCTAGTGGTTTAGAAGATGACACGGTCATGTCCAGTCATGTGTAAAATAAGTTAATGATAAGCAGCTATGAACTACACTGATGCTTAAGGCTAATCATAACTCATTGAAACAGTTTAGACTTCTAGAAAATTAACAAAGGTTTGAAAACATCAATAGATTACTTCTGACATGACAATGGCATGAGGTCGAAACTAACCAGTATGAAGCAGTGATTATACTGTAGATAGAAAGATAGACAGAATGAAAGAATGCTTAATGGAATGACAGAACGATAGATAGAACGACAGATAGAAAGAACTATAGAATGAAGAAGATAGATCAATAGAGCATTATAACAGTAACAGAACAGAATGACAGATAAACCTACAGAACAAAATACTGATATAAAAGATAGATAAAAAATAGAAATACAGAAAAACAGAATGATAGAATGACAAAATATGAACAAAAGATAGATACAAAAAATATGGTAGAATGGTAAAATGATAGACCAAACGATAGAATGACAGAACAATGGACAGACAGAATTATAGCTAGACAAAAACAGACAAAAAAAATAAACAGACTGAATGATAGACAGAACAATAGACAGACAGACATTCAGATAGATAGATAGATAGATAGATAGATAGATAGATAGATAGATAGATAGATAGATAGATAGATAGATAGATAGATAGATAGATAGATAGATAGATAGATAGATAGATAGATAGATAGATAGATAGATAACGTATCACTACCCTGAACAGTTACCATTTGCACTATCCTGTGAATTACTTACCTTGTTGTTTCCCAGAACTACTCCTGCGATCCTCCATTGACTCCTGTACTCACGATCTCCAAATATCCTGTGAAAGAGACTCTATTCACTTCCCTGCCGTGACACTCAGTATTGGACATTGCTTCAAGTTACTCACCTGCTTCTTTCACTTCTCCATCAGCATTCTGTCAATAAAACCTCTGTATTACTACTTACCTGTTTCTCCTGGCTCTGTTTGTGACAATGGGTTTATTATTTATGCAATTATTCTGCTTAACAATATATAAAGTAAACAATACATTAAGTAACTGTACCTCTAGTTAGCAGGTGCACAAGTGTACCTTTTTTTAAGAGATTTTGACCTGACTAATGTACAGCAGTATTGTACACCTCTTTGAATGAAATGGTGGATGAAAACACACTGGAAGACAGTGCTAAAATTCTTTATGGTTGTAATACAGATTTTATGTGGCTCCAAAGAGCAATGAATCCCATACTAAACTGCAGAGATGGGATCTGCAAGCTGTCAGGTGGAGAACGTACATGAGGCAGGAGGCCTCAGGCGACTTCATGGAGGAGAGAGAGGAAACTTAGGGAATTACAGATCCGAATGCAGGACTGCAAAAATGAGCTATTATTGTCTTTCTTAGATTGACTTGATATACTACGGCTTACAAGTTTTAGTTTGTATTTTCAAACACTGGTCTCTCGGGGGACTTTCACACTAGAGCAGGGGTCTCACACTCAAACAACATGGGGACCACAAGCACTGTGATTTTGTCCATCAGGGGCCAGTTGAACAGTTACAACAAATACAACTGTCTTTTACGACCACATATAAAACTATTGGTTCAGTTATTGATGCTTCTATTGCAACACCTCAGCAGCAGAAAGATAGCAGATTGCTAAAGTGCTAAAACAAACAGATACAGCTACTTCTCACAATGCTCAAGTCGATGATACAAACACACTGCGGTTTATGCTGATCAGATAGTGGAATGAAACTCAGATTTGAAGTATAGTCTATAAGAGCAAAAAAAATACTGAAAGAAGCAGCAACACATTCAAAACCGCACACATTCTGAATACAAACCACATGTATATTCTCCTGTCATGATGACAAAATGTGAACAGAAACTATACTGACATGGTAATCTATCAATCTTGTGAACTGTGCAGAGAGACTGCTGTCAACCACACACTTTTCTCAAATCCAATCCGAACTGAAATGCATATCAATCAAAATGGAGCAAGCTGTGGAGAAATTAGTCCATTAGGTCTTGATTCGTCTGGCTTTGTCTTTCTATTCTTCTTTAAAAGGTTAAGAATGTAATGTCTGTTCCACTAGCATCACCAAATGCAATTGCAAACAATATGACTGATTTCAAACAGGTTACCCCTAAACTCATGCCAGTGGTTGAGAACATTTGCTACAGTTCTCTATGCCAGGATGGCGAGAAAGAATTTTAACACTGGAAAAACAACACTTTCATTCAAAAGTTCAGGGTTGTTAAGACTTTATGTTTTAGAAAGAACAGTGTTTTTGATAAAAAAAAAAAAAAAATGCAATAAAAACAGTAATATTCAGAAAGAAAAACTATGTTAATATATTTTAGAATGCAATTTTATTAGTCATTACTCCAGTCAGTGTCACATGATTTTTCAGAAATCATTCTATGCTGATTTGGTACTCAACAAAGACTTATTATTATTTTCAGCTTAGAAAACAAAACTTAATTTTGTAACCTAATTAATGTCTTTACTCTGACTTTTGATCAGTTAAATGTGTCCTTGCAGGATAAATGGATAATTGTTTTCCCTTAAAAAAAAAAATATATATATATATGTGTGTGTGTGTGGAAAAAAATTGAATTATTATTACATATTGTCTTAACAGTGATTAACATCCTGACTGACAGTTTGCAACACAATTATTCCCAACCAATTTAAATATGAATAAGCCCATCTCTTGATTTACAATTTTGACTGTAAATGTTAAAATATTCAAACATTTATAGACTAAATACATTTCAAGTGAAGTCTATTTTAGCATTAACTTTAAATTCTGATTGTCACTGATGACGAGAGAGGTGCTTGTGGTGGCATTTTTAAAGAGCTCACTTCATTTTCCAATTTGCATTGCTTAATGAACTATCCACTTGAAATGATGTTGTGATTGACTCGGCTGAGCTCAAGAGGAAGAGAGCAAGTGAGCGAGCAAGAGAGAGAGACGGAGAAAATAAATGAGAAAATCTCTCCAAACACTCTAACTAGCTAACTGATATTTGGAAAGGAAGGGTGAGTCATGTAGGTGGGCATTTACGTTCCTTTTTTATCATTGGTGTGTGTCGGAAAATCCATGCTAGTATGAAGCTGTCACTTTGATAACTTCCAAAGAGAAATAAACATACATCCTGATGCTTCCTCTGCATCATTGAACCAGATTAAATAATCACAGTCTAACAGACACCAGACAATCAACACAGTTCTGACAGGAGCCAATGATCCAAGCCACATAAATTACACACCCAAAGGGATGTTTTTGGGACACACCATTGAGCAATTCAATGGGATTTCGGAACAATTTCTGATGAGCTACCAAATGTTTGGGATGGGAGGAAAAAGACCTATATCTGTGTAAGTAGGGTTGTGATTCCCTATATCCCATTAGCATACTCCACAAATAGCTTTCTCCCTGTGAGTCTGAGTGTCATCAACCTGAGGACATTTATCACGGAAGGAGAGAGACATTTGTAATGTGACATCTTAGTAGGATGATCTCCAGACTGTTGTAGCAAAATTCCCACATTTTTAGTGACCTTCTCCCCCTAGCCATAAGGTCAATGAACTGCGGTCAATGTCAAAAGCTGCTTGACTGTCCTTCAGACACCACAAGGTCACAGGAGACTAATGAGTAACTAAAAGTAGTATGAATTAAATTCCATTTTTCATTAGCTTAACAGCAACTGTTTCAAAATAGAGTTTTCCAGTAAGCATGACAGTTGGGAAGTCAGATTTATTTTTAATGATTCAATTACATCTGAAGGTTCATAATCAATTCAGATTTTTTTTAATTGATTCATATTATTTATTTAAAAAAAAATTAAGTTGATGCTTGATACTATTCTTGTACAAGTTACATACAGTACATAACCTTGTTTTCAGTTTTTGCGTTTAATGTAAATGTATAGGTTAAAATCCAATTATGTTATTCTCATTGAGTTTCTCACTGTTTTTGCAACAAATAAATGCTGTTCTGTGTTTAAAAAAAATGGTTTGGGATTTACATTGAAGCCATTTTCACCCCGAAACAGTAATCTTCTAATACATTCTACAAACATTAATAATAATAATAATAAAAAGTAACACTGGATTAAGCATGGATTTTTTTTAAGTACAAAGACTAAAATAGTATTTTCATAATAATCTTTTTTTTTTATTTACAATAAAAATAATTTTTACAGTGTAAATTGTATTTTAATGTATATCACTTAAAATACTTTTTTTTAACAGTAAACTGAAAATACAGTGCCCTCCAAAAGTGTTGGAACAGTAAGGCCAATTCCTTTATTTTTGCTGTAGACTGAAACATTTGGGTTTGACATCAAAAGATGAATATGAGATGAGAGATTAACATTTTAACTTTTATTTACAGGTATTTTCATCTGGATCTGATACACAACTTAGAAGATAGCACCTTTTGTTTGAACCCACCCATTTTTCAAATCCTTTGCTTTCAATAACTGCATCAAGCCTGTGACCCATTGACAACACTAATACAACTTTTGCATTCTTCTTTTGTGATGCTTTTCCAGGCTTTCACCGCAGCCTCTTTCAGGTATGGAGGGTTACTCCCTTCAGTCTCTTCTTTAGCAGGTAAAATGCATACTCTACAGGGTTTAAGTGTGGAGATTGACTTGGCCAGTCTAAAACCTTTCACTTCTTGCCCCTGATGAACTCCTTTGTTGTTTTGGCACTATGTTTTGTGTCATTATCTTGCTGCATGATGAAGGATCTCCCAATCAGTTTGGTTGCATCTTTCTGTAAATTGTCAGACAAAATATTTCTGTAGACTTCTGAGTTAATTTTGCTGCTGCCATCATGTGTTACATCATTAATGAAGATTAATGAGACTGTCCCAGAAGAAGCGATGAAAGACCAAGCCATTACATAACTTGTGTAATGTGTACTATAATGTACACCTGTGTACACTGTGTTTCAGATGAGCTTGTATGTTTGGGATCATGAGCAGATCCTTTCTTTCTCCAAACTTTAGCCTTTCCATCGCTTTGGTCCATAAAATCAGTCCATAAAACCTTGTCTCAGTATTTTTGAGGCTCGTCTCCTATTCTTCTTGCTAATGAGTGGTTTGCATCTTCTGGTGTAGCCTCTGTACTTTTGTTCATGAAGTCTTCTGCGAACAGTAGATTGTGATACCTTCACTCCTGCCCTCTGGAGATTGTTGCTGATGTCACTAAAAGTTGTTTTAGGGTCTTTCTTTACAGCTGTCACAATGTTTCTGTCATCAACTGCAGATGTTTTCCTTGATCTACCCGTTTGAGGTGTGTTACTTAGTACACCAATGGTTTCTTTCTTCCTCGGGAGACTCCAAATGGTTGTACTTGCTATTGCCAGTGTTTGTGCAATGGTTTGATTGATTTTTCATCTTCTCTAAGCTTCACAATTGCTCGTTTTTCACCCATAGACACCTCTCTGGTTTTCATGTTGGTTACACGTCTAACTAACTATAAATGCAGTCTGCACGGATCTGAAACTGAGCGCAGACATTCAGTGCTATTTATTGTTTGAATAATCAATTAATAGGACACACCAGGGCAACAAAACACACCTGTCAGTCACATGTTCCAATACTTTTGGTAACATGAAAAAACTAAAGGTGCTATCTTCTAAGTTGTGTATCAGATTCAGATGAAAATACCTGTAAATAAAAGCTGAAATGTTAATATCTCATCTCATATTCATCTTTTGATGTCAAACCCAAATGTTTACAGTCTACAGCAAAAATAAAGGAATTGGCCTTACTGTTCCAGTACTTTTGGAGGGCACTGTATGTGATATACACTGTAAAAATACACTGTAACAAACTATAAAGTGATATACACTGTAAAAAAGTACAATGTAAAAAAGGGATATTACTTAAAAGAAATAAAAAATAAGTGAAAAAAACCTTTAAGATAAATTGTACACTGTAAAAGTACACTTTAAAAAAGTGATGTTACTACAAAATACACTGTCAAAAACTATTTAAGTGTCAAAAATTGCCTTTGGTTTTCACTCTACAGGCTGTTGATAATAGCAGCTTCACCGACAAAATTACTTTAAAATAACCTTAAAAAGATGCTCCGCTTGCCTTTATATTTTCAACAAGTGGCTATTTAATGGAAAACAGCGTTCCACACAGGTGATCCAGCAACTGAGGTGATGAAATACATGCTGGTTAAACATGCCACCTTAAAACAGAGCGCGTGACATTTACAAGCTATTTACTGAGACAGTAGAATTTATCTATTATTAACGTATAACCTACTGAATTATTAACAATACCATGAGGGAATTGTTTATGCTTTGTAATGTGTAAACCTCTACCACTGAATTGATTAATAAATCACATTTGTTCTTGCAGGTGTGTGTGGGCATGCTGGGACTGGCAATTACACCAAAACAAGGGTATTAAAAAACAAACATAATTACTCACAGTTTTCGGCAGTGCTGCGGACAGGCCTTTTCCTTACCTGCGGAGACGTCACAATACAACCACACACCCACAGCTGCGATTAATTCACCCTAATTCACAAGCTAATTAAATTTATCAGAACAGAGTGCACTTTTTCACTTTTTTGCAGCTTCAAATTCAACAAAACAAACCCGAGACGTCTCTCTGTTATGTACGTAAAATAAAATAAAAAATGCAGAAATTCATGCAAGAGGTCAAAGTCGGTAATAACCTGTGCAAATGGCAAATCTTCCACAGATGGTTAAATATGCATGCATTCACACATTTCTCATGAAGCACCAGCTCCCAAACCTTCAGCTATATAAGCGGGGTCAAACGGGACACTGTCCTCCTTTCATTGAGGTTAATAATTTAGAGAGCAATTAGACAGGGAAGTGAGACAATTTCATGTACTGGCGGGGGGAAGCAGGGGTGGTTAGGGGCCGTCCACGCTCCCAAGCCTTGATCTCGGGGCCCGGGGATCTACGTTGTGACAGTGACATTAACGAGCATTCGCAGTGAGTGTGAGACCGGCTCTTGTGCCCATTAGCAAGCTCCCATCAGAGTAATTAGAGGACATATGCTCAAGATCAGCGCTTTCGGAAAGCCGTGCCAATGAGGGATTGATTTCAGGAGGGGTTTTTTCATACTTGGGCCCCCTACCTGAGCACACATAATCAAATCTGGCAGTCTATAGAGTAAACACACATCGAAAACTGCCTACGCGATTGATCTGACTGGAGTGGCTTGTGAAATCAATGCCTTTATTGTGACAATCAAGTAACAAAAGACAACCACTGAAATGTGCCTTGCGCAACCCGACTTCAGTTTCTCTCAAGTACAGCTAAAATATAATATAATATAATATAATATAATATAATATAATATAATATAACACAAATAGCTTTTGCAATTAGATAATTTTGCAATTAGATATGCTGCTTACTATTTTTTGTAAAAATCATAATATTTTATTTAACCAATTTTGTACTCTTGTACCATTTTATTTCTTATACATATATTGTGATTATATTATGAATATTTCAATTATTCTAATAAGTAAAAGACTTTGAATTACCTTTGTATATTACCAAAGCTTACCATTTTTGTAAACATACATTTTATTTAGGATTCTTTGATGAACAGATGTTCAATCAATATTGTTATTATTATTATTATTATTTATTTTAATTTTTTAAATAGAAACTTTTTGGAAGATTATACATTTCTTTACTGTCACTTTTGATTAATTTAATATGTGCTTGCTAAATAAACTTATTAAAGGGATAGTTCACCCAAAACTGAAAATTCTGTCATCATTTACTCACCCTCAAGTAGTTCCAAACCTGTATGAATGTCTTTGTTCTACATGCATCATATGTGTGTGTACTAGGCCAGTGAAATTGATTAATCGTGATTAATCGCATCCAAAATATAAGTTTGCATTTATATAATATAATATTTACATGTGTGTAAGTGTGTGTGTGTAATGTAAACAAACACATTGTTGGATGCAAATTGATCGTTTTTATCTGTTTTACATGCCTAAAGTCGTGGCCTAATGGTTAGAGAGTCGGACTTGTAATCTAAAGGTTGCGGGTTTGAGTCTCGGGCCGGCAGGGATTGTAGGTGGGGGGAGTGAATGTCCAGCACTCTCTCCACCCTCAATACCACGACTGAGGTGCCCTTGAGCAAGGCACCGAACCCCCAACTGCTCCCTGGGCGCTGCAGCATAAATTGCTGCTCACTGCTCTGGGTGTATGTTCACAGTGTGTGTGTGTGTTCACTGCTGTGTGTGTGCACTTTGGATGGGTTAAATGCAGAGCACAAATTCCGAGTATGGGTCACCATACTTGGCCGTATGTCACTTCATAATAACTGGTTGAAGATTGCATGAATAATTTAGCTTTAAATTTAATTATTGGTGTTGTTTAAAAATGAACTTTAAGTGAGCATTAAATGACGGCAAATGTTAGCTGTTCAATATGTCAGCACACATAACCTTAATCACAACCTACATTACTGCTCCGTTCCGCCGCACTGAGCTCGACTGACAGTAATGCATTTGTCTGACACAGAACACCTATACTGTTGTGTACAGAGGTCAGCTTTCTGATTTAAAGGGTTAACGTGGAAACAGATTAAACCGAAAGGAGCAATATGTTACAGTTGAAAATTGGGGCTTCGTTGCATTCAACCCCCACGTACGTGTTTATCGATCAAGACTGCTGGATGGCAGATTCCAAATCGATGGTATATGAAAGATGGTATTTTTATGCTTATTTGCTGAATTCAGTTCTCAAAGTATAGTTAAACTTGGCAAACTCCCTCAACTGTTATTCATTCAGTCGCAGGAGACTGACTAATCAGATGTGCGTCTGTTCCATACATGCAGTGTTCTGTGAAATAGAGATGGAACTAGGTTGCTTTGAATGCTGGTGTTTTTGAGTCCCTTCAGCACAGAGAGAGAGAGAGCGAGAGAGATGGTCAGCTCTCTAAAATAGCACAGTCTCAGATGGTGCATAGGGCAGAGAGATGCACAATGGTATTGATTCAAGCATTTGAGGGAAAATAAGCAACAGTTATCGACCTCCGTCAACAGTGCCCAAATCAAACATGGAGAAAAACAAAAATCAGAGGTCAGTAAATCTCCCAGAGCAGAGCTGCTTTAGCTCCTCATTTCCTTGGAAATATTCCTCTATTGTACTCTACGGCCGCTCAACAGGAAATGGAGGGGGTTATCAAATAGAGCATAGGCCTCTCATGTTTGCTAAAGCATGCCAATCATTTTCACTAATGTTTGGGGTTTACTATCACAGCAGGGAGAAAGCTTACCTGTGATTGACCCTACTAAACATTCATTTATATTCAATCTTTTTGTGGCACCAGTTGGTTTCTTTTGTAAAAAAACAAAAAACGTCCTGGTTGTAAATGGTGCACACATCTTTACATACATCTGTAAGATTTTTCAAATGTTTTTAATGTTTTAAATCTCTTATGTTATCCAAGGCTTAATTTAATTGATCACTACAGTACTATTGTGAAATATTATTGCTATTTAAAATAACTGTTTTCTGTATTAATATACAGTCGGTCACTACAACAAATTCCTTGTATGTGTAAACATACTTGGCCAATAAAGCTCATTCTGATTCTGATTCCTGTGATGGTAAAGCTGAATTTTCAGTACCATTACTCCAGTCTTCAGTGTCACATGGTCCTTCAGAAATTATTCTAATATGCTGATTTGCTGCTCAAGAAACATTTCTTCTTCTTATCAATGTTGAACATAATTGCCTGGCTTAATATTTTTGTTAGAAACGGTGATACTTTTTTTCCAGGATTATTTGATAAATAGAAAGAAAGAAAAATAAATCCAGCATTTACTTGATATATATTTTTTTGTAGTATTACAAATTTCGTAACTCTCACTTTTTAATAAATGTAATGCATTCAAGTATTAATTCATTCATTTATTTATTTATAAAAAAAAAAAAAAAAAAACTCTTACTGACACCAAGCTCCTCCTCTGCATGCATGTCTGTATTTTGGTGCCTTAGATATTATCAGGTCCCTCATTCATTCAATAGTCAGGGAATAAATAAATAAATAAAATCTGTAAAATTGGAGATCTGATTGCATACAAAACCAAAGGTATCATTTATGTCCACAGAATAAACGCTGTGGGAAGTTACTCATCAAAGTTAGCATTAGGGGTTTGTTCAAATCCCTCATCCTTGCAGGAGCAAGCGCCACTAAAATTACAGTATTTATGACTTGAGTGCTGACAATCTAAAACCTCTTGAACCTTTCAAAAACACGACTAATAGACATCATCAGTCCTCCATGTCAGCGGTTCTCTGGTCTGTATGAATTCCACTAGAAAAGGTCCATGCACAATTTCTCCACAGATTCAGCACACTTGGGGGTTGCAGACAGGGTGAATGGCAGACCGCTGGGTCCCGGTAAGGCATGACGTTAATGGCCCTTAGCAAATGTGCCGAGCCCGGAGCTGTGAACCACAGCCGGGTCCATTTCACGGTGTCTGCCTGAGACCCGACCGCATTCACTCTCTCTGATGAAGAGTTCCTGGAGATACAACAGCCCGCGTATCAAGAAGTCGCCGTTTCGCTTACTGCTTCAAGATGGAATTGATGCACTATGTGTACAGCATATTTCTCTTATGTGACATACAAAACTCTAAAGTCTGTTAAGCACAACATGGTGATGACGTGTTCAAACAGAAATAACCAGTTCAGCGAAAAATGTTTCTACAAATAAATTAAAAGGAGTCCAATGTTGTTTTCGGCCCCATTGACAAAAATAGCTTAAGCATGCTTTGAAACATATTCTTTTGTGTTCCACGGCAGAAAGAAATGCATACAGATTTGGAACAACATTTGACTAATTATGATGACACAAATTTTTCAGTGAACTATCCCTTTAAAGCTGAAGGAGATATTTCATTGTTGATTTAGCCAGTTTTATACACCAACACCATATGTAAAGTGTAAACGTATCACGGTTGCCACAAAAAAAAAAAAAAACATTAAGCAGCAACTTTTTTTAAACATTAATCATAAGATATGTTTCTTGAGCAGCAGATCAGCATATTAAAATGATATCTGAAGGATCATGTAACACTAAGGACTGGAGTAATGGCTGCTGAAAATCCAGCTTTGCCATCAAAGAAATAAATTAGTTTTAAATATTCAAACTACATCAGCTATATTTTTAATAATATTTCATATTATTACAGTTTTTATTGTATTTTTTGTCAAATAAATACAGCATTGGTGAGCTAAAAACAAAAACAAAAAAAAACTTACACACACAAAACACCATGCAGTCTTGTAATTGCAACATTTTGCAGGGCATTCAAAGACTGCATGTTCATATATAGCTCATTAAAACACAATTTCCAAGAAATCTAATAAAACTAAATGAAAATACTGAATAAATCTGAATAAATAAATCTGATATAAACCGTATCCAAAAATATATATGAATGAATGAAGCGTAATCCACAAAAAAAAAATATTTTTGACCTCAAGAAAAGGTAACTTCTGCAGACTTCCACTCTCAAGAGATGTTCTGTCGAATCCTATCTGGAATCATTGCACGCTTTTCTACTTCACTCTGCACTGCTTGATTACATTGCTTTGAATAAGTCTCTCTTCAGATTTCTATTCTATAAAACTCTTCAGAAATGTTTCATTGAACATGTAATCCCAGCTGCTCTTCACTTGAGGCTGTTGTTTTGATCAGTTTGTTCAAACTGTGTCTCCTCTAATAGCCCTGAGCACAAAGCAACATCAAAATCAACTCTACGTTTCAGTCTAATTCACTTCTTGAACACTAAGTATTTTATTAATGTTATTTTGTAGTATCAAGAGACACAGTTATAGCCATCTAAACAATTTTGGCAACTTTCTCTTTGTTCCCTAGCTGGTTGAAGCAATCCTTGCAGCTGTCGTGTTAATAACTTAGTAATTGTCTTATTTAAAATACAAATAAGAACAGGTGCATATTCTTTTTTAATTAAACCATATTTCAAAATGAGCTTTTTGAAGCAATAGAATGGAAATTATAAACTTATATAAATATCCTGATAAACAACAGTGTGTAAGGAGGATGTTGAGGCAGAACTAGAATCCATTTGCAGAAGTTTATTAGAAGGATTAGCAGTAGACAGAAACGTTAATTCAGGCAAAGGGTCAATACCAAAGTAACAGTTGAATCCGTTTAACAACACAGGGGCAATTCAGAAGACGAGAGTCAGTAGGCAGGCAGAGGGATCAAACACAAACATCAGTCCAATCAGGCAAACAGAGTAAAGGGGCGAAATCAGAAGTAGTAGGAATCAGGCAGAGTAATACACAGGAAATCAGTCAGGGAAATAACAATAGAGACCGCTCGGTAAGGCAGGTAAACTGGCAATACTTTGCAGTCTGCCATGTGCTCAGTATCCGGCTTATAAGGTCATCAAACAGGAAGTGAAAGCAGAGGAAGCAGAGGGAGCGGCATGCAGTCAGTACTCGGGTGAGGGCTCCCTCTGCTGGTTTGGTGTTACACAGTGTGACCTACACTAGTATGCAGAGGCCAGGCCATGATTTCAGATGTCGTTTACATATATTAGTCTTAAAAGTACAGTAGCAAAAAAAAAAAAAAACTGTATTTTAAATGTCTAACGGTTTGTAGAATGTGCATACAAAACAAACAATTATTTTTTTTTAATCATTAATGTAATTGGACTTCAGAAGGTAAAAAATAAAAATGAACAAAATTGTAGAATATGCCTCCATTAATGCCATTTTGATGGTAAATTATCACATACAGTGTGACTACTATATTAGAAAGTCAGTCAGCTGTAGACTTCCTCCAGTGCTGAGCATGATAGACCAATTGCCAATCAAATCAGGCCACTCGGCGCCTAAAGGGCAGTCCAGAAGCTCTCCCATGACAAATATCAATGTAAGGAAAACAAATGTACAATGAAACACTAAGTTATTGTACCATGAAGTCCATAAATCTATTAGAAAGGGCAGAAGGGGCTTATGGATTTCATTAATCATGGAGAGCAACAGACAACACAGTAGCAGAGCAGCAGGGCTGCCGGCAACAGAGAGGTTCAAGTGTTTTGCTTTGCACCAAAGACCTACATTATGTACATCTAAACCATTCATTTGCCATAAAAGCTGCATCAAATACATGGTTTGCTTGGATATCTTCTACGTAGACTGACATGAGATTTTAAACAACACACTGAAATATGACACGAGTATAATACTGCTTTTCTACAATTCAATTCAATTCAAGTTTATTTGTATAGAGCTTTTCACAATACAAATCGTTGCAAAGCAGCTTTACAGAAAATTAAAGATTCTTCAATATATTAGTGGTAGCTTATAAGTGGTGGCTATGTCAAGTTGATGTACATATGGCAGAAATGTATGGTAAAAATCAGTTATTGATGTAGTCAAACAGACGATGAACACTATTAACAGCAAAGAACATATGTTGCAATCAAACTTAAATTTGGTAGTTTTCTATGTTGTTTCAGGGTTGGCATCATCTGAGGTCCTCTGAGGGGTTGGCATCATCTTTTCTCAGGTGTTCTGGATCCAGACTGACGCTTGTGTAATTCCTAGTTACCATGGCTGTCAATCCTGTGGCAGAAACAGAGAAACAAATAGAGACATAATTAGCGTAGCTGCTGTTCCAACCAAGAAAAAACTATTTGTTCAACCCAAGCTAAAGAATAATAATGTGCATTTGATCAGATATAACTGCAGTACAAGATTATGAGATGCATTATGTGAACGCTTGGCTAAAGAGTCTTTAATCCAGATTTAAACAGAAAGAGTGTGTCTGAACCCCGAACATTATCAGGAAGGCTATTCCAGAGTTTGGGAGCCAAGTGTAAAAAAGATCTACCACCTTTAGTGGACTTTGCTATTCTAGGTACTACCAAAAGTCCAGAGTTTTGCGATCTTGGATGGGATGGATTGTAGCGTGATAGAAGACTAGTTAGGTATGCAGGAGCTGAACCATTAAGGGCCTTATAGGTAAGTAGTAATATTTTGTAACTGATACAGAACTTAATAGGTAGCCAGTGCAGAGACTGTAAAATTTGGGAAATAAGCTCATATTTTCTTGACCTGGTAAGGACTCTTGCCACTGCATTTTTGAACTACCTGTAGCTTGTTTATTGAAGATGCAGGACAACCACCTAGCAGTGCATTACAATAGTCCAGTCTAGAGGTCATGAATGCATGAACTAGCTTTTCTACATCAGAAACAGGTAACATGTTTCGCTGCTTGGCAATGTTTCTAAGATGGATTTTCAAATGACAAGTTGATGTATAATATAACATCCAGATTTCTGCCTGTAGAGGAAGTAACAGTACATCTGTCTAGTTGCAAATCGTAATCCAAGAGATTCTGTGTACTGTTTTTTGGTCCAATAAGTAATATTTCTGTCTTATCTGAATTTAATAGGAGAAAATTATTGGTCATCCAATGTTTTACATTTTTAATACAGCCTGTTAGCTTAGATAATTTAGAAATTTCATCTGGTTTTGTTGAGATAAATAGTTGAGTATCATCAGCATAACAATGGAAACTAATCCCGTATTTTCTACTAATATTACCAAGGGGCAACATGTATATTGAAAATACCAGAGGACCTAGGACAGATCCTTGTGGCACTCCATACTTAACTGGTGATAATTGAGATGACTCCCCATTTAAATAAACAAAGTGGTAGCGATCGGACAAATAGAATCTAAACCATCTTAAAGCCTACCCTTGAATACCCACATAGTTTTGTAATCGATCTATGAGTATGTCATGATCTATAGTCGAACGCAGCACTAAGATGAAGCAAAACTAGCAGTGAGATACAGCCTTGGTCTGATGCAAGAATCAAGTCATTTGTAATCTTAACAATTGCAGTTTCTGTGCCATGGTGGGGCCTGAAACCTGATTGAAATTCTTCATAGATATATTTTTTTTGCAAGAAGGAGCACAATTGAGCAGACACAACGTTTTCTCAAATTTTTTGACATAAATGGAAGATTTGAAATGGGTCTGTAAATTGCCAGTTCACTAAGATCTAGTTGTGGTTTCTTAATAAGAGGCTTAATAACCGCCAGCTTGAATGGTTTTGGGACGTGACCTAAAGATAACGATGAGTTAATAATATTGAGAAGCGGTTCTTCTGCTACAGGTAACAACTCTTTCAGTAATTTAATGGGTACAGGATCTAATAGACATGTTGTTTTAGATGCAGTGATAAGTTTATTTAGCTCTTCCTGTCCTATAGTTGTAAAGCACTGCAAGCAAGTGCTAGACGCTGTAGAATCTACATTTGTTATTGTATTTCTGATGTTATCTATTTTATCAGTGAAGAAATTCATAAAGTCATTACTATTAAACTGTGAGGGAATATGTAGATCGCGCGGCGTCTGGTTATTTGTTAATCTAGCCACTGTGCTAAATAAAAACCTTGGATTGTTTTGGTTATCATCTACGAGTTTGCGGATATGCTCGGTCCTGGCATCTTTTAGAGCCTGTCTATAGCTGGACATACTGTTTTTCCACGCAATTCTAAAAACTTCCAAGTTAGTTTTTCTACATTTGCACTCAAGATTACGAGTTTCTTTCTTGAGAGAATGGGTATCACTGTTGTACCATTGCGCAGTACATTTTTCTCGAACCTATTTTTTAGTTTGATGGGGCAACCGTTTCTAACGTATTAGAGAAGATAGTGCCCATGTTGCTAGGCATTTTGTCTAGTTCATGTGTATTTATGGGTACACAAAGCAGTTGAGATAAATCAGGCAGGTTATTTGTGAATCTGTCTTTAGTGGCTGGAACAATAGTTCTACCTGGACAATAACACGGAGCCATATAGAACTACAGCAGTTCAATTGCCAAGAAGTTAATATCGAGCAACTTACATTTCAAACACAAAATTGTGGGTTACTTTGTCTTTTTTTGTTCTGCAGATGATAATCGCTCCGAGCAAAGCCATGGCAGTTTTAACCGTAGTAGTGGCGTTCTTGAGTAAAAACGTGTTACTAAATGAATCACTTGAAATAATTATTCAACGACTCATTCATAGCCACTTTATTGTTCATGAATGAATCAATGTTTTGCACAAATCACTCGAGTGAAAGATTCAATGACTAAATACTTTAGTGACATACATATGACTGCTTGTTCAATCGTGAATAAATCTGTGTTTTGGACAAATAATTTAAGTGAATGATTAAATGGCTCACTAATAAAGTGAGTCCTTTGTCGCCACCTATTGGTTAATAGGTGACAGTTAATATTCAAAAGACTTGGATTGATGTCCATGATATTACAATTACTACAATGTCCATGATATTCTCAAAATTAACCAAAAATATTTAAATATTGTTATAGCATAAAATGTGCCTGATCCACTGTTTGATAATCTGTGAGCAGATATTGGAACTGACTCATTTTTGTACATTGTCCAAACAGGCATGGTTATCAGCCAATGATAATAATCTCAAAGTAAAAAATAAATAAGGTTTAATAATTGAAAAATCGAAATTATTGAAATGGTTGAAAAAGGTTGAATAATTAGTTTGACCAAAATATTGGTCCTAAGGTGTCTTGCTACTGATCTACACAGCAAAATATTTGTTAATTTTCAATTTAGCCATTACATTACATTTTTACATTCATGCGTTCGGCAGATGTTTTTTTTTTTTTTCAAAAAAGACTTACATTGCATCCAAGGTACATATTTAGATTGTATAATTTCTTGCTTTCCTTGGGAATCGAACCCATGCTCTATTGTTTGAGCTACAGAGCAACTACAATACAGTGCTATGTTCAGTCTCTGAAATAATCTCACCATTATAAATAACCTCTTTGTCGTCATATACATAATCAAATCAAATGCTTACACTTTTTTTTTGTGAATTCACAATATCCACAGCAATACTCTCCAGAGATTTACACCATGTGGGTGGTAAACTAAAACATTTTCAAAGGGAGCATTGTGTCTGTCAGCATGACATGTTTGGCTTCAGATTCTTCTTTTTACAAATAAAATGTGACAGACAGTATGGGAGTCAGATACTCAGCAGGTTTGGGAAAACGCATCAGGTCGAGAGAACAGCGTCTGCTTACTTACAGCTCTCGACTGGGGATCTCCCAATAAAGCCGCGTTGTTCACATTAATTTAGCCCAACACAGGCTTTATGGGAAATGATTCTGGAAGCTGTTCAAACACACCGACCTCCCAATTGCTCCACAAGAGGACCCACCCCCCACACCCCCCAAAAAGACAGAGTGCTTGTTCTGAATTTCTAAAAGAAAAACCCGGCCTCTGCGGACCCCTATGTTTTTCCCCTCAGCTCTGGCTGCCGCAATGCTGTCTGTCTAGCCAGGCTTCGATTTGCTCTTAAGGAAGTGTAAGCCATACCAATTACAGCCCTGCGATTGTGTGGACACGCGTGAGAGAGCCTCTGCTGAGGATGGGGAGGAGGAAAGGGAATGGAGTGGAGGGGTTTGCAGACAGGGTTGGGATATTTGCAGGGAACTGGAGTGTGTACAAATTTGGACCTACAGGGACACGCCATAGACAGACACACACAAACAAAAAGGTATAAATAGCAAGCAAACACTTATTTGTATATATTCAAAAGATTGTTTAGTTTCATAGATACATTTGTGAGAATTTATCAATAAATAATACATCTGCCAAGGCCCCTGACCTGCTTGTTTGCAATCAAATTTACTTCACTGTGACTTCAGCTGGGCAGAGGATTTTTTGGTATTTTAAAAATACCAAATCCGTTGCAAGGTTATTAATATTAGCCTGATAATTTTATTAGTATTTATTATTATCAAATTTGGTCCTCCAATGTCACTGTTTTAATACATTAAGCCACATTAAGCATTTTTGAATGTCCCAAAACCGTGCCTTGAACTAACCACTGACTGTATTTCTTTATAGGCTACTTGAGTCCAAGTTCAAAATAAAAACTTTATGAACTGCTCCATTGTGAACATACGAGATGTACAAACCTTTCATTAGCCTACCTTAAGCGTTTTCTATGGGGAAGAAAAGGTTTAAAGTCCAGGGTGTTGCGTTAATATTCTGAAGATGCGTTCATATTCTGCTTTATTAATAGTAATATTATTAATGTTAGCTTAATCATTTTTATCAGGATTTATAATTATCGAATTTAGTCCTCCAATGTTACTGTTTTAAAACATTGAGCCACATTAAGCATTTTAGAATGACCCAAAACCTTGCCTTGAACTAAGCACCGACTGTATTACTTTATTGAGTCCAAGTTCAAAATAAAACTCTATGAACCACTTCGTTGTGAACATACCAGCTGTAACCACTGCAAGCTGTAAAGTAAACAGGAAGCGTTTGCCTGAACTCAACTGGTTTTGCAAGAGAACGCAAAAATTTTGTGAGGGAAAATATCTTTGCGAGAGAACGCAAAGTTTCTTGAGGGACTGCAAATGTTTTGCAAGAAAATGCAAAACATTTGAAAAATATTTTTTCCTCCCACCACCATGTCCTTGAAAGGGCTCCATACATATTATGATATAAAGATTACTTATTTAAATATTCAAATGAAAAAAAAATTGTAAATAACAAATAGCACTTGAAGATTTTTTTTTTTAAACAACATATATCACTCAAAATAATTTAGCATTTTCCATAAAATCTTGTACTACACATGCTATACAGTATGTGTATAACTGGTCATTAACTGGAATAATAAATAATTTATTAAAATATGCACTGCTGTACATTATAAATGGAAAGGAAAGGATGTGACGCATACACAGACACCGTGAAGCAGTGGGCAGCCATTTATGCTGTGGCGCCCGGGGAGCAGTTGGGGGCTTGGTGCCTTGCTCAAGGGTCTCGTGGTATTGAGGGTGGAGAGCGCTCACTCCCCCCACCTAAAATCCCTGCCGGTCCTGAGACTCTGCACCTTTGGGTTACATGTCCGACTCTCTATCCATTAGGCCACAACTGCCCCAAATGTTTCATTATGTTCTGTATCAAACATTTATTTTGTGAAGTAGAATCTCAACTATGAGGTCTTTGTAACGATTAAAACAAAGGAAACATGAACTACACAGTCACGATCCATTCGCTTTGGGCGAATTATGTCCCAACAGGCTTTTGAGGTAATTACATAAAGGCCATTATTAATCTTTTCCTACAGCGGACACACTGCATTGTCAGAGCTACAGATATTACATTTGTTTGCTACACAATATTCAACTACTCAAACTCAAGACTCTTGCAGCATTTGTAATTTGCAATTTTCTTTCTATGTTCGTCAGATTCTGCCAAGGTCTTGACTGTGAGTTCAGCTGCTCTGATTTTAAGGTGAAGGTTCACGAGAGATGCTGCATCAAATCAATTCAGAACAACAAAACCATGGCACCAAAGTTTCATTTTCTTTTCCATGTTTCTGTTTGTCTATCTGTGTCAAACTCATGAACAAAAAGTAAAATAGAGATATGCATGTGAGAAAACAAGATGAACTTGAAAAAGAAAATATGAGGTGGTTGTTGCTGTTAACTAAACTTTAACCATTTTTGGACATTTAAATAAAGCTGAAATTAAGCAGAACATAAATATTAGATTAAAAACAAAACTATAAAATAATCTCAAATTATCATACACAATATGTTTTGTGAGGAACAGAGTCAGACTGAAATGACTCAATGCCCCATATTTGAATATTAAAGTGGTCCTATTATGGATTTTTGAAAATGACCTTTCATGCAGTGTGTAACACAGCTCTGAAGTGAATGAAAACATCCTGCGAAGGTTTAAATCTGAAAGTGCACCATGTATAAAGTTATTGTCTCTCAAAAGAAAGAGTCCACTCCGAATCACTGAAACGAGTTGTTTTTAAAAACTAGTCCCAAGCCGTTTCAAGTTGACGTCAACATAAAACATTAGCATATTGCCCATCCACTTGTTGGTCTTTTCGCGTTGGTCTGAAGGAAAATGCCAATTCATTCTTTGCCACTAGATGCCACTTTTGTAGAGGTAAAAATAGCTGTTTCCCTGGTGACGTTGTACACAAAGCAGCACTGAGCTCACAAATGCTGCTTTATCAGGCATTGCAGGCATGATGAAATGGAAATGAGACCAATCAGACCAATCACCGCAGATTAGCATCACTCAAAGAAGGGGTTTGGAAAAATGAATCGTTGAGCGAATCGTTTGGGACTCGTTGAGCAAGTAAAGTAAAAATAAATGCATATTATAAGACAATGAAAGTGTTTTTTTGACCTTGCATGCATGTCAACCTGTTGTTGGGGACTCCCAAAACCAAAATATGAACCTTTCATAACCCATAATAGGGGCACTTTAACATATATGAATTTGATAGAATATAGCACATAAGAATTGTGTGAACCACTTATATGGTATCTTTTGCCACTGTTGAAATTTGACAGACCATAGTCCTCACTGATTTTCATTACATTGCAAATAAAAAATAAAAATAAGATAAAAACAGTTTTGGCTGACCTATTTCTTTAACATCGCTGTGTTGTTAACTGTGAATGAACACAAGATGATCATGTGAGTCTGAGTACACAATGTGATTGATTCTGTGTGGTCACTGCTGCGGGGTGAAGTGGATTATGAGAATTAGAGGTCCAGAGAGCACCATTAAACTCTTAATATGGATTGGGCAGAACCCATTTATGCAATATGGCAACAAACCATTGTGCTCTTAAAGCAGCAGCATCTACATTGTTTTTTGAATTGGTCCATCGGGTGCTGGAACTTCATTAAAAAATATTCCCATAAGGCAACAGTCATCTAAACATCAGATTAGCTGATCTTCATGTAAACCGGTGAGAATTCCTTCTTCATAACAGAAGACTTGCCAAGATATTTTAATTTGTCAGTTGATCTTTGTTGACAACAAATCAAGCTGACAGGTTTATTTGAAATATATCCCGATTACAATCACTAAACTCCACTAGCAGCATGAAGACGACATTTGCGGCACATTAACATGGATTACTGCACCACCGGCAATAAACTGTGCGATTACCTCATTCACAAAGCAATTTAGATTCCTATCTTTTTTTGATAAGGAAAAACAGAAAGAAAACAAGAAATTACAAGGCTTAAACCAAAATAGGAGACAAAACTGAAAACAAGTGGCTTGATGAATTCTAATTAACATCTTTGGTTGAGGAAAATTAAAGCACACGCGGCCTCAAGCCTTTCGACTTGTGTCTCCACAGACGCCGCTTGTACCCTACGCAAGTCACTTTCTGATGGCTTATGAAAGTGACGACATTTCCAATGAGGGAGCTGAACAAAAACATGGCTTGTATTTGAAAAACATCTCTTTGACCTTTAGAATCTGCCATTAATTGCTAATGCCAGACAAGAGAAGGATTTCAGTCTCCTGCGAAAACAAAATTAGAGGCGAGGCGGCCGGACCCAGGAATGAGCGCGGCGAGATTGAACTATTATGCACGTATGTGCGCGGTGATAAAAGCCAGGCGTATGCTGGCATTTCCAACATTGCAGAAAAAGCCAACAGACCCTCTTCTCCAGGGAGCTGAAACCCTTGTTGATAGGAAGCATTTTGTCTTGATATTTTTCCACATAAATATTCAAAAACAAAGCATAAAAGGTTTGTGAGTAATGCAAAATAGACCGCCGCGCAGGTATTCACTTAACAGCTTTTGCTGTTTACATTTACTCATTTGGTGGATGCTTATATCCAAAGCACTAAATACATACATTGTATCAGTACATGGCCTTAGTGTTACAGAAATAACTGCTGTTGATGGCGTGACAAAGGAATTGTTTGTGTTTAAAACAAGCTTGAACTTCACCTCAAGTGCTGCAAAACATCTCTGCACTTTGAATTCGTGATGAACATTTATTAATTTGCTGACAACACAAAAGCAAGTGCATGATCACAGAATCATGATCGTTTCGATCGGGCGTGTAAAAATAAGACACTCAAACCACATCATTTAAAGTTGAAATTCCACATTATGTTCTGGTCATCCTATATTTTCAGATAAAAATATATTAAAAAGTTTTCTGCTGGAATCCAGACAAGAAAGGACCTTTGCACCTCTGTGCCTCTGGCATCCCGTTCTGGAGAGATTAAAAAGATAGTTTTAATAATGCTCTTGGGCCTTATCAAGCTTGCACACTTGTACGCCAAGCTGCTTTGGGCAAATACAAATCATGCAAAGCTTCCAACTCTCTAGCAGTCCAACAGCTCCAAAGTCCAATGGTCTAATTTACATTTGGCATTGCATGGTGGCAAATTCTGCACAGAAAGATAGATATGAGAATGCAACCAAAAAGGATTAATTCAACTGAGAACCGTTGGTGGAGCTGCCATAGAGATGGAGAGTTCAATTAATTCTGTTGGACGTATTGTGCACAAACAGCCAGAAAATGCACTGATTTCGTACACAGTTGGTTCAACGGTTGAAGCCAAATCCAAATTAAATTAAAAGGTCATTCCATTAAGTCCATCAATCAATGTTTCACATTTACATGTTTAATCTGAAAGTACATGTGCCTCAGAAACAAAATGTTACAAATGTTATATTAACATTAACATGTTAATTTGTTAATCAGTTAACAGAGATGAATGTAGCAAACTGCTCTAAGAGCCTTCCCCTAACCATTAAAATCTGTCATACGAAATATGAAAGTTTGCTTCTGCCACTGGTTGGATAAATAATTGTGACCTTTTATGTCACAATTCTAACTTTTATTCTCACACTTTTAAGCTGGTCCCATATAACCCTTTCTTACAATTCTGCAAAAAAATAAAGTCTGAATTGCGAGATATAAATTCACAAATCTCACAATTCTGAGTTTAAATCCTGCAATCCTTGCTTTCTCTCAAATTTGAGTTTGCATTATGCTATTCTAAGTTTACATCTCTTGATTTCAATTTTTTGTTGTTACTATGCAAATTTTAATTTCAAAGGTAGAATTGTGAGAGTCTACAAATGTGATTTTTTTTTTTTTTTTTTTTTTGGAAGCTTGTTACAAGAAGCTTGTAACAAGCTTCCAAAAAAAAAAAAAAAAAAAAAAATCACATTTGTAGACTCTCACAATTCTACCTTTATTCTGTATTATTTGTTCTCTACACCATATAAAGACAACTAACTGTACATAAACGTCATCTATTCATAGTCAACCAAAGAAACAAGTTCAATATGCAGACATAAGACTTCAGAGTTTAAGGGCAGTCCTCAGCGCCACCTTCAAATTAGCTTTTGCGTTATCACTCTGTAGCCAAACATTAACAAAACAAATGAGCCAGAGGCTTTTACAACTGCAGAGGGGTTTAAACACGTCATGCGGGTTTAGAATTGGCTTCTTATTGCAGCCGCAGGAGTTATTAGTAGGAGTTTGGTGTGTGGTTATGTGCCCTGGAGCAGAGATTAAGCAGGTGTTTGGGGTTTGTGCCATCGCATGGTCGACACTAACTACACACTCACATTAGCTGCTAGTAGCCAGAGAGACAGCTTGTGGGCCACTGGCCTACTGGTGTAACAATGTAACTTGCAGAGAAAGTAACTGAACAGTAATCCACAGACTGACAGCCTTTCTGGAACACACAAAGACGGACTGATATAAACTGAGTGAGATATGTGAAAAACCATACATTAAAGGGATAGTTCACCTAAAAATTTAAATTCTGTCATTAATTACTCACCGCCCAAACCCGTAAGACCTTCATTCATCTTCGGAACACAAATTAAGATATTTTTTATGAATTACAAGAGCTCTCTGACCCTCCATAGACAGCAAGGATACTACCACGATCAAGGTCCAGAAATGTAGCAAGGACATCTTTAAACTAATCCATGTGACATCAGTGGTTCAACTGTAATTACACAAAGCTACAAGAATACTTTTTGTGCGCAAAGAAAAAAAATAACTACTTTAGTTAAAGGATTTAAAACTAAAAATTTGTGAGCGCCACCACTTAAAAATGGTGCAAGCAACATTGTCTGCTTGAATTTGAACACAGCCAATATTTACTCAAATATGATGAAACACATACCTCCATATGCACATGTAGTCTAGATGAGTAAGTGACCATGTCATGCTTCATCCATATTCATACCGCACCACTGATAATTACATCTACAGAAAGTAAAGTGTGACATCTGCTAACAATTAGCAAACATTTCCTCCACGGCTGGCGGTGAACGAGGAACAGCATTCGGGCTGGGGCAACACTGACAAATTGGCCCCTTAAAATGGTCACATCCATCCTTATCAGTGTCGTTAGACGGAGACAGGACAGGCATCTCGCAGCCCATCTGTCCTTCTGTCAGACGCCATGCGCCAGCCACTGCCCACGTCCGCATGTCAGCAGTGCCATCGCATAAACAGCTGCATGTGTTTTTTATAAGTTCCTCCTCTTCACAATAATAAGCGGTTCTCCATGCGTCATGCAGGATGGATCTGAATGTGGGCCAGTGCTGAAGCTACTTAGATGTTCCAACCACCTCTCTCTCATTTTTTTCCTCAGCTCAGGTTTTGAAGATATTGACAGGTGTAAGATTCTTCTGAGGGTTGACCTAGGTGGAAGCGTACGGGCTGTCAGCAAATCCGCGGGATAGTGCCGATCTATGAACGCTGACTTTAGATGACAGTTAGAGGAGATGCACCAACTTTTCTTTTGAAACAAAGAGTGAGAGTTTGAGGAAGAGAGAGTGGGACGTTTTTGACAAGAACTTTTTGTGAGAGAAAATGGCTGTAATACTTCATACTTCATCATCAAGGGTGTGGAAACAATCACTAAACAATCCCTCTTCTTTAGAGAAAACCAATGCGCCAGTCTCGGTTCCGAGAGAGACACGTCTGTCCGTGACAGAGCAAGTGTGATTCTCATGAGATGGTGAATTTGATTATGTCACCCTTCCAGGAAAAAAACCCTAATGACCCATCAGCTGTCTCTTGGATGGTGCTGGCAACTGTTTCCATCCCCAAATGGTTTATTATAAGTGAGTAACACAACCATGAAAAAAACAATGTTCAGTTTCATATGGGTGAAAGATGTTTTGCAATAAAGCTGATATAATGAAGAAGATTAGACATTATAAAGTATATAAAGTATTAATATTTGAGTAAATTTGATATTTTGAGAGATACAGATCAGTATCAGTGTTGCACTATTATAGTTTTGTTCAGGGTATCACTTTACAGTAAGATTCCATTTGTTAACATTAGCTATGAGAAATATTTCTAAAGCATTTATCAATCTTAGTAAATGTTAATTTCAGCATTAATAAACGTTAACAAAGATTAGTAAATTCTGTGTAAAATGCATTACTCAATTTAAGTTCATGTTCATGTATTAACTAAAGTTAAACAAATGGGACATTATTGTAAAGTGTTACCATTTTTAGCAATAGTTTGAATTCGTTTTTATTTTATATTTTCCATTTTCATTAAATTTTTGTTTAAAGTTTTTGTAATTTTTGTAATTTTTATTTAATTAGTTTTTAATGTGTCTATAGTTTTATCAGTTTTTATTCAAGTTTTAGTTATTTTAGTAAAAGTTAAACTAAAGTTCATCAAAATCGTAGAAAAATCAATAGAGTTAAAGCTAGCTGAAAATAAAACAATTTAATTTAAGGCTATTATATTTATAAAAATGTGCATATGAAGTGTTCACATTCTATATTAATTATTTATTTATTCATAGGTTGGTAGAGCACAGATAAGAAAGTGTACCCGGTTCGACTTACAGTTCTGACATAAAAGGCGAATTTATGAAATACTGTGCTTGTACATTTTCAAGAAAAAATCTAATAAAAAAAATCGTTCTGCAAAGCACATTCCAGCAATTTACCTCATAATGGGGGTGTGTTGACAGTGCCACTTATCCAAAACATCAATATGCCAAACAAATAAAATATATATCCCAGGGTGTTTTGTGCAAAAAATAGCTGGTTATTTTGTATCAACACATTCATAAATAACGGGTAGGAAAAGAGAGATTGATGTTTAGTTATGTTTCCTCCCGCCAGAACCACGCAGCTTGGAAAATTATAGCATTTGCTGCCATCAAAACAGCACGAACATTTAAGTTTTATTATGAAAGTACAGGTTCTATGATAAAAGTAAAGCAAAGTTTATAAGCAGTCAGTGTGTGTAAAATCAAATTTCAGCATTATGCTTAAAATGGCATGGTTTTAAATCATTAAGTCTTTTGATGGCACTCATTTTTAATATTTAGAAAACACAGAATACATGGAAGATTAATTTCCCATAATGCACTGTGCAAAACATGTTGCGCCGCAAATGTTACTCAGTGTGAAACCGAACAACAAAAGAGAAATAAAGTATTCTTTGTTTCAGCTCACTCGTCCCTCAAGACTCCAAAAAGCCATTACATCAACAAAGCACATGCATACACACATACACACGCTCACTAATACCCATCTCTCACCCTGAGATAATATTGGCGCCTGTTTGATGGGCTGATAAATTAGACAACACAACTGTTTGCCGAGATTAACCTAGCATGAGAACAAGGCTGTAATGGGTGACTTCGCCTCGGGAATGAAACAGACAGAAACAGGACAACGATGTCCTTGAATGCCACTCAAAATTCGAGGCAGGGTGTCTTGCTGAAAAGGTCACGGTTTAAGCGGGTCTGAACAGCCCTGATCAGCAGGTGAACTCATAGTGACATTGTTCACACACACTTTGACGAAGCGATACTTGTTGTTGTCCCGTCCCATTCATTGTGGTGGTAATAACTCGTGTCTCTGGTCAAAAATGGGGATGACAAGGGCTCGAGGCCATTGGTGCTGTCATGGTGGTCCCCTTGGGGTCTGTGGAGGACAACTGGCTTCACGGACCAACGGTCAATAACATTAACCAGGGCCCGGAAGCGTGAGCTGATGTGGGTGATCGCAGTGGGGCTGGCCAGAGGAAAAAACAAAGCGCTTTCACCATGACCTGAAGTCAGTCGCCATCTGTGTCCCTCACAGATGACAGTATGCTCATGTCTTTTGTTTTTCCTTTATTTACAGCAAAAATGGGTTGCTGCTGTTCCAGGAACAAAAACAATGCAAAGTTTGGACAGCAAAATAATGTAAATAGGTACATCTTTTAAAAGGCAAGACATCTTGATAAAATGGTTAATGCTACTACTACATTTCATTTGGAATACACTAATATTAAAAGTTAAATACCCAATAAACAATAAATGTGTGAAACTACTATTCTATAGGATTTTGACTAAAAATTAAAAAGATAAAAAAATAAAATTAATAGTTTTAAATTGCAGGGTTATTGTTGTTAACTAAAACATTTTGATCATTTTGTATGAAAGAAAATACACTTTAATAAAATAAAATATTAAAACCTTAAACTTGTTACCTTTAAATTTCAGCTAGTTGCCAAGGCAAAAATGTCAAATTTTCATTTAGTTAACTTTAAGCAATAAAATCCAATTAAAACTAAAAAATAAATAAAATTAATAATATAAAATCATACAGACATTTAAAAAAATAAAATGACAAAAACAACAAAATTAACTTTACAAAATAAACTATAAAATTAAAAAAACTAATAAAAATATGAATAAATCTATAAGGGAATACAGTATAGGCATGACAACATTATAATGTACATTATGAAAAACTGATATTTGTTAGATTTGTTAAATATTACCTTTAATTTATTAAATTATTATAAATTATTATATGCTTTAAATGAGCATTAAAATATGCCAAAAGTATTCATAATGTAAAAATGGAGAAAAATAAAGGTCCAATATCAGATAATGATCAATTAAAAAAAAAATAATAATAATAATAATGATAATAATAAAAACTATAATAATATAATGCTGATAAACGATGGTACAGATTTATCAAATTTAATATTTGATTTAAAGCATGTTTTTGTTACTTTTGCCACTGTGTTGGACCACACTTTAAGTCCAATATAAAATAAAAAAAATAAAAAATAAAATTGGCAGATCATTTTGACTTGTTTTAAAGTATACTTAATTTAAAAAACAACAACTTTATATTCAATAATTTACTTTACTGTATATTCACTATTTTTGCTTTTATGTTTTTCATTTATTTATTTATTTTTTTGCATTGAAGGCACAGCTTGATAAGGAACTGGAACGATAAATGATCATACCAACCAAAGTTACAGAAAATACATTTACTGATTCAAAGCCATTTTTAAAAAGTTTGTTCGTGTTTGCATTTCCAAGAAGCATTGATTTAGATAGAACCACAGAAAGGGATGAATGAAGAATTCAAAAAAGTAAATATGAGCAATGCCAGCATGTAAAATTGCCAATGCATTTCCAATTTAATGCACCCGCCATCCACTAATTCTGCAATCAACAGTAACAATACACATAAAGCTGTCTAAGGCTCCTAAGCCATTCTGTTAGAAACCTGGCATATTAAAGCAGAATATGCTGAAGAAACATCCTGGCTTCATTACCAAAGCAGAGAGGCGACCAAAGTGAAGTGGGGAATGTCTAGGGAGGGGGGTTACTCAATAACACACTTACCCTAACAAATCATCCCCGAGCCTCGGCACCAACTGTGTTCATATAATGTCAATATCGTTTCATGGGGCTCCAGAGACTTGAATCCAACACCTCCTCTATCCATTCAGTAAAGTGCGAAGCTAATAAAAGCCCTCCTTAATATTTGGTCAGGACTTTGATGGAAGAGGTGTTGGCCCTGTGGAAGAGGTTTTCATCTGCACGGTGTCTGAGTGAAAACTGAAAAATAGAAAGATACAGGGCAGGAAAACAAAGGCAGGGGATGGAGACTTTGTCATCAAATTCAAAACTCCCAAAATATAATACTTTAATACGTACAAAACTATTATCTAGTTTATAGCAGAGCAGTAAAATGCAATGGAGGCTAATCAGATTCTGTTTTAATGAGAATTATAAGTTCTAGTATCGTCCCACGGCTTTGGGCCAATTACAGTCTGTAAATTATTTATGATAATCTAGTGATTAAAAAGTAAAGGCTACACAAGGATGTGGTACATTTGTATATGTTCATTTGCATTTGAATGTGTTTTCACCAAGACTGACAAAATAGGTGCTGCAATTACTTTTAACAACTTTTAGACAACTTAACTAAACTTACCATTTTAAGTCAAGCAACAACGTATTACTTATTAAAAATATTCCAAGATACTATAAATAAAAAACTATACTATAAAGTGCCTGCTAAATGCATACATGTACATTTTAATAATAGCTAAAAAAGACTAAATAATTAAATAATTACACAAATAATAATTTTAATCCAATAAGTAAATAAAAGCCACATGCAGTAATTATTTGTGTCCAAGCAGTAAACAACACCTTTTAGGCTTCCTTTAGTTATAGCGCCCCCTAGAATCAGAAATGGCTGAAATTCACATTTTTGAAGAAGATGATGACAATAGGGTTTCAGTGCTTTATGTTTGGACCCCATTTCTAAATTTGCATTTGCTCTCCATTTACGTAATATTGTTCTCTAAGAGGGGAAAAAATATTTTCCGAAAATATCAAGAGAGCTGAAATGAAAAAGATTTTACATTTCAGTGGTTTGGTGGCAGTACAACTTTTCAAGAGCAGAAATCTCTGCAATAGTTTGTCCAAAAACTGAAGCTGTACTAAAATAACAATTCCTCCTTTTGACAGGCTCCATCAGGGGCCGTGTGGATGCCTCATCTGCTGCTGGATGGGGCATCAACTGACCCTCTAGACCCCTCTTAGGCTGGCCAGCCAACTGTGACTGTCCCGTCTTTGGTTGCTCTCGCTGGAGGAGGCAGCTGAGATCTCCCTCGACCTTAATTACATGAAATGAGATGGGGCTTGTCTGCCATCACTGTCCCTCATTTCACACTCACACTGGGCCAGAGACGGTTCATAAATCTCTGTAGAGTTTCATAGGTGTCTTACAGGGAAAGCAATCTGAGTGAACAGACCATAGCAGAAGATTAGAACCAAAACTTAAAAATGAGCATGTTTGCGTAGCCTTTTGGAGATATGTGCATGATATACACTACTGATCAAACATTTGGAATAATTAGGATTTTTTATGTTTTTGAAAGACATCTCTTATGCTCACAAAGTCTGCATTTATTTATTCAGTATAGCAGTATAAACTGTAATTTGGCAAAATAATGTATTATTACCATTTAAAGTCATTTTGATTGTAAACTGTAATTTATTCCTGTGATGAAAAATAGAATTTTCTGCAGCCACTATCATCATATAACAAATATAACAATATATTTGTATTTCAAATAAATGTTGATCACTGAAGTTTTTATTATTCAAAAATACATCAAGGTTTTCACAGTTTCAACATAGATAATAATAACAAAAGCAACAATAACTGAGCAGCAAATCTGATTATTAGAATAATTTCTGAAGGAACATGTGAAACTGAAGACTGGAATAATGGCCGCTGAAAATTCAGCTTTGCTATCACAGAAAATAAATTAGATTCTAAAAATATTAAAACAGATTATAGATTATTGACATATTATTGTAGTTACAAAACCAATAACACTCAATCTCTTTCCTGACACTCACTACAAAACACCATAATGTGACAAAAAAGCTGAAAAAAATCACATTCTTCTAAATGACGAAAGTAATGTTCCATAACTACAGAACATCACAACACACATGAGCTGATATGTGCCCATTAGTGAGCGGAAATGGAAAAGCGATTTCGTTTCCCACCACTTGAGAAGCAACATACAACTAGGCATCAAATAAATCACTGGCGCTGGAAGAAAACGTGGGGAATATTCCCATACTCATATGCCCATTTCGCCTCTCGAAGGTAGGAATATGATGGAAAAATTAGGCCAGCTCTCAACTACCATCACTCATGCCTGAACCTGAAAGAGCTTTTAGATCATCTTGTAATTACAAATTATTTTCTAATTAATTTTCGGTTTCGTGTTCCATTACCATCTGGTTATGAGGGTTAAAACTAATTGAAAATGTTATTAAGATAATAATGTTTACTCTACATGGTGCGGATCCAGTCGAGAACTGATGAGATCTCATTCTCTCGCTTTTTCATTCTTCCTCTTTCTCAAACTGACCCTCCCCCATCTTTCTCCTCTAGAGGAATGGAAATCATAAGGAATTTAACGTTTCTGATGCAGATTCTGGTTCCTTAGGGGTTCCATCAAGAATTCGTTTAGTACTTAGCAGTTAGAAATATTTGGGAAAAATATATTATTGAATGTATAACCTGCATGAGTCAAATGGATGAGATATTTTCAGGACATGACAAATCAGAAATTTTATATTAATAATTTTTTTCGTTCTCAAATACCACTTACAAGACAGCAAAATTAATGTGAAATAAAATAAAAAAGTCAATCATATATTCTAATTTTGTCCACTCATTCAAAACTTGTTCATATAAGAGCAATTTATTCAGAATCACACTATACTGGTTGCACAATAATTTCTGAAATATTAAAAATAAGCAACTCATATGAGTCATTCTTTTGGGATTGTGGCTGTTCTAGTGGTGCTGCATGATTCTGATTCATAAGAGTCATTTATTTGTGAATCTCACTACACTGGTTGCACAGTATATGTTTTTGATTCACTAAAAATAACTGACACATATGAGTCATTCTTTTGGATGTCCGACTGTACTGATGCCACTGTATGAAATTGATTCAATAAAAAGAACCAAATCATAAGATCCATTTATTTGTTAATCTCACTATACTGGTTGCACCATATGTTTTTGATTCACTAAAGATAACCAACTTACATGATCCATTTGTTCAGTCCAAATGTACTGGTAGCATATAGGATTTTGGAATTGGAATTGGCTCATACGCGTCACTTGTTCAGGAATTGGCTTTTTACACTCAAGCTGCGCGGTATGTTTTTGATTCACTAAACATTACTTATTCCTAAGAGTAATTTATTTAGAATCACACTATACAGGTTGCACAATATGTTTTTGATTTATTAAAAATAGCTGACTCATATGAGCCATTCTTTCAGAGTTGAGGCTGTACTAGTGGCACTGTATGATTTTGATTCACTAAAAAGAACCGACTCATAAGAGTCAGTTATGTGTACTACACTGGTGGAAGTTTAACAAATATTAACAGAACTGATAGCCATAAAAATGTCATAAAAAGTTTTGTTTTTCTTTAATGGGGCCGATACTAAATGGGAATCATTTCCTGGTTCCCAACCCTACTCCTCTGCACCATCTGTTCTGCGCTCTCCCCTTCTTTCTCTCGTGACTCAAGGCTGTTTGCTTATTGTAATTGCGCGTGGTGGGAACACTTTTTTCCCTTTTGGCAAAACAGAAGTTCTCTAATCCATACTGACATGGTGTTTCTGGGAGAGTTGGGCTCTATCTTAACCTGCAATAGTGCACCGTCCATAAACGAAGTTCCACATTCATGCAAACACACATGCATATAGATACACAAAGAGAACAGCACACGCTAACACACACACACGCACACACACACATCCTTGGCAGCTCTTTTTTTGGACACTGAACGCTCATCTTCACTTGGCCATTCCATACAATAGCAAAAGGAAAAGCCTTTCTTGAGGAGGTTGAAGCTTACCCATGTGTTAAGACATAATGAATGTGTGCGTACATGCTCTTTTCTCAACAGCCCCCAAGAAAAAGCATGACACAAATTCATGGAGCGCTGAGCATTTGCAGCCTCTCTGCTCATCCAGCCACTTCTCGTGTGGAAATCAAATGTATTGTTTTACGGCATCTTTGTGACATGCCATATACTTATGCATTTATAGCTCAACAACCGACCGACCGTCCTCTTAAAGAAACATGCCAGGAATTACCCTTAGCGAATCCAGTGTGGCAACATCTATAATATCCAGTTGTTCATGTCAAACTCTATACTGGTGTTTGTTTTTCACACTACAATCCTGTGAACGACCTGTCATGAATCTCATTTCCTCTTCAGCTCTCAGCCAATCAAACACCTGTAAAAATCCACAATATCCTCAGCTGTTATTTACAGCAGCGCACATTCTAGAGGCCGTTTGCAAACAGAACATACATGATGAAATTAAATTAGCAGTCTGCATTGAGGTTCAATCGCTTTATGTATCACTCAAGAGTGAAAAATGCTGCATTTTTCCTGGATGGGCACAATCAAATTAGAGTTGATAGTTAAACAATGTGCCTGTGTTTATGCACAGCTGAAAATTAGGTTTAGTTCCATATCATGGCTCCCCCTCTGCCTCTATAAAGAGGTGAGCTATGCACCGTGAGGCTGAATGCACAGCAAAAGCCGACTATGCATAGATGCCTTCACTTGAGAAGCCTGAACCAAGAAACTGATTTTGAACTATTTGGGCCATGACAATTTAATTGGAAATGAGAATAGCAATGCTTTGTGCAATTTCGTGACAGGAAGATATTCATAAACAAAACAACTGTGGAAAAAGAAGGGAAAATGGAGGGGGGAAGAAGGCAAATAAGCAAAATTAATTGTGGAGGAAGAGAAAACAGAAGAGGATGAAGACAAAAATACATGGAGGAAGATTAATTAAATAAATAGTTCACCAAAAAAAAATAGTTTCAGCCTCTTATCATTCAAGACTAACTTTTGCTAAATGTCTTTGATAAAGCTCTTCTGGATTTAAATACAATGGAAGTAAATAGAACAGGTACTGTCAAGATATAAAAATAAAATAAATATGAAATAAAACAAAAACAACTATTACCATAAAAGTAGTCTTTATGATTCATGGACTATATATCCCTCACATTGTGTTCTGGTCATTCTGACCCAGAGAGGATTTTAATTTTCCTGAAAATGCAATTTAATGTTAATGTTATCACATTTGACTACTTACTGACTTTGCTCACGCAGGGTATAACAACTTCACAGAAAAATGTGATTTTTGTTTTTGTTGAGGGTTTTTTCCCCTCACTTTGTTTCACTTCAAAAATTACCGACCTACTTTCTTATAAATTTCTTATGATATATTATTACCAGATACTAGATTAAATATGTATTAACTTGTTTCCTTTCTAATAGCACAGATTTCTGACTTGGCTGATTGTAAGCTAAATGGACCTGAACATATGCACCTCAGGTTTTGTGTAAACGCTGCCAAAATTATCCACAAATAATGTTGTTTTTTTTCTCTCCACATAAAACCTGAGGTGCATTCCCTCAGTTCAATGAGACCTATGACCAATCAGTTCCAAAACATAATCCAAAACCTGTGCCAATTGAAGCTAATTGAAATAAAACAAGTTGACAAAAAGATTGAAAGATTGGTGATAATACAGCATAATGAGATATTCAAATTGAACAGATAGAAATTTGAAGCAGAATTAAGGTTTAATTAAATTAAAAAGTCTTTCTAAATCTTTCCCTTTGACACTCAGATTATTTAAATTTGTATATTCAAATACATCACATAAGGAAGCAAATTTTTTACATCATCTCTGAGTGCAGTTCGACATTTAGAACTCCAGGAACAAGCAATCAAACAAACAGCTATAATAATCATTGTCTAATGTAATCAACGCCTCGGTTTAATTATGTTAAGCAAACAAAGGTGGTTAATGTCACTCATTAAACAGCTTCAGGATGCCTAAACATTACCCTTCAACCCGTTCAGTAAACAGACCAATTTCTGCTCTGGGTTTGTCTGTAACCCTCTATCCTCACATTATGTACAGTACGTCATGCACTTGATTGGCACATGTGCCCACCCAACCCCTGAACCCATGGCCTGATTCAGACCCAGCTGAGCTGTGCCATGCATCAAGCCTATTTTCTTCCTGAACGTGGGAAGTGGATTTGCATTAATGAGGTCTGGGATCTTAAGCCAAGACGTACTGTACCTGAACCCCATTTGCCTAGTGCAAACGTTTTCACTGACGCAAGCATCAAGGAGATGAGTGGACATTCAGAGAATGTGATAGAGGAATGGATTTTGAAACTCTGAAAAGTCAGGTTTTAACCTAAAAACTTTGCAACATAATATAATATAATATAATATAATATAATATAATATAATATAATATAATATAATATAATATAATATACATATTACACAAAAATAAAATTGTATAAAAATATATTAGATATAATACAAATTACTTTTTCCCCTTTTAATATGATATATAAAACTAAAATAATCATCTGTTTATATTTAATAAATATTTAAGGTATTATTATAGTTGCAATATATTTATAAAAGAGATACATATTTCAGACATATACAGTATTTAAGTATATCAAATATCATATACATATATAATGCACAAAAAATATAAAATAAGTGTTATATAAATACAGTAAATCTAAATAATTTCCCCCATTTAATTTATTATATAAAAATAAAATAGTACATAAAACTATGGGTATATATATTATGCATATACAGTATAATACACATGGACATGGACAAATACTATACTGTAAATGTTATATAAAAAAAATGTAACATTCAGTTTAAAGGGGACCTATTATGCAAAAATCACTTTTATAAGGTGTTTGAACACAGTTGTGTGGCCGCAGTGTGGGAAAACAACCAGTCTATAATGGTAAAAATCCACCCACTCATTTTTCCAAAATAGCTGTTTCAGATTCTCCCTCTGTTCACGTCACCGAGGGGAAAAAGTCCCACCCATTTGTGACGCTGCCCTATAAGCATAGACACAGCCCTGAGTGAGAAGCTGCAGTCTGTCTCCGCCATTACTGATTACTCGCTGTAGCTGCTAGAGATATACAATGTCAGCGCCAAAGAGGCATTTCAAGTGTTGTGTTTTGGGATGCACTAACGAACATAGGAGTCTCCATAGGCTTCCTCCATCTGAGACGCTGAGGACACTGTGGTCAAGTTTCATTGTCTAAGGTAATGTCCCGGTAAAAACAAACGACAGCTCCAGACAAAGTAAGTACCACACGTTTGTTTTCTAAAATGCCCTTCTGAAAGAGCTTCTTGGCACTCTGTAATGCTAATGATGCTAAAGCTACCATTGTCTCTGTCTGTTTTCACTGATGCTGCTCATGAATGATCGTGAATAGGAATGTGGTGGTTAAAAGTTGCATATGAAAGCAATGAGTCGATCGCTTGAGTTTACTGAGCTCATAATCACGAGTGGGTCTTATAAAGTTTGTGATAGCATGCCATGCACCATGAGACCAGCTATGTTGTTATTTTTATCCCGCCGTGCTCCCCGTCTGTGTAATTCATAAACGCGAATTTATTATGCCCCTTAGATGACTGACTTTGAAACCGAGTATGTTTTCTGTAAAGATAACAGGCTTGTACTAATCGTGGAATGTTTATCTGCAAAGGCTAGCACTGCTATTGCGGAGCATGAGTTCTTGAAGCTCCGCCCTCTTCTCCGTGAGCACCAGCTCATTTGCATTAAAGCAACATACTCAAATACTGTCACGGTGCACACACGAGGGAGGAACAAGGAACACGGAGATGAGGATGTAAACTCAAATATGTCTTTAATGAAGACATCAAGACATCAGGGCAGGACAAGGCAAGGCAGACATCAAACACCGGGGAGTAACAAGTAGACCAGACGAAATCTAACTCAACAGACAGGACTATAAATACACAGGTAAATCATAGATAACGAGACGAACACGGCTGGATAAGAATAAACTAATGATTACATATAACAGGAAGGACAGGAATCAAACCAAATATGGACACAAGAGGCAGGAACACATGACAGAGGACTGACAAATACAGAGCGTTTTGGCTCATACCCTAAAAGTGGCAATCATAATTATATTAATATGAATAACTCTTTTTAATATATTAACATATTATATTAAATAATATACTGAATTTAAAACTTTTCCCCATTTAAGTTAATACATAAAACTAAAGTAATAATATTTTTATATATTTAAAACATATGATGATATTAATTAATATGTATAACCTTTTTATATATTAATATATTATATTAAATAATATATTAAATTATACTATACTTTATATTATACTTTTTCCCAATTTAATTTATTATATAAAAAAAAAAAAAAAAAATCTATTTATGTATTTAATAAGCATATGATGATATTTGAATATGACTAACTCTTTTTTTCTCAATTTAATATAAAGTATAAAACAAAAATAATCACCTGTTAATAATAATATCTTTGGTACATTTTATATTATATAAAGGGTTATAACTGCAGCATCAAAAGACATGTTTTATCCTTGTGTTCTAATTATAAAAGTCATAGGCATAACAACCAACTAAAAACTGTGTGCGATGGGCCGCAGAGAAGAGCAGGCAGGGAGAGGTCATTGCTGTGAGCGGTAAGCACAGAATGACATGGAACCTGCTCATATTAGACAACACAGTGCGGCCGAGTGTTTGTCATCCCCTCGCAAACAATTAGCCTTCATTAAGCGAACTAAATCTGTATGCATCCCTCCTGTAGAGAACGCAGCGGGGGCGGCCGCCTCTCTTGGCCATTTCCACCCCCGGCACAGCTAGAGACTGAACATCCAGCCGTGATGGAGATCTCCTCTGCAGGCCAGCAGGGAAAATTAGCAGACTGTTTACGTTCGGCGCTTTTAATTTATGCTAGGATGAACCCATCAAGGGTGCTGTGGTTTGGCCGCGAGGGGCCTCTGGATGTGAAAGAGGTCGTGAGCTCTGTTTCTCACCTCATAGACGACAGCAGAGTGCTTCATTTCATATCTGAGCTCTCTCAGCAAGCTGATGCAAAATTATATGGCTTCAAAATGTCAGACAACAAACACAGCCATGATACAGTCACAATGCACTCAAAGTAGATGCACAAACCCGCATGACTTGTGCAGGACTTTTGTGTGCACCATATCGTACAACGGCAGAACATTATCCGTCTCCGCATGCATTCTATTCATACCTAGAGCAATCAATTTACACTCAGGTTAATATAAAACCCTCCAAAACAATTGAAGAGCCATTTAAGGCATGGTGGCTTCTGAAATAAAACTCTAATGGATATCCGCGGGAGACTGCCACGAAGAATGATTAATTAGGCCTTAACCGTGAGCTTTAAAGCTGTACTCTCTGTCTCATTAGAGCCGAAAAGCAAGCATTTTTAGCTACAATAGTTATTATCCTTTCATAGCATTCCAAGTTGATCTTTTGTCCCGGTCCCGCTGTCTGATATTAAGGCTTCTACTGTGGAGATGTCTGACATTTAACAGAGCCTGCGGTGCGACTTAGGGGAGCGGGGCGACTCTCTGGGGGAGACATTGTGCGAGACCCCCTCCCTGGTGGCTTACAGCAGCCTGATATTACTCACCTTGTCACCTGCTGCTGTAGTGTTCAATAACAGGGGATGACACTGAGGTCTGGGCAAAAATTAGCTCTAATTGACCTTATCAGTACAGTATGTGCTGTAGGATCTCCTGGAATCAATTAGACAGAATTAGCAAAAAATGCAATCATGATCATAATAGTCATACATTTACATTATACAAATGGGCTTATTAATGTGATAAGTGATTATGATATATACACACATATACATTCTTAGCTTTTATTTATTAAAAAATATATTTTTTGTTTTTATATCTAACTTTCAGTCAATAATGTGCAATCTAAAACTGGCTTGCAAAAACAGTAATGTTATGTATGAATATGAAGTAAATATATTATTTATTTTTATTTTTATTGATTAGTCATTACACTGTAATATCAGTATCATACATAAACATTAAAAAGTGAATAAAAGTGTATATATTATATCGAATTATTTATATATATATATATATATATATATATATATATACATACATATATACATATACATACACACACACACATAAATATACATACATATTCTTAGCTCTTATTTATAAAAAATATATATATTATATATATTATATATTATTGTATATAATATATTTTTAATATTATTATATCTAACCTTCAGTCAATAATCTGCAAATCTAAAACTGGCTTGAAAAAACATGTTATTCATGAAAATGAAGAAATAAATATATTAATACATGTTTTTATTGATTAGTTAATACACTGTAACATCAGTATCATACATAACATTGTTTAAATTATTATTAAATATATAATATTAATTGTATCATATACTGTTCAAAAACAGTAATGTTATGTATGATTATGATTTTTTTTTAAATCATAAGAACTTAACTTTTTTATTACACTGTAATAAAACACCATATTCACATATGATTTATTATAATACATTTTAGCTAAAAACTTACTATTAATAAATATAACAATTAATAAGAAACATTTAATCCTGTGCACAATAAAAATTATATATCTAATATAATTGTTCAAATGAAAAAATAATAATGAGATTATAATGGTTACAAAAAAACTAACACTCTCATAGAACAAGTTCAACCATCATTATAAGGTGATTAGTGAGATCCTCATTATAAACCTGTTTAAAAAAAGATGTGATTTAAAAATCTGGGGATCAAAAATAAAACATCTGCTCACATTAGTGACAAATCAGTTATAAGACACACATGTCAACCCCAGAGACATGATGGGGTTAGATGTCCCACATGACACCATGTACATCAAGTTTAGGGAAGCCCTATAGCGATCTTCTTTTCCTGCAGCTACGCTAACTGCTCTATCTACTTTAATACATCAACATTTTAACCCATAGGGGATTTTATGTTGTCACAGGATGACGTTATTCCCTACAAAGCTACTGAGAGAAACATCTTACGCATCTTTACTTCCGTGCTACAGGGCAGGAAATATCACACAACCACAGACTGAAGTTCGTGATAGGTTATCTTCTCCCTTTGTACAAAAACCTCTATAATTGGGCCACATTTCATCTGTGCACATGAAAAAAAAGAAGAAGAAAAAAAAAAAACGTCAAAAGAACGGTGATAATGCTATGCAAAAAAAATGCATTAAAATCCACTGGGATTGTCAGTCTGAAGATATAGTATCAAAAAGCCGTCGGTCTGCTGCCAGTCAGCTTTTATGCAGATGCGTTTCGGCCTGGCCTGCCTTTGAACAATTTGTCTTACTTTGATATTGTATTAACCTGCGAATGCTGACTCTTCGTTTGTTCAATTCTGAGGGGGGAGAGCTACAGCACGGGAAAAGGCAATATTTCAGTGGGAAGGGAAGAGAAAGAGAGTGGGGTGCTCAGTAGATCCTGCTGAACATTAAAAACGGCTGAAGATGAAGGCGAGGTGTGATTCATCATGTGGGCCGGCTGGTCTGGGCCAGTATCTGAGACTATTTACATTGCTTGAGCAAAGGTGAGGTGTAAACACACTTTTGCTCATGGTTTACGTTCTGCTCAATGCACCTAATTGGCTTTCAAATGTATCATCCTGTCCTTGGAGAATGGGAGCTGATGAATGTTTGTCTGGGCACCGCTGTGGATCCAGAACAACCTCCCTCCCAACACAAAATAAACGCTTCAGTAATAGCAGTGGCCAGGGATATTAGCCTATTGTAAGACATGGAACAACAAACATCCGCCCAGTTAAGTCTGTTTCTACTAATCAACCATATCAGATCCATTTTTGGGTAGTGACGCACTGGTTGAGAACCATTGATGTATTACAGTTTATTTCCTAAAGGTTTTTGGATTCTAAATCCACAAAACCATCTGCCCATATTGTTTTTTATGCCTGAAAATCAATAACTGAATTAAGGCGAAATGAAAAACTATAAGGGACGAGGAGTAACACTAGCATCCTTTATTAGCTTCAGCAAGAAACAAGCATTTTTCACCTTCACACATCTAACTGCGGAGCATTCAAATATGACATTAGTAATATAAGAAGGCTTTATTGTGTACTTTGACACCTGATATACTCCATATTTTTTCTGCAAAAAAAGAGAAAAAGAAAAAGTAATTGCGACTTTTTATCTCGCAATTCTGAAAAAAAAATAATAAAAATAGCCAGGAGGAACAAATTCAGGTGCTTCAGGAGCTTTTTGAGTTTTCTCGACTTTTTGTTGTATAAATGATATACAGTATATATATCCCCCAACCTTCGTGTGCTTCTAGATTAATAATAACATATATAATAATGTCTGTGTGTATATAAATATATATATCCCGCAACCTTAGTGTGCTTCTAGATTGATAATAATATATATGATTATGTCTGACTCAAGTCACATAGTCATGTGTAAAGACTTTAGGCTAAATAATTTCTCAATAAATGATCAAAACACATTAATTGATACAATAACCCCAGATCTCTCTATTTTTCATAACTGTCATTATTAGATTATGTAAAAGATAAATAATATTATGCATTGAACAATTTAATTGAGGAAACACAGGCTTCATCAACCTACGCACACAAGCCTGTGTTTACCGTTTTTCACAGAGATCTTTAAACATTGCAATTCGATCACAACATCCAATTTAAGAAGTTTCCACGTCTTGTATGATTTCTGGTAACACAATTTCTGTGATTTGGTTCAAAGCCCATCATCACCAACTGTCAGCACACGTTATTGTAAAACACGAGCCTATCGTGAGTGATTATTTTCTCACATCCTCACAGATAATAGCAAACACACCAATCTTTTTCTGAAATGTAAGCACCACATAGGGAACCTTAATGATTATTGTCATTTTAAGCCATAACTGACTTGTCAAGGACAAAAAAAGCATTTGACAGTAAACTTAATTAAAAACACTTCCTGATGTCTTTTTATACATTGTTTTATGGAAATGAGGCTGAAAGAATGGAAGATATATGCATATTTGTCAAGAGGTTAAATAAATTCAGCATTTGTACTTTAAACTCAGCTGAACTCCCTGGAGATCATTTGGAGGAGACCCTGATTTCCATGCTCTTAAAGCACCAGCACATCCTCACACGCACATGAGCACACACACAGCCGCATATCAGATAGAATAAAAATCAGGTTATTTAAACATTTTTCTGCCTGCCCAGAATGCAAAGGGCTCAGCACTTTTTCACAAAAGAACTGTCCTTTTATATTACAATGACTGGCTTTCCTGTGTCACACAGCGCTCTGCACAGACCGTATATTTTTTTTGTTGATGCAGTTAGCTGCGCTTCGGGCAAAATAACAACTTGCTTTTTGTGAGTCTGGAGCTGATGGCTTTTTCCCATTTTTCTGCAGAAACACAAGAAAAAAATTTACTTCCATGCCAGTGACCATTTGGTGCCCTTATAGTGATGTGTGACCCTGTTTTATTTGATTTCATTTGTTCACTTTTCATTACTGTTTTTCTTCTGATCTGTAGAAAAGGCAGAGCGGAGCGCTGAGACATCTATTTAGGATGACAAAGGAGACCCTTTTCTGGTACCAACTACCTCAGAAACGAACTTAAAAAAAAAAAAAAATTGCTGTTCAGAGTAGAATGACGTTTAGTAACAAGACCTTCTTCTTTGTTTTCTTTAAAGAAAATACATTTCTTACTACAAGCAGTTTATATATGATTTAGTCATTCTAAAGTCACTTTAACATTCTTAAATATAATCGCATGCTCTAATTAAGACTTTCAACTATCAACCAGTATCATTATGTGATTTATTTTGTCACATAACTATGTGCAACATAATCACAAATTAGCTGTTTTGTTCACATCCTTTACACTTTATTCACTTTACGCAGTATTGAGCCATATTTTTTAAACAGAAAATTAATAGTCTTAGTAATAGTTTAAATGTACTTGATTCATACTAAACGCCACTAATATATATATATATATATATATATATATATATATATATATGAGAAAATAATTGATACCAATATTAATAACAATGCAATATATTTATTAAATATACAGTAAAAAGTATTGTAAATGAAACAACTTGTAAAGAAAAAAAGACAAAACAAAATTTAAATAAAATTAAAAGCTGTTCAGCGTCACTTTATGTGCTTGTTGATGGTCTGATATTCTGTTATTGTGGTAAACAGTACTGGTATTTTACATACTGTGTGTGAATCTGATTTTCTCTTTGAGTTAATGAGCTTCAGGCATCTCATGCTTCAGTAATTAGCAGCATAAGCCTCCATATCTGTTTGGTCAGTCCCCTTCACACCAGGTTACATCCAGAAATAAGGTGGCAAAGCTCCACACATTCCATCATAGTCATTACAGACTGGCATGAAACCAAGGGCAGAGAGGTATTTCTTAAGAACGACAGATATGCTAAATGCTAGTGGGTGGGTGGGTGTGTGAGAGAAAGAGAGAGAGAAAGAGGGAGAAATGATGGGGGAAAAGACCTTGAGTCCTTATTTCTTAAGAGATAAGAAATTATCTTTCTGACTATAATGCTAGGCTGATTTGTGTCTTTGTGGAACAAGAGTTACATCTGAATGAAAGGATCTTTGCCTCTTTAACCCCATGTTTCCCTGCAGACACAATTAGACAAAATGCTAATTATGACTTACAAACAATAACATTAATGCTCAGTTATTTAGTTTAATTTGATGATTCAATTGTGGCTGTTTAGTAGGATGACTGGCAGCTAAAAGCAGTATAAATGCTGATCTTTAAAAAAATCAATTGTTCGCTGATGAGAAAAATATGCGAATGCAACACATTAGAAAAGAAAGGACGCTTGTGTTGCTTGCAATTTTATCTTATTTTTTTATGGAACATCAACAATAAAAAGGGGGGAAAATGCTTTGTTGAGAATTGAAAATCATTTTACAAACTAAAAATTATAAAAACAAATAAAGCCTTTGAACAAGTTTCTGATATGCTGAGCCTCAGAGAATGATAAAAAAATACTTTCAGCAGCTGACCATTACTCACCAGGATTATTGTTAGGATGGAGTCATGCTCTTCGAGGCTTCATGGTTTATGACTGCGGAAACAAACAATAATTACGGTTGTTTTTTACACACACTTCATACTAGGACAGAAAAAAAGGGATGGTTGGATGAAAACAATTCATGTGAAAGTGTGATGAGCACTGAAATTTAGCATTGCTTAAATCAGCAAGAAATTTGTCATTCACAAGGACTCGCATCATGTTGTTATTCGGGATTCAAAACAACTGCGCTTATAATGGCAAAGGAGATTCTTATTCTTATAAAAGCTGATGTGAACAAAAGTCTTAAAATTGCTATTCATTTGTTGAAAGGTTCAAATTACAAGAACACATTTAGCAAGCTTCCAAAACAAACATGAAGTCTTGAACTTTACCCTTTTTCTTCATACTTAAAAAACGTATTGCTAAATTTATTTTGTGATTTAAAAAAAAAAAAAAAAAAAAAAAAGCTATACTGCAAGCATGTTATTTATGTTTGGAATATGCAATTAAAAGTTTACATTTTATCTATGGAACAGACCATTACAATAAAAGCTAAAGACAAGGGGGAAAATTTCACATAGGTCAAAATATAATTAAATATGAATTACATAATTAATTTAATATAATTAAATAAACAAAAGGGCATAATTAATAATACAATTAAATATAACTTGACGCTATGTGCTGAAATACATTAAACTAATTATATTGTTTTAAGGCCTAAATAGGCTCATAATATTTTTCTGATTATTTATGTGTTCAAGTTTGACCTTTTGAATATAAAGTTCAACATAAGAAAACTTACTGAATATTTACAGTGTATAAATTAAGTTAGTCATAAGTTCAAAATATTTGTATTTAGTAAGTGCAAAAAAAATACTTGATTTATTTACAGCACATTTTCCCCATAGGATCTTATTTCATAGTCAATTCCATTCATAAGATATAAAAGGTTTTTGATGGTTTATTTGAAGCTTACATAAGCATACAGGTACATCTAAAAAAAATTGAATATCGTGAAAAAGTAAAAAGAATTTCTTGTAACATATGAAAGTTTCACTTTTTGAAATATTTTAGATTCATTACATGTAAAGTAAAACATTTCAAAAGTTTTTTTTTTGTTTTAATTTAGATGATTAGAGCTTACAGCTCATGAAAGTCAAAAATCAGTATCTCAAAATATTAGAATATTTGCATTTGAGTTTCAATTAATGACCATCCCTACAGTATAAATTCCGGGTATCTCTTGTTCTTTGAAACCACAATAATGGAGAAGACTGCTGACTTGGCAATGATCCAGAAGACGAACATTGACGCCCTCCACAAAGAGGGTAAGTCACAGAGGGTCATTACTGAGCGGCTGTTCACAGAGTGCTGTATCAAAGCATATTAAATGCAAAGTTGACTGGAAGGAAGAATTTGGGTAGGAAAAGGTGCACAAGCAACAAGGATGACCGCAAGCTTGAGAATACTGTCAAGCAAAGCTGATTCAAACACATGGGAGAGCTTCACAAGGAGTGGACTGAAGCTGGAGTGCATCAAGAGTCACCACGCTCAGACGTCTTCAGGAAAAGGTCTACCAAGCCACTTCTGAACCAGAGACAACGTCAAAAGCGTCTTACCTGGGCTGTGGAGAAAAAGAACTGGACTGTTGCTCAGTGGTCCAAAGTCCTCTTTTCAGATGAAAGTAAATTTTGCATTTCATTTGGAAATCAAGGTCCCAGAGTCTGGAGGAAGAGTGGAGAGGCACAGAGTCCATGTTGCTTGAAGTCCAGCGTGAAGTTTCCACAGTCAGTGATGATTTGGGCTGCCATGCCATCTGCTGGTGTTGGTCCATTGTGTTTTCTGAAGTCCACAGTCAACGCAGCCATCTACCAGGAAATTTTAGAGCACTTCATGCTTCCTTCTGCTGACAAGCTTTATGGAGATGCTGATTTCATTTTCCAGCAGGGCTTGGCACCAGCCCACACTGCCAAAGGTACCAAAAGCTGGTTCAATGACCATGGTGTTACTGTGCTTGATTGGCCAGCAAAGTCGCCTGACCTGACCTTCAAGAGGAAGATGAGAGACACCAGACCCAACAATGCAGATGACCTAAAGGCCGCTATCAAAGCAACCTGGGCTTCCATTACACCGGAGCAGTGCCACAGGCTGATTGCCTCCATGCCACGCCACGTGACATTTCTGTTTAAAATATCCTTTTTTTATTGATCTTATGTAATATTATAATCTTCTGAGACACTGAATTTTGGGTTTTCATTATCTGTAAGCCATTATCATAAAAATTTCAAGAAATAATGGCTTGAAATATTTCACTCTATGTGTAATGAATCTATATAATATATGGGTTTCACTTTCTGAAATTAGTGACAAAACATATTGACCTTTTTCACGATATTCACATTTTTGATATGTACCTGTATATAATTCTCAAAGTCAGTTTTTTATTTAAAAAATGAAAAGTAACAACTTCTAAACTGCAAGTTTACAGTCAAATTCTAATGGCATTACAAATCAACCATATTAACCTAAAACATTCTTAATATGACCTGTATCACTGCTGTGTCATGCAATGTTCATAGATCATGCCACTTTTTCTGTAACAGGCATAAAGTATTGTTCTACTTTTCCAACAAGCAAATAACCAGCCATTGTAAACAGGAGAACAAACAAATCACAGTCATAGTCTGTATCTCCTTCAGCGGGAGCCCAGCGAGTGGTTTTATCAGAGGGGATGTGGTGTGATTAGAGGAGACAAGTGCCCCCTGTGCTCCTCACTTTGACTGTGCTGATGGGCCTGAGCCACATGGGAATGACTGCTCCTCGCCGCCCCTCCTCTAGCGCTGCCACCCCTGGAGTGATTCCTCCCCTTCCCCTCTCCGCTCTTTCCTTCACCCCTGAACGTCTGAGGGGACAGACGCCCTACAGCGAGTGCAGTCATCGAACAGGGCAGTGTCCCTCACTCTGCCTCTGGAGTGCTCGCTCACATAACCAGCGATTTCTTCTCTTGCATTCTCTTTCTGTTAGTGTTATCTTTGTCTCTGCTTCTCTTTGTCACTATTGGTTAGGAATTCAACCTTTTTCTCTTTCCCTAGAGATATATGTATTAAAAAGAGAAAATATATGCGTTATGAATCGCATATTAACACATTTCAGAACATTGAAAGAAATTGACATACTGTATAATATGTAATGAATATAAGCCATGTAATTTGTTATTATATAGTTATATAACTTTGGGGTCAGTAAGGTTTTTTTTTAAGAAATCAGTGCTTCTATTCATCAAAGATGCATTAACTTAATAAAAAGTGTCAGTAAACATTTCTACATTGTTTCAGAACATTTCTATTTAAAATAAATGCTGTTACTTAAAATTGTATATTCATCAAACAATCTTGAAAAAAATCCTGCATCACATTAAATGCAAAAAAATAAGAATGATTTCTGAAGGATCGTGTAATAGCAGTTTATAACGCAAGCGTTGATAACGCATGAATAAATTACATTTTAAAATATATTAAAATAGAAAACATTTACTTCAATGCTAATAATTAGAATACTATTCCACACTGTGTTTACTGTAATTTCAATTAAATAAATGCAGCATTAGTTAGTATAACTAACTACATTTAAGATCAAAAACGTTAAAGAAAATCTTACTGAACCTTTGAATGATAGCGTATATAATTTTTATAACGTATATTGATGAAAAATATATAATGATATCATTGCATTTCAAAATCATACATATTTTTGTTTTATTTGATTTTGTTTTGTATTTATCTTACTTTTTTCTTATACTTATTCAGAAATGTATCAAGATTTCATAACGCATCAAGTACACTGAATTCAAATTGCCACAAGGGGCGCTATCATGGGCACTGCTGTTTTTTATTTATCTTTTTTTATTTTTTTAAAGAGTGGCAACAAAAAAATAAATGCCTGAAATGCATTATACAATTCAAGGGGTTCAGTCAACAGTACATTATAGCCCTGCTCTAATTAAAGCTGCTTTTTAATTTCAGCTCTAATTATCAGAATATTCATCTCTCCTTCATCCAGCCAGTTTTGATATTGAACATTACTGCATCTGCAGGGGGCTGATCTAGGTCAGTTCCCCTGTTCTCTCTCACTGACCCCAGAGCTCTGCAGAGGAGGCGAGCTTCATTTATGAACTTGGTGAGGAGTTGCCAGTGAGCCAGAAAGTCACTTGGAGTCATTTTCAGCCCAAGCCTAATTACAACTCCTTCGTCTCTAAACCATTTCTCTTTCAAAGCCCACTCTAATAAATATTAACAAATGAATTAGAGCTAATGTTTTTGAATTAAGTGTCTGTGACCAGCCGTCATTAATAAGATTTCTAGAGCGCTTCACTCATGAGCTCATTACTGAATAACTCCTAATTTATTGCAAATTTCTTCCCTCTAATGGTTTTTTAAATGCCATTATAGAGAAGCATGCATGGTTTCTATTGAAAACAGCCGCAAACCAGCTGGTAAAAAGACATAGAAAATAAACAGAAACGCATGAATGAGTCCAGCTAGATTTTTTGTAATAGTGGTTTGATGCTGAGCAGAGCTGCCAATGATCTCAGACACTCCCTTGAGAGATCACCTAATCCAGACCAGCCTGCCAAAGGCCATCAGTAGTCTCCTAAAGTAATTGTTAGTCTGGTCCTCTTAGCAGGAGACTGACCTCATTACTGGGGAAAAATAAAAAAATATTATTTCCAGGCCTCTAAATCCTTGTGAGGGTCATATACCTTTTGCCCTTTTCTTGCTCAGTTTTCAGACTTTTTATTTACACTAAACACTCTCAGAATCGGAATCATTACATTTTATCTCATTTTGAAAGCTTTGATGTACTGAATTTCAGTTTCTGCTGAAAACCAAGCCTTATTCAGGATGATTTACAAAACCAATGGCACTATGATTATTTATTTATGAACCCGTCCCATTAAGAAGGACCCAGATGCCTGAAGCTACAGTGTTTCTAACAGCATCATGTCATTTCTCACAGTAGCATGCAAAAACTTGCATAATATGTGAAAAATAAATGCATACATTACATCACACACTACCCTAGCCAGTTTTGAGAGGTCTCATTTATCATAGTTGGCATTTCAAAGGTGATTATTTTTTAAGCAAGGCTGGAGAGAAAATTGTTTCAGAAATCCCCGTCAGGGCTTCAGAAATATAGACTCAAAAGAACAAAGAATTTAGAAAAGGGGTGAACATTTGTCCTTGCCATCACAGTCAATGAGGAAAGTTGCTTAGGATAAGTGGTGGGAGGAAAAATGGCTTAGCAAGACCCACAGAACTCTAGGAAGATGAACATTTAGTTTGCAACCTTCCTAGAAATCTAATTTGACTTTGTATTTTACCTGAATTATTGATGAGACAGAATGACATACCAGTGGACAAAATTATAGATAGATAGATAGATAGATAGATAGATAGATAGATAGATAGATAGATAGATAGATAGATAGATAGATAGATAGATAGATAGATAGATAGATAGATAGATAGATAGATAGATAGATAGATAGAACGAACCCAAATTCAGGAAATGTTGGGACGTTTTTTAAATTTGAATAAAATGAAAACTAAAAGACTTTCAAATCACATGAGCCAATATTTTATTCACAATAGAACATAGAGAAAATAACAAATGTTTAAACTGAGAAATTTTATACTTTTATCTACTAAATGAGCTCATTTCAAATTTGACGCCTGCTACAGGTCTCAAAAAAGTTGACACGGAGGCAACAAATGGCTGAAAAAGCAAGACATTTTGAAAAGATTCAGCTGGGAGAACATCTACCAACTAATTAAGTTAATTGGCATCAGGTCTGTAACATGATTAGCTATAATCATATTACAATCATGATTTTAATTCTTGTAATTCTGCCATCGATCTGGACGAGCTCACAGAGACTTTAACATCTTATATCAGTTTCTGTGAGGATATGTGCATTCCTAACAGGACTCATCTAATCTACAACAATGACAAACCATGGCTCACTGCAAAACTCAGACAGCTCTGTCAGGCCAAAGAAGATGCTTACAGAAAGGGGGATAAAGTCTTGTATAAACAGGCCAAATACACACTGGAAAAGGAGATCAGAGTGGCAAAGAGGAATTATTCTGACAAGCTAAGGAAAAAAATATCTTCCAGTGACCCTGCTTCAGTGTGGAAAGGAATGAAGGATATCATCAGTTACAAGACACCATCCCCCAACACTCTGGAGAATTAACACCTGGCAGACGACTTGAACGAGTTTTATTGTCATTTTGAAAAATCACCCCACACCCGCACTGAACACCTCTCCACACAACCATTAACACCTCCAGCAACCCTCCTCTCCCCCACACCTACAATTCAAATCAGCGAAGAAGATGTGTGCCAGGTCTTCAGGAAGAACAAAAGAAGGAAAGCACCAGGTCCAGGCGGTGTGTCTCCAGCCTGTCTGAAAATCTGTGCTGACCAGCTGGGCCCCATCTTCACACAGATCTTCAACAGATCACTGGAGCTGTGCAAAGTCCCCTCATTGCACTTCACCCTGCAGCATCTGGACAGACCAGGGACTTATGTGAGGATCCTGTTTGTGGACTTCAGCTCCGCTTTTAACACCATCATCACGGAAACCCTTCAGAATAAACTAACCCAGCTCTCTGTCCCCACCTCCGTCTGTCAGTGGATCACCAGCTTCCTGACAGACAGACAGCAGTTAGTAAAGCTTGGTGAATTCACATCCAGCACTCGTACCATCAGTACCGGAGCTCCTCAGGGCTGCGTACTCTCCCCACTGCTCTTCTCCCTCTACACCAACGACTGCACTTCTAAAGACCCCTCTGTCAAGCTCCTGAAGTTTGCAGATGACACCACACTGATCAGCCTCATCCAGGATGGTGATGAGTCTGCTTACAGACCAGAGGTTAAGGAGCTGGCTGTCTGGTGCAGTCTTAACAACCTGGAGCTTAACACGCTCAAAACTGTGGAGATGATTGTGGATTTCAGGAGAAACCCCCCTGCACTCCCCCCACTCACTATCATGAACAGCACTGTGACTGCAGTGGAGTCATTCAGATTCCTGGGCACCACCATCTCCCAGGACCTGAAGTGGAATATTCACATAGACTCCATTGTCAGGAAGGGCCAGCAGAGGTTGTACTTTCTTCACCAGCTGAGGAAGTTCAACCTGCCACAGGAGCTGTTGAAACAGTTCTACTCCGCCATCATTGAAACCATCCTCTGCACTTCAATAACTGTCTGGTTCAGCTCAGCTACCAAATCTGACCTCAGAAAACTACGGAGAGTAGTCCGGACTGCTGAGCGAATCATTGGTACAACCCTCCCCACTGTCCAAGAGCTGTACTTATCCAGAGTGAGCAAAAGGGCTGGTAAAATCACTCTGGATCCCTCACATCCAGCACACTCCCTCTTTGAACTGTTACCGTCTGGTCGACGTTACAGAGCTCTGAGAACCAGAATGACCAGACACAGGAGCAGTTTCTTCCCTCAGGCAATCCATCTCATGAACACTCAACAATAAACGTGGAACACACAACTATAATACATTAACCATTCACCACACTCACTTATTTTATTTTTATTTCTCATTCCTAATTTGCACATACTTGACCTGTACATACATAGTTGTCTATATTATATATTATATATGTTTTTGCTGCTTTGTACATTGCCTATTTGGATATTTGTATATTATTCTTTTATTATCTGTGTCCTGTCCGGTTGCTGTCTTTCTGTTGCACTGTGGAGCTTCTGTCACTACAACAAATTCCTTGTATGTGTAAACATACTTGGCCAATAAAGCTCATTCTGATTCTGATTCTGATAAAAGGGGTGTATTAGAGAGGCAGAGGCTCTCCAATCTGTGAAAGAGTGCGTAAAAAGATTGTGGAATATTTTAAAAACAACATTCCTCAAGATCAAATTGCAAAGGTTTTGCAAATCTCATCATCTACAGTGCATAACATTATCAAAAGATTCAGAGAAACTGGAGAAATCTCTGTGCATAAGGAACAAGGCCGAAGACCTTTGTTGGATGCCCGTGGTCTTCGGGCCCTCAGAGGACACTGCATCACTCATCGGCATGATTCTGTAATTGATATTACTAAATGGGTCCAAGAATACTTCCAGAAACCACTGTCGGTAAACACAATCTGCAAAAAGGAAGCCGTATGTGATGGTCCAGAAGCGCCGTCGTGTCCTGAGGGCCAAGGCTTATTTAAAATGGACTGTTTCAAAGTGGAAACGTTTTCTATGGTTAGACGAGTCCAAATTTGCCATCCTTGCTGGAAATCACGGATGCCGTGTCCTCCGGGCTAAAGAGGAGAGAGACCTTCCAGCGTGTCATCAGCGTTCAGTTCAAAAGTCAGCATCTCTGATGGTATGAGGATGCATAAGTGCATACACTATGGGCAGTTTGCATGTTTTGGAAGGCACTATGAATGTTCAAAAGTATACAAAGGTTTAGAGCAAAATATGCTCCCCTCCAGACGATGTCTATTTCAGGGAAGGCCTTGTGTATTTCAGCAGGACAATGCAAAACCACATACTGCAGCTCTTACAACAGCATGGCTTCTTAGTAGAAGAGTCCGGGTGCTGAATTGGCCTCCTGCCAGAGCTTTCACCTATAGAGAACATTTGGTGCATCATTAAATGAAAGATACGTCAAAGACGACCACAAACTCTTCAGCAGCTGGAAACCTATATCAGGCAAGAATGGGACCAAATTCCAACACCAAAACTCCAAAAACGTATATCCTCGATGCCCAGACGTCTTCAAACTGTTTTGAAAAAAAGAGGAAATGCTAGACCATGGTAAACATGCCCATAATATTGTGCAATTACGATATGTGAATATATAACAATTCAATTAACAGAACATTCATAAATTGAATAAAATTTGAATAAAAACTTTAAAGTAAAAAAAAACTTGCTAAGACTAAAGTTACTTGAATGACTTCCAAACTCATAAATACAAGCTTCCCAAGAGGACTTGAACGCACCAATTCCACCAAATATTATTGCGAAAAAATGTCAGTCCATTCAATAGACAATATATGAGAAAAATCCTATTTATAGTCCTACAGTATATATAAATCTAACCAACCTTTGCTCCAACAAAGAAAAATGCACTCACTATATGGAAATGAATCCAAACTGTTGTTATAGAGTAATACAGAATCATAAACGAGTTGTTTATCATTTCGCAAGGCCGCATTCAAAAAGCTTTACCAGCCACTGCAAAATTGCTGTGGCAACATCGCCATCATAATGAATACCAATAACTCTCTTCCCCTCTGTGATGAATATTACACCAAATTAATCTTCTTAAGGCGGCTCTCAATTACAGAACCGCATCACCCAAACAATGATTAATATGAACCTATTAGTATGAGCTGAGGTTCAGGATTAATGGAGGCTTTGCAGTAAAAAAAAAGAAGTAGTAGTTTGGCTCACTCTCCAGCTGCAGTGGCAGGATAGGCTCCTCCAGCTGGGCAGTCTGGAGCAGGGCACCCCCTGGGGGACTGGAGGGCCAATTACGGAAGATAATGATTCATCACTGGTCCTAATAGAGCCCCCTCTCCTCCTGGTGACTAATTAGGAGAGTACGGCTCTCAGGGTGGAGGGAGCTGGGGATGAAGGGTATAAGCGGAGCACGAGGCCAAATTTGGGATGATTGCATGGAGGATGGCCGATCCCTCCTGGGCGGCGCATGCAAGCTCTCTATTACGGGACATAATTGATATTTTCATGAAAAATTAATGGCGGCTGAACGGCGACAGCCTCTTCATTTTCGCCAGCAGATGAATGAGTACAAGGGGAGGGACAAAACAGGGCAGATGAACAAAGATACATCAAGGGTCCTGTGAAACCGCAGCGAGAGGGATCACCTTCCTCTGCACTAAGAATCTGAAGTTTGCGAACATTAAGAGGTTTTCTTGTTTCTATGGAGACAGAGTGGTAGGGATAGCATATCAATAGAGTAGACAGCAGATTTGGGAGAGGGATATTACAGTCAGTCAAAATGTGGTATCTTAATATCACAATAGCTTATTATCACAAGCATGTTTTTGAAATGAATAATAGTACAGTATGTTTTAGGAAACATTAAAATATGTTCTACATGTTTTTTGTAAGATTATAAAATTACAATAAATGCTTTTTTAAATTTCATAAATGCTGTTCTTTTTATAGTCATCAAAAATCCTGAAAAATTGTATGACGGTTTCCAAAAAATCATTAAAACAACACAACTGTTTTCAACATTGATAATAATAAGGAATGTTTCTTTATCTCCAAATCAGCATATTGCCCTAAACTAAGCATCAGAAGGATCATGTGACACTAAAGACTGGAGTAATGCTGCTGAAATTTCAGCTTTACCATCACAGGAATAAATTACACTTACACTTATACATAAAATATAGTCAAATAGAAAACAGTTATTTTAAATTGTAATGACAGTTCACAATAATACTCTTTCTACTGTATTTGTATAAAATACGAATAAATGCAGATATGATGAGCATAAGACACTTTTTCAATAACAAAAAAATAAAAAACTTTTCAACATAAACATTGTGCAATATTGTATGAAAAAAAGATTTAAAAAAGTTATGATTAATTGTGAGTAATATTTGTAAAAGTCCACAAATTAATGGAAAATCACCACATATTAAGTATATAATTTTAAATAATATTTGTTTATTTATATGTATATACCAATTATTTATTAATATTTCATTAAAGGCATCTTTTCTGCAAGTACGATCAAAGGCCAAATAGGTGAACAAATAAACACTAGCCACAGAAAGTGAGAAAAACCATTAGCATAGTCTCAGGAATTAAAAAATAAAGTCTCAACTGACCGCCACTCACTGGACATTTCACTTTGGACGCGTCACAAAATGTGCAAGCAGCAACGTAACATCATTTTACTGAAATGTTGCAACAAGCACGTTTTTGCAGTGTGCCGGTGTCCTGACATTTTATCCTACCCGTCAGATTTTCCTACCGGAGCTTACTGCGCATGCGCACATCAATATTTCATTCTTTTTGTCACGCTGAACAACAATATTTAATGCATCTGCATTACTGTAAGGGGTAGGTTTAGGGTTGGGGTAGGTGTAGACGTTAATAAAACACAATCTAATAGGTAGAAAAAAATATTTACTGTTGGTTTCTGGTAGCTGTATCCCACCGCGAATATAACACATAATTACTGTTTTTCAGTGCAGTTGGGGGCCATTTTCCTCCCTTCTAAAAGTACACTTATAACTTTATCCACTTCAAGGACACACAATTGGATTATGATCCCAGCACCAGAAAGAAATGAGGTAATAGAGGCCAAGGAGAAAAAAAGTCCTCATTATAGTGTGTATTCTAAATGGATCTAAATCTCAAAGGGACTAAAGCGTATAGTTTGAATACTGAGATTGGCAGCAACACTTAAGAGGACATTAAGTGAGCCAGTGAGTCAAGTGACAGCAATTCTAATCATTCCAGATGCTTAAAAGCACTGTGTATGAAATAGTGATATTATTCAATCATAGTCACAGAAAAATGGCATCTTTTAAACATGGGATACTGCCATTATGCATAAACTGTGATTTAGATGATAATATGTTCACCCAAGTTACAACTAAACACCCCCGACCACAAAATGGAGCATACATTAGAAATCATCTTCCACTCTCGCCCACTCAAATAAAAAAATGTAACCTCCAATTTAAAAACTTTCAATTTTCACAATGAGTTGAATGTGTTCTGCTGCTCATTTCAGCAATATTGCTATCTTGTTTAATGTCTGCCTCTGAATCTCCCAGGGGACGAATGACTGCTTCACGAAGGAGTTTTTTGGATGATTTGCATTTGATCCCTCACTGGAAAGTCAAACAGCCAAATACATTTGCAGCTGGAGCGGGGTTCTCGGTTAGTTAACATTTGCAGTACTGAGGCAACAGAATAATAACTCAAAACAATGGCGCAGAGTGAAAGGCGAAATTGTTCAGCATCGCTCTTCGAAGCCGTCAGCGGTCCACAATCGGTACAGCCAATTGCCTTTCTAAACTCCCGCCTCTCCTAAATTGTTGTCAAGGGTTTTGCAATGTGATGCTCTCTGAAATTAAAAAAGAAGGAGAAAACAATCTCAAACTTTGGCTAATTTATCTAACGCTTCTTAGTCGGGAGGCTTCAATTACTTTGAGGAGCTAATTTTGCCTCCCCAATCATTGACTGAAAAATACTGCATGGTATAATTCATATGGAATAATTAAATTGCCACACTTTGCGTGACAGTAATATGGAATTGGAGTGATGGGGATATCTTCCAGTCATGGTGCCGAGAACAAACATATTCCCAGCAGGTCTAGTTAAAGCTGTAAAATTGAACTTAAGCTGTTATCATATGCAAATAAGTGCAATAAGGTGCCCAAGATAGATGACTGTAAGCTAAGCAGGATCCAATTGTAAACAAAGCAATAATTTACCATACTGAGAATGCAGGAGATATAAGAGCCTCAGGCTGTTACAACATGCAGATGGAAGCGCTTGATTGGTTTAAAATGTACCTTTGGTGTTCTGGTCTCGCAACAGAGCCAAGAAAAACACACTTGGGTTGTCTCTCAAGGACGTTTAATAATAATACCTGGAGAGAGGTATCCATTAGGATCCGTATTCATCTCAATTGTACTCACTCAGCTGGCGCAGGACCTCCTTGAAGTTGAAATCTGTCATCTGTGTGCATATTGTTTCAAGCCAATCACCCAAACTGCTGGAAAATGATTTCATGATGGTTGATATATTTTACATATTTGATTATTATCTATCTATCTATCTATCTATCTATCTATCTATCTATCTATCTATCTATCTATCTATCTATCTATCTATCTATCTATCTATATACTATATACAGTATATATGTATAAGACAATCTATATATCCAATAAGTGTTGTTTTAGTATCATTAACATACATTTAGTTTGTATTAATCTTTTGAAATAGTTTAGTTAGTTTTAATTTTGTTGTGTGTTTTGGGCATTTTTATTAGTTATCATTTGAAGAGATAACTCCGTTTTTAACAATTTTCAAAAATCATCTTTTTTCATTGTGCATTCCAATTAATCTCAATAAAACTGCAGTTGGGTTATTCTGATTTAGTAAAAAATAACTAAAAAAATACAGCTAACTAACACAAAACAAAAACACGATATCATAATAAAAAACTATTTTTGAAAATGAAAAAAAAAACGGCGTTATCTGTTTTTGCAAATAAACTCTTCATTTTTAATACAACTTTTTTTATGAATTTTAATTTCAGTTTTAGATTTTATGTTAGTACATAAAGTTAAACAATGAAAATGAGAAATTATTGACTGAAAAAAACTAACTGAAATAAAATCAGTTTTTATAATTTCTCAAATAACAAGTTCATGGGTTTAGTTTTAATTTTAGTTTGATTTTAGTATAATAATCCTGTATCTAATATACATATATCCCTGTATCTAATATTCCCTATATATCCCTATAATTTATTTTTGTTAATTTTATTGTAAATTTAATTTAATTATTATTATTATTATTTTTTTTTAACAATTAATGGCTTATTCTGAATGGCCATCACTGGAAAAAGATTTTTTTTTTTTCAGGGTATTTTTTTCCACAGATGGGACCTACTGTATAACAATTTTCAGTCTAGAGTTAATTGAAAAAAAGCATGCATGAATTTGAGCTCTTCTGTAAACTAGTTTTACTAGATTTATTTGTAATGGCAGAACGTGTACAAAGGGTATTACTTGCTGTCAGCATCTTTAACGTTGGATTACCTTGGTTATGGTAAATAAAAATTTTACCAATTTGGATCACAGAAGGAAAATTCTCAAGAGCCATCCGAAACACACAATGGAGCACACACAGATGAAAGGAAATCCCAACCTTGCAACTATATTCTGAAGCATTCAGGCAGTGACTTTGATGACATTTCACAAAATCAGAGAAAAGGTGGAGGACAGGTCTCTCTTCACCCAAAATGCCACACTGCCTCAATTCCAATAACAGTTACACCACAAGATTGACTCCATGAAGGCCAGCAGGTGATGCAAAACCTTAGATTCAGCAAAGATACATTCTCCCAGTTTGTTCATACAGCACACCAGGACCAGGGAATTATTGCCACAATAAAATTCTGCGCAATATCACAGCCTTATTTCATTCTGTGTAATTAGGAGCAGAGAAGAAACATTCCTCATGCAGGAGCAGAAAATAACATCTCTCTCTTTCCAGTTGATGAGATTTGCTTCTTATTAAGGGCAGTTTATGCTTCCACCGCTGAAAGGCATGAGGCACAGAACAATAAAGAAACATAAAAGAAGAGGAGGATTACTGGAGTTTCTTTCCTTCCCTTCTCCCCTATCTAGTGTTAGGTGTCTGACTGCTATGACCAGAGTTTATTAACTTCTGTAAGAGAAGGGAAGAAGAAATAACCTCAGGTAAAACCTAGGATTTATCTTCCTTTACAGAGTTTTCGTTACTGTCATACAGTCCCTATGCGGAGTTCCCATATTGGGTTCCTTTTGAAGCAAGAAAACGGTTGCTATTGCCTGAGCAATAGTTTAGGACTTGGGTAAATTAAATTCAAGAGCACAGTGTTGCAAACACAAAAGTATCAAAAAAATACCATAGTTTTATTATGTTTTTTGTTTTTCTTTTCTTCATTTATTTGATCAAAAATACAGTAAAAACAGTAATACTGTGAAATAAATATTATTGAAAATAACCCTTTTCTATGTAAATATATTCAAAATTATAATAGTAATTTATTCCTGTTATGCAAAGCTGAATTTTCAGCAGCCATCACTCCAGTCTTTAGTGTCTCATGTTCCTTCAGAAATAATTTTAATATGCTGATTTGGTGCTCAAGAAACATTTCTTATTATTTCCAATATTAACAACAGTTGTGATGCTTAATACATTTGTAGAAACTGTTATTTCGAGGTTCAAGTTAAAAATTAAATGATTGGAAACAGGAATTTTTTTTGTAACATTTTAAATGTTTTACGGTCAATTTTGATTCATTTAAATTTCGAATCGATTTTGCACTGAAATTCCTCTATGCCACTATTTAAATGTGGCAAAATGCGTTAAATATTCACATCTAGCCAGTGAAATCCACCTCAAACAATCAATCAACCATGTTTTCTGCAAATGCACAAACAATATTCCAGTCACATTATTTATCAGGCCACATTACCAGTAACACAGTGCCGTCCCATACATCCATCATGCAGCGAACGTGAGGCTGCACTTGCCCCTGGTAGTGGAGCACAGATGGACGGATTGATCCTGGCCTCTAGAAGCAGGATCATCTACCTTCCACTGCTAATTGCTGATAGCCTGCTAAGTAATGAGTGATGAATTCCTGCCTTCAAGATTCTGCTGATTAAGCTTCTCTGGAGTGTTGCAGAGGCACTACGTGTGTCCAGAGATGATCACTCACGACCGCCTTCCTCTAGCTGACAGGTGTTTGGGCCGGCTTAGTCCTCATACAACTATCATGGATACAAAGCACATTTTAGAATAAGACAATGCTGTTTATGTGTGTCTTTGAGTAGAGACACTTATTTGGGGATACTTTTTCTCCCAAATTCCAAAAATGCTACATACCTGACAGCCATTGCTTTCTGTTTGAGTTGTAAGGTCAGATGCAAGTGATCTTATAAGACTTATAAGTTTGCATTCTAGAAGACAACAAGTTGTGTCTTTAATTTGAATGGGAGAAAATTTATTTCCCTGTCATCTTCAATCCACCCTGGCACAACATTCTGCCCCTCCACAACGACGGCAGGGGGAAAATAAAACAACAACAGTTATTAATGAGGTGTTGTACCAAGTGCGCGCATGCATGCATTTCCCGATAGCAAATCCACTTCCTTAATAGCATACACAATTACGTCAAGAGGCATTAATACACTGAACGTGAGTGCGAAGATTCACTTTAGCATTTCTAAAGTGGAGATGGCTTTTGGCTAGCCTGAGTGTCATCTTAAGAGCTCCTTGGCTGATTAGTCCACATACTTTAACCGTTCTGAAAATATCACCATAAAATATATGTTTGCGAGGAAGAAATTGTCTGAGGGCTGAACGAGAACAAGAGCCAAATCAAGCCTGAGCTAATTGCTGTAACGCAGTCCTTAAAGTGTGACAGAATATATATTAATCTGCCTGATGAGAGTTCATTAATCAAGATCAGCAACTAAAGCCATTTTCCTCTCGGAGGAAATATGCAAAGAAACTCTAATTTAAACACCCACCACAAAGCTAAAAGAAATGGACTTAATTTTCTAGCCAGTGCGTAAAGAATGACCGGCATCCGTGGTTCTAAATTGAGACACCAGCCGGGAATGATTGCTATATAGCTGAAGCCATATGTGGATGAAGTCCACAGCATGTGCACATCCAAGCGATCAAATCCACCTCAAAGGGAAGCTGTGAGATGGGGAATTAGCCTCACCAAAGCCTGCTAAACACAGCCAAAAGTATGAGAGTCCCTCACTCAGCCAGAACAAATATTAGGAGAGCTAAGTAATAATATTAGCAAATATAGAGGGATGTGCTTTAGCCCCATATGTAACTAGAGCCTTAATTGCCTACAAAGCATTTAAGATTTGTTTTAAAGAAAATGTAACATTTAATGAAAAATATTTTTTCAGACATGTATAAAAATACATATTATAAACATATTAAAATATATATTAAATATACACATTATATTTTAGAAAGTCACTTAACATTTACTGAAAAATAGATATTTTGTTCAGATTAATAAATAAAAATGTCAATTTAATGACAAAGAAATTTATTAGAAAATTGTATTCTATTATCAGAGTAAATCACTAGTCCTTCATGTAAACATCCTTCATGTTTTAATTTGATTATTTATTTGAGGGTGTCAAATCAGAATATGTTTGTGCTGAATATTAAAGATTTCTTTAAAGAAAATTTAACATTTAATTTTTGAGAGATAAAAATATGAAAATATAGCTGCGAGCAGCGATGACGGGCCCAAGCCGTCAGCATATGCCACCCCGGTGGCATCGATAAAACGGTGCCCAGCGAGCACAAGCATCACAGTAACCCTCTGGCAGTTTGGTTTTAAGGGATACGGCAATTAAAGGGTTAATCCAAACCATCAACTCTGTGAAACACACACACACAGAACATATAAAACTTTAAGTTCTGTGAAAATATATTTTTCATTGGTAGTTGATGTTAGTTAATGCATTTACTAATGCTAACAAATGAGAAATTATTATAGTTACCAAAGCTTTTAATGATTTATAAGCATTTTTTAATGATTTATTTTTCCATTAACTAACATGAATAATTTTTTCTAACACAAATTAATAAAGTAAAAAATATATTGTTAATATTTAATGTTATTTGTGAATTAACCAATGTTAAAAAACAACATTATTTAACTGTTGTTAATTTACATCATTAATAAATATATACCATTTAATGTTGATCAAAATCAATTCCAAAATGTGTTAATATATTATTAAATTTTAAAGTTTTATCTTTTGAACATGACTATTTTTCTAATATAAAAAATATTTTGTTCATTGTTAGTTCATTGTAAGTTCATACTATCAATGAAGAATTAACATGCTGTAAAAAATATATTTCATTGTTAGTTCATGTTAATTAATGCATTCCCTACTGTTAACAAATGAGACTTAATTATAAAGTGTTATCAAAACCTTTAATGCTTTATAAGCATTTTTTAAGGATTTTATTGAGATGTTTAAACAGACCCTCTCTCTCTCTCCCTCTCTCTCTCCCCCTCCACACTCACTGAACTCACACAGTCAGTCACCCACCCAGTCACCTACCGCAAACATTAGAAGCACAGAGACAGGAGAACTCTGATAGTTTTTAAATTTTCTCCTCCGCATAGTGTATTGTAAATTCATGAAATTAATCACATATCCTCAGACTGTATTGTTCTGTGTATGTAATTTTTTATGAAGTGTTTGGAAGCTGCTCTTAAAAGAAAAAAAGAAAAGAAAAGTTTTCTCTTTTTTACTGTAACTTTAATAAATTGCCATTAAATCATCGTTCAAGATATCCTAAATCCGTCCGCAATTTAGCATCTTCAGTATTTTGGCATCATAAGAAAAAATGTTTGGTGTGATTTCCGTGTTTCTGTTTGGAGGAGCATGAATTTGTTTACAGCCTGTTTAAAAACAAAACCCACATTAAAATAAATATAGCCGACTTCCTGTTGGTCGTAGCTAATGACTGTAAATTAGAAAGTTGTCCGGATTAATAAGAACAATTTATGTACCGAGTTTGGTGTCTGTAGCTATCATTATATATATATAAACATTAATAATTATATACCATTTAATGTTGATCAATATTAATTCCAAAATGTGTTAATATATTATTACATTTGAAAGTTTATCTTTTGAACATGACTATTTTTCTAACATTAAAAAGATTAATAAATGCTTTAAAAAAATTGTTCTTTGTTAGTTCATACTATCATGGAAGAATTAACATGATGTAAAAATATATTTTTCATTGTTAGTTCACGTTAATTAATGCATTTCCTAATGTTAAGAATTGAGACCTTATTTAATGATTTATAAGCATTTTTTAAAGATTTTAAAAAACAGACCCTCTCTCTCTTTCTCTCTCTCACCCAGCTCCTCAATCCACACAGTCACTCACACAGTCACTCACACCCCACCCCACCCCACCCCTCACTCAGCTGCAGGCTGACAGGGATCTCTCACTCAGAAGCAGTCTAAGAGCTCTCTGATAGTTTTTAAATTTTCTCCTAAGCATAGTGTATTGTAAATTCATGAAATTAATCACATATCCTCAGACTGTATTGTTCTGTGTATGTAATTTTTTATGAAGTGTTTGGAAGCTGCTCTTAAAAGATAAAAAAAAAAAAAAATTATCTTTTTTACTGTAACTTTAATAAATTGCCATTAAATCATCGTTCAAGATATCCTAAATCCGTCCGCAATTTAGCATCTTCAGTATTTTGGCATCATGATAAAAAATGTTTGGTGTGATTTCCGTGTTTCTGCTTGGAGGAGTATTAATTTGTTTACAGCCCGTTTTTAAAAAAAACCCACATTAAAATAAATATAGCCGACTTCCTGTTGGTCGTAGCTAATGACTGTAAATTAGAAAATTGTCCGGATTAATAAGAACAATTTATGTACCGAGTTTGGTGTCTGTAGCTAAAACTAACCCCCTCATTTTTGACAAAAGGTGGCGCTATAGAGTGTCTCTTCCACGCCCGTTTATGAGCTTTTTCCAGTGTCTAACTATCATTAATACTCATATGTGTGTTGAGTTTCATGACATTCTAAACATGTTATCTGCCTCAAAATCACCAGAAACGAATTTTCAACTTTGACACGTTGCCATGGCAACATAATTTTAGATATCAATATTCCCTTCACAGTTTTACATCGGCCGTGTTTTGACATTATTCTGGTGAAGTTTGAAGCAAATCGAGGTAAAAGAAGATGCTGAATTCAAAGCATTTTGAAAACGACACACTTCCTGCAGCCAGTTGGTGGCGCTATAACTTTCAGTCATAATAGTCACATCTATCCGATCGGCATCATACAACGAACAAATCACTGAAGTTTGATATACATCATACAATGTATGTGGACGTTATTAGGCATTTCCTGGGTCTCATTTTTCGCCATAACTTCATCGCCTCGCCACGGGCAAACCGTTCGACATATCAAAAATATCTTCGCAATTTAGCGTCCCCAATGTCTTGAGATCATGTTCACCTAGTTTGGTGGCAATCGTATGGAAATCCTCAGAGGAGTATATCAAATTCCAGAGCATGCGCTTTTTAAACAGCCCTGAATAGCCGACTTCCTGTTGGGCGGAGCCTATGACATGCTGCGCGGAAGTTGTTCGGCTCAATGAGTTCTATATGTGTACCGAGTTTCATATGAATACGTGCAAGTATGTGTGAGCTATACATCAAGCTTTCTGACAATTTTCCAGGGGGCGCCGTAGAGCCCCTGTGCCACGCCCGGGTCCCAGCCTCAGCGGCGTCCTAATGGCCGCAGGTTCCAACGTGCGTGCCAATTTTCGAGAGTTTTCGGGCACGTTAAGGCCCCCAAAAGTGCCCGGATGATTGAAATAAAAAAAAAAAAAAAATAAAAAATAAAAAAAAAAAAAAAAAAATATAGCTGCGAGCAGCGATGACGGGCCCAAGCCGTCAGTGCATACGCCACCCCGGTGGCATCGATAAAACGGTGCCCAGCGAGCACACACATTACAGTAACCCTCTGGCAGTTTGGTTTTAAGGGATACGGCAATTAAAGGGTTAATCCAAACCATCAACTCTGTGAAACACACACACACAGAACAACATATAAAACTTTAAATTCTGTGAAAATATATTTTTCATTGGTAGTTGATGTTAGTTAATGCATTTACTAATGCTAACAAATGAGAAATTATTATAGTTACCAAAGGTTTTAATGATTCATAAGCATTTTTTAATGATTTATTTTTCCATTAACTAACATGAATAATTTACTAACACAAATTAATAAAGTAAAAAATATATTGTTAATATTTAATGTTATTTGTGAATTAACCAATGTTAAAAAACAACATTATTTAACTGTTGTTAGTTAACATCATTAATAATTATATACCATTTAATGTTGATCAATATTAATTCCAAAATGTGCTAATATATTATTAAATTTTAAAGTTTATCTTTTGAACATGACTATTTTTCTAACATTAAAAAGATTAATAAATGCTTTAAAAAAATTGGTCTTTGTTAGTTCATACTATCATGGAAGAATTAACATGCTGTAAAAATATATTTTTCATTATTAGTTCACGTTAATTAATGCATTTCCTAATGTTAAGAAATGAGACCTTATTATAAAGTGTTATCAAAATCTTTAATGATTTATAAGCATTTTTTAAAGATTTTTTTAAGACTCTCTCTTTCTCTCTCTCACCCAGCTCCTCAATCCACACAGTCACTCACACAGTCACTCACACCCCACCCCCACCCCCTCACTCAGCTGCAGGCTGACAGGACCTCTCACTCAGAAGCATTATATCAACTCTCTGATAGTTTTTAAATTTTCTCCTCCGCATAGTGTATTGTAAATTCATGAAATTAATCCCATAACCTCAGACTGTATTGTTCTGTGTATGTAATTTTTTATGAAGTGTTTGGAAGCTGCTCTTAAAAGATAAAAAAAAAAATGTTTTTTCTTGTTTACTGTAACTTTAATAAATTTCCATTAAATCATCGTTCAAGATATCCTAAATCCGTCCGCAATTTAGCATCATCAGTATTTTGGCATCATGAGAAAAAATGTTTGGTGTGATTTCCGTGTTTCTGTTTGGAGGAGTATGAATTTGTTTACAGCCCGTTTAAAAAAAAAACCCACATTAAAATAAATATAGCCGACTTCCTGTTGGTCGTAGCTAATGACTGTAAATTAGAAAGTTGTCCGGATTAATAAGAACAATTTATGTACCGAGTTTGGTGTCTGTAGCTAAAACTAACCCCCCCATTTTTGACAAAAGGTGGCGCTATAGAGTGCCTCTTCCACGCCCGTTTATGAGCTTTTTCCAGTTTCTAACTATCATTAAAATGGATATGTGTGTTGAGTTTCATGACATTCTAAACATGTTATCTGCCTCAAAATCACCAGAAACGAATTTTCAACTTTGACACGTTGCCATGGCAACACAATTTTAGATATCAATCTTCCCTTCACAGTTTTACATCGGCCGTGTTTTGACATTATTCTGGTGAAGTTTGAAGCAAATCGAGTAAAAATAAGATGCTGAATTCAAAGCATTTTGAAAACGACACACTTCCTGCAGCCAGTTGGTGGCGCTATAACTTTCAGTCATAATAGTCACATCTATCCGATCGGCATCATACAACGAACAAATCTCTGAAGTTTGATCTACATCATACAATGTATGTGGACGTTATTAGGCATTTCCTGGGTCTCATTTTTCGCCATAACTTCATCGCCTCGCCACGGGCAAACCGTTCGACATATCAAAAATATCTTCGCAATTTAGCGTCCCCAATGTCTTGAGATCATGTTCACCGAGTTTGGTGGCAATCGTATGGAAATCCTCAGAGGAGTATATCAAATTCCAGAGCATGCGCTTTTTAAACAGCCCTGAATAGCCGACTTCCTGTTGGGCGGAGCCTAAGACATGCTGCACGGAAGTTGTTCGGCTCAATGAGTTCTATATGTGTACCGAGTTTCATATGAATACGTGCAAGTATGTGTGAGCTATACATCAAGCTTTCTGACAATTTTGCAGGGGGCGCCGTAGAGCCCCTGTGCCACGCCCGGGTCCCAGCCTCAGCGGCGTCCTAATGGCCGCAGGTTCCAATGTGTGTGCCAATTTTCAAGAGTTTTCGGGCACGTTAAGGCCCCCAAAAGTACCCGGATAGTCGAAATAAAAAATAATAAAAAAAAAAAAAAAAAAAAAAAAAAAAAAAATAATAATCCTTAGGGGAACAATAGGGCCCTGCGCCTTACTGGCTTGGGCCCTAATAATAATCCTTAGAAGAACAATAGGGCCCTGCGCCTTACTGGCTTGGGCCCTAAAAACGATATAATTATAACTTTACATTTCATAAAGAAAATTAACATTTAATGAAAAATAGACATTACTTTTATATTTATAAATCAATAATATATTACATTTTAACTATATAGAATTGTTTCTGACATAGTATATGAAAAGTGCAAAAGTTTATTTTTTATTTATTTTTATTTTTTTGTAAATCAACAACCTTGCAATTATCAGAGTAAATCGTCAATCTTTCATGTAAACAGCTTTAATTTTAGTGTTTATTTGAGGGTGTCAAATCAGAACATGTTTGCGCTGCTCTAGCAAGTCTTAGCTAAATGTAATCAACGAGCTCTTTCTGAATCGTAATATAATCCCTAAACCTCAGTGCTCTAGTGCACCTAAAGGCTCCACATCCAACACTGAATAATAAGAGGTCTCCAATATGAGATCATACTTCGGACTTGGACCCCCACCCGAGCAACTGCACACCCCCATGCTCAGGGTTCATTTCCTTTCCACATCCTGCGAAGGTTTTCAGAAAATAAATCTCAAGGACAATAGCTGCCATTAATTCACTTATTTACTGAGCGGGAAAAGCTAATCAAATTCTGCCGCTGCTATCTGTCCTTCATGCATTTGGCTCTCAAATTAACCTCTCAGTGGCCCTTACTGTGACTGAAGAAATGCTGATATGCAGCATGCCCTCCTGGAAGCATCCCTCCACCAAGAAATACTCTATAAGGGCTGGTTTAACCTGATGACTTCAGCTTGAAATTGGTACAGATGAATGCTACTTGACTTTAGTGCAATATTACTTTTTTTTTTAAATCTCACTATAAAGAGCTACATTCAAGTGATATACCGCAAGTCCCTATTTTAACTAGTTTCCTGTGTCAACACTGATCAAAATTATTTTCTATATGTAATCCTCAATTGATTGAACACCCTTCATGTACTCTTGAGTCACTGCCATTAGAAAGTCTCAATTCCTATCTATCAATCTATCGAGATTTCCCAAGAAACCCCCATAAACAAGCCCCCCAAAAAAGAAAACCAGAATTTGATATGCCCACTTTTATATTGTGCCACAGAACAGAAAAGGTGTAAGCAGCTTTGGTTACACCAGGACTGTAAGTCCATGCAGTTCCGCCAAACCTCAGAAACATGAAAGGCCGCATGTAATGTTAATTTAAATCTCCTCCTGCGTGTGAGCCCAGCTCTATCAACTTCTAACTACAGAAGCTTCTCTGAGACCTGATGCACAGGAACATCAGAGGACTGAAACTCTTTCCCCTAAGCAGGCCGAGAGAAATAGGCAGGGTGGAAATTGTATTCTCACTACCCCCTGCCAAGTGCATTTTTATATTTCCATCCTCTTATTATACGTCTTTGAAAGCCAGGCGAGTATGGGGCCAGTTGTAGACTTTGCAGATGTCTGTTTGATGCCTTCACAGCAGACTTCCTCAAATGGATCCAAAATGAGCCAAGAAAACATTCAGTGCTAGGTGTCCAAGGACCAATTTTGGATGGCTGATGAACGTGGACAATGTAGGGACACAGTATGTTTGGCTTGAGACAAAGTAACAAAACACAACCCACCATTTCTTTGATATCAACAGACTGCCAGATGCACAAGGCATATTAGTCCTCTTGGGGGTGGGTGATATTTTATACCCTTTAAAACAGGATATGAAAAGAAGCCTCAATGCTGGAAATTTGCTTTTGATAACTTGACTGGGGTTGCTATCTTGGCGAGCACAGTTGCCTCCATTCTGACCCTTGGGGTATCATCATTTCTCACAAACAAGACCTCCAGTGATCTGTAACCAAAGACAGACTGGTCAGTTTGAACCATCAGACACCATGCAAAAGTTTAGCATGTCGTGTCCCTGACCCACAAATAATAATAAAAAATAATAAAAGTGCTTACCATTTCAGAGGGCGGCAGGAGAGAAAGGTTGCCGGGTTGAATTCTCAGATGTGGTGCAACAAGGCTGCAAGTTTGTGTAATGCTTCTTCTTTACCAATTAATCTACATTCAGCAAGGCAATTAAAGGGCAAGTTCACCAAAAAATGAAAATTCTGTCATTAATTACTAAGCCTCATTTTGTTCCAAACCCAGAAGACCTTCGTTAATCTTCAGAACACAAATTAAGATATTTTTGATTAAATCTGAGAGCTTTCTGACCTTGCATAGACAGCAATGCAACTGACAAGTTCAAGGCCCAAAAACGTAGTAAAGACATCGTTAAAATAGTCCATGTGACATCAGTGGTTCAAGCTTAATTTTATGAAGCTACGAGAATACTTTTTGTGAGTTTAACCCATCCAAGTGCACACACACAGCAGTGAGTAGTGAACAAATCCACACACACACACACACCGTGAACACACACCCGGAGCAGTGGGCAGCCATTTATGCTGCGGCGCCCGGGGAGCAGTTGGGGGTTCGGTGCCTTGCTCAAGGACACCTCAGTCGTGGTATTGAGGGTGGAGAGAGCGCTGGACATTCACTCCCCCCACCTACAATCCCTGCCGGCCGGGGACTCGAACCCGCAACCTTTCGATTACGAGTCCAATTCTCTAACCATTAGGCCACGACTTCCCACGACTTCCCATTAGGCCACGATTTCCCACGGCTGGGCCTTGAACATGGTAGTTCCGTTGCTGTCTAGGCAGGGTCAGAGAGCTCTCGGATTTTATCAAAAATATCTTAATTTGTCAAGATGAACGAAGGTCTTACGGGTTTGGATCGACATGAGGGTGATTAATTAATGACAGAATTTTATCCCTTTAACCATTTGTTACTCATGGGGTGATGCTACACTTGGCCCTGCAACAACCTGATTACAATTGAAGAAACTATTTGGCAGCAAAATATGCATTCTCATGGAAAAAAACTAACTTGTTGACATTCCAAATCCTTGCCATCCAGTTCCCTATTATTGAATCAAGACAAACAAACTTAGAAATGATGACTCTTGCAGCATATACAGCAACAGTATATGATAAATTTGCCTTCTCATAAAAAGTTTGTAATGGATTACAAACGATAGAACTGATTAACCTAAAGGAAATGCTTACTGAATGTAAACATCACAACAGAACATTATATCGTATAGGCTCATGAATAAAAAGGAAAATCTTAATTTACACAAAATCTATAAAGTACTGTAATATCATCACCACTTGAACTTTGTGACTTACTGCTGAGAATAAATCGCATAGATTTCTGAAAAATGGTCGTCTTGGAGACAGGGTCTTCACTGGGGATCAGTCTCTGGGGCTCATCTAGGTGTCCTGGCTGTAGAGGTCATCTCTAGGTGCTGATCCACCATCTGATCTGGATACAGTCTGGATCTGGATGGCTACGATGTCCTCGGAATAAGAAAGAAACAGACTAATATTAGCGTAGATGCCATTCTTCTAACAATGTAACAAGTACATCAGGTGTTTTGTGAAGTGTTCCCGGTTCCGGTTGACCTAATTAATGCAGCCTAACAATCCTTTAACGGATTTGAATTCTAGAAATGCGATAGTGTATTATGTGTAAGCCAGGTTAAAGAGATGGGTCTTTAATCTAGATTTAAACTGACAGAGTGTGTCTGCTTCCCGAACAGTGTTAGGTAGATTATTCCAGAGTTTGGGCGCTAAATAGGAAAACGATCTCCTGCACGCAGTTGATTTTGATATTCTAGGTATTATCAAATGGCCAGAGTTTTGAGATTGCAGCGGACGTGAAGGACTATAATGCGATAAGAGCTCACTCAAGTACTGAGGTCCCAAACCTTTCAGGGCTTTATAGGTAATTAACAAGATCTCAAAATGTATACGATGTTTAATAGGGAGCCAGTGCAGTGTTGACAGAACCGGGCTAATGAGGTCATACTTTCTGGTTCTAGTAAGAACTCTAGCTGCTGCATTTTGAACCAGCTGGAGTTTGTTTATTAAACGTGCAGAGCAACCACCCAATAAAGCATTACAATAATCTAGCCTCGAGGTCATGAACGCATGAATTAATGTTTCTGCATTTGACATTGAGAGCATAGGTTGTAATTTAGATATATTTTTAAATTGGAAAAATTAAATTTTGCAAATGCTAGAAACATGTTCTTCGAAGGAAAGATTGCTTTCAAAAAGTACGCCTAGGTTCCTAACTGATGACGAAGAATTTACAGAGCAGCCATCAAGTATTAGACAGTGATCTAGGTTATTACATGCAAAAGTTTTTGGTCCAATAATTAACACCTCTGTTTTTTCAGTACTACAAGACTACATTAGCATAGACAGAGATGCAAAACAAACAGCAAGAGCTGCTGAAAGAATTAGAGGGAAAAGCAGCAATACAGGAGGACAAAAACAATTTATCAATGATGTAAATGCCATCTTGTGACGCCATTTAGCGTTCACACTGCAGTGCTTGCCCTCAGGAAGCACGTCTGCTGGCACGGGAATATACTTATCATGGTGGGCACGTACTTGACCCCCCCCCCCCCCCCCCCACACACACACACACACACACACACACACACAATCTGCTAACCCTTTGCTCTGTCTCTCCTGCTTCACCAGCTCTGGGGCGAGCGATGGGCTACGAAAGACTAATGCATCTTCAACGGCATGTGTGAAATCAAATTAGTGTATAGTCATCCTAGTATGAACCAGGCTTGCCCTAAACAAGAGCCAGAGACTCAAATTTACTAAGCCCTTTTCCAACCATTGTAATATTTTTCAACCCTAGAGGTGCATTCAAAATGATTGGGTTGACAAGTTCACATGGGCGAAAACAGATAACCCTACCTTCTTCTCTAGCAAATGGCTGTTGCTTTAAACTACAGAAGTTTGCTACGGACATGGTATACTTTGCCTTATTCGTATTTTCTGTCTAATTCTGACAGAATTAGAAATAAAATTGCAGTTATGATGTGCCAAATAGGCATGTCAGTCAAACGTTCATCAGTGGCTTCCATGAGTAAACTATTCAATTTTTTTTTAACCCAATTGCCAACTGGATAAAGAAAAACATTTGGGGAAAAAAGAAAACAAAAATGTTAAAAAAGCAGTTTGAAGGTTATTTATATTTCAATGATTATGTACTTGGATAACATCGAGGATGTAATTTGACTGACTGTAAATACCTGATGAAGGTCATGGGACTGAAAAGTTGCTTAATTTTACAAATTTTTTGCAAGCTGGGAAAGTGTGTGGGATTTTTTTTTGTTTCAATAAGACTATTTAAAACTGATTATGTATTATTTTATTGCTATATTTACCTAATATTTTAAAAATTAATTAAATAATTTGACATTTAAAGAAGTTTATTTTATCCAGTTCCTAAAATGTAGTTAAATCTAACAATAAATAAATCAATTAACTGACAAATAAACAGATATCCTCAATTTATTTAAATTCATTATTTGTCTATTTGAATTAGCTTAATTTTAAAATTATTTATGTTATGTTTAACCATATTTTAAAACATGAATTAAACTATTTTAAATGTGGCTTTTATGGATTTATTCATTTGAAAATTAATTCATTTAATTTTTTTTTAATGTAAAAAAACTGATTCCTTCATTTGATTTTTTATTTGATTTACAAGTGGCACTTGTAAACGTCCATTAATTAAAATGTGATGAGACATTGTAATAGGCATGGATAACATGATGACAGAATCATTTCAGTTTCTTTTACACTTATAGAGCACTATCTGTGTCAAACCACCACCATACTGCAGTTACACGAAACACAAGACTGGTTGACTTGCATATAAGTGGCATCTGTGACAATTACAAAGTGCTTCGGTACAGTAGCATGCATAGTAGAGTTAGATGAAGAGGAGGCAGGTGATCAGTCTTAAGCTTGCCTGTAGAGAGTTACCACGTGGCTGACTAACAAAGACAGATTAGCATCCTAAAGGTATGGCGTTAAGCTAGAGATCCTCAACATGACTTAGTGTTGCTAATGTACCATAGAGTTAAAGAAATCACATGATGTGTTGAGGAAGACATCGATCTTCGGCTTTCTTATGAAACTCCAAGTAACTCAGTTATCAACAAAAGAAGATGATTAAATTTTGATGCTAAATGCTAATATACATCACTGTGGTGGAAAAAGCATCCCGCAGACTGGATTGCGTTTGAAAAGAGCAGTGTTTGCAAAGCCAAACTCTAAAATCGAGTGCCCTCTCCTTGAAGGATGAGTAATACTTGAGATGCAGGATGTTTCCTCTCATGCCAAGCTTTTCAGCAGAGCGCACATCCCTCATAGGAGGTTCTCTTTACCGTATTGACTGGGGATAAGTTTGTCACAGGATCCGGATTAAAGTCTTAGGCCTATCTGTAAAATGGAGGAGAAAGGAGGGGTGGAGGAGGGAGGGCAGAGGTTTGTTTACCTATATTGGCTGCTGTGTACCGAAGGAAAGCGGTGGATGAGAGAAGGAAAAAGTAGGACTCCTGTTCCAATGTCACCTCCAGATTGGACATCTCAGCTGAGACAGATAACACACACGGTGCTCTTAATTAATCATCAGCGCCATATCGATGTGTCAATAAGCCCTCACTTGTCAGCTCACCACCCGCCCTCCATTAAACCTGGAAGCCCTGGAGTTCTAATTTAGCTTCTCCTGCGATGCTCCTTGGCTGCCTGAATACAGTGCGGCAACCTATGGCATGTCACTCAAGCCAAGCTCTCAGGCACTTTTACATTCAAAATGTTGAAGGACAAAAGCCTCCTTTCCACTTCAGATGCCTTTCACCTTTGGAAAAGCTTTCAATCAGAACCAAAATAGCGGTGTTTACTCTCGAACCTAGCCAAGACACGTTTGCAGATACGCAGACAATATGATGTTCGCAGTGGACAACAGTGTCGCTTTACCTTTGGAGCCGGCATTTAATCCGCTTCAAATCCTATTAGAAAAGAGATCGAGCCTGTTCGGCCCAAATGCAGATCAAACGTTACCTATGTCTCTGTTCTCACCAAATGCAAATGTTGTTCTCCCCCTGAAACCTAATGAATAGTAAATGAACGAAACATAGTGGTGGAGTTTGCATGCAGATTACCTGCCCAAAGACCTGAGCCTAATTATTATTCATGTTTACAAACTTTCATCTCCTGAGGACGGCCCCGCCTGCGACAGCGCATACATAATGAGCAAACAGACCACGCTCTTCATGTGGATCCGGACATGCATTTATTCATGTAGCCCACACACGCACACACATATTCACTTACAAAACACACAGCACTCGTTGTGTCTCAGGGGACCAGACATTTATGAAGACGCCAGTTCGATGGCATTATGGCAGCATTACGCATTCTTGGCTGCAGCTTCCCTCCGATACGACCGGTGTCCTGTCCCACTTTTGCATTGCTTAAGAAGGTCTGTCTCCACAAGCCTCAAGGGAGATGCAGGAAGAAGCCTTGGCCGTCACGGTCTTGCGCGGCATCCCGGCACCGAGAGGCTCTCGTTGATTCTCAAGCCATATGGACGGCGGCAAGCAGTGTGTGTACGTTTGTGCGAATGTGCAATGAGGCAGGCTGCAGAATGAAGAGAATGAAAACCCTACAGATGAGACAGCAAGAGCTATTCCTCTGGCCACGGGTTCTCTGTGGGCTATTGATTGAGTATGCTTAGACCCCGGGAAAAACTATTTTTCCTCTGGATCCCTTTTTGTGTGTGCGCTTGTGTATTTGCCGGATAAAATCTTCCATAAAGCATCTTCAAACTCCACTCATTAACCTTGTGCCACGGCGGATGTGGTTTATAGCGCTCGGGCTTCGAAACGTAGGGCTGTAATTCCAGACCTTCATGTTTCAAAGGCTGATTTCGCATTCTGCATAGCTTCCAGCTCTTATATATTAATTTCTTGCAGTTAAAGAGTGACTCATAAGTCAATGGCTGCAAAATGTAAGAGGATCTATAAAGTAAAGATCAGTGTGGTGTATTTGATTTGTCTTTAGTGAAGATGGGCTCCTCAACTTCATTATGAAGCATTAAATCATTCTGAGTACGCTAGATTATAAAATATTAAAAGTGAAAGACTCACACTGAGGTCTGTGGCTATCAATACAATTTAGGAGGTTAACATCAATAAAGTTGATATATACACAGAGTTCATATACACTGAACAAAATTATAAACGCAATTTTTTTTTAGCCCCCATTTTTCATGAGCTGAACTCAAAGATCTAAGACTTTTTCTATGTACACAAAAGGCCTTTTTCTATCAAATATTGTTCACAAATCTGTCTAAATCTGTTTTAGTGAGCACTTCTCCTTTGCCGAGATAATCCATCCACCTCACAGGTGTGGCATATCAAAATGCTGATTAGACAGCATGATTATTGCACAGGTGTGTCTTAGGCTGGCCACAATAAAAGGCCACTCTAAAATGTGAAGTTTTACTGTATTGGGCGAAAACCAGTCAGTATCTGGTGTGACCACCATTTGCCTAACACAGTGCAATACATCTGATCAGGTTGTTGATTGTGGCCTGTGCAATGTTGGTCCACTCCTCTTCAATGGCTGTCCGAAGTTGCTGGATATTGGCAGGAACTGGAACACGCTATCGTATACACCGGTCCAGAGCATCCCAAACATGCTCAATGGGTGACATGTCCGGTGAGTATGCTGGCCATGCAAGAACTGGGATATTTTCAGCTTCCAGGAATTGTGCACTGATCCTTGCAACATGGGGCCGTGCATTATCATGCTGCAAGGTGAGGTGATGGTCGTGGATGAATGGCACAACAATGAGCCTCAGGATCTCATCACGGTATCTCTGTGCATTCAAAATGCCATCAATAAAATGCACCTGTGTTCATTGTCCATAACATACGCCTGCCCATACCAGAACCCCACTGTCACCATGGGCCACTCGATCCACAACGTTGACATCAGCAAACCGCTCACCCACACGACGCCATACACGCTGTCTGCCATCTGCCCTGTACAGTGAAAACCGGGATTCATCCGTGAAGAGAACACCTGTCCAAAGTGCCAGACGCCATCGAATGTGAGCATTTGCCCACTCAAGTCGGTTACGATGACGAACTGCAGTCAGGTCGAGACCTGATGAGGACGACAAGCATGCAGATGAGCTTCCCTGAGATGGTTTCTGATAGTTTGTGCAGAAATTCTTTGGTTATGCAAACCGATTGTTGCAGCAGCTGTCCGGGTGGCTGGTCTCAGACGATCTTGGAGGTGAAGATGCTGGATGTAGAGGTCCTGGGCTGGTGTGGTTACATGTGGTCTGCGTTTGGGAGGCTGGATGGATGTACTGCTGAATTCTCTGAAACACCTTTGGAGATGGCTTATGGTAGAGAAATGAACATTCAATTCACGGGCAACAACTCTGGTGGACATTCCTGCAGTCAGAATGCCAATTGCACGCTCCCTCAAAACTTGCGACATCTGTGGCATTGTGCTGTGATAAAACTGCACATTTTAGAGTGGCCTTTTATTGTGGCCAGCCTAAGGCACACCTGTGCAATAATCATGCTGTCTAATCAGCATCTTGATATGCCACACCTGTGAGGTGGATGGATTATCTAGGGCTAGGCAAAGGAGAAGTGCTCACTAACACAGATTTAGACAGATTTGTGAACAATATTTGAGAGAAATAGGCCTTTTGTGTACATAGAAAAAGAGTTCAGCTCATGAAAAATGGGGACAAAAGCAAAAGTGTTGCGTTTATAATTTTGTTCAGTGTATATAATATGCACTTAACAGCATGCTTGGCACTTTTTGTCCTCTCATCAAATGTTTGTCAGTTTTGCTCTATTTTCTGGCCATCTGCTTGGGTCTGAGAGTAAAAAAAATAAAAAGACTATTCTAAAAAAGACCCTATTCAGGGTAGGGGGTCTGAGTAAAGTTACAGCCCCCAACCACAATCCCACTCACCTTGGCTACATGCTGCAGGTCGTGACACTTAAGGATGCTTCAAGGGTTTTGTGGATGACACACTGTCCTGGATAGAAATATTAACACCCCAAAGAGCCATCTGCAAGAAACCTGTGCAACTCTTGTGTTAGCCTGCTATTTTATAACAATTAAAATATATTAATATATTAATATATTAATATATATATATATATATATATATATATATACATTTTATGCTGATTAAAAGCAAATATTACAAGGCCATTTTAAATTCTTTAAATTCATATTTATAAAGAATGCATTGATTTTTGTACAAATCTGTGCATCTGTCAAAACACCATACATAATTAACAGTGTTATACTATTATCCATTATAACATTAATTATGCATTATAATATTACTCATGATATTATAATTTTAACAGCTTAACGGCAGCATACTGTCTAATTCCTGAAAATATTACACACGTCATCACACCAGTGAGAATAGCACTGATGAATAGGATTAATAATACATTAGGGTGCAACTTTGTCCTTGAGCCCGACCACTGCACTGAGAAGCAGGGCTTGAATAACTAGATTTGAACTGCAAATTTTAAAGGGCTGTATTATGGAAAACAGGATTTGCTTTGCTTTTCCGAAATAAGCATGTACGGCATGAACTGTACAAAATGTTTACATACTGTAGACGATGAAAAAAGATCATATTGAAATGCAAAAATGGGCCATTGGGAAACTGTCACAGTATTGACGTCCTCGACAAAAGCATATTAACAGAACACATATTTACAACTTACAAAAGCATCAAAACTGACATGTAGAAATCGAAGTGTAAAAAGGTACGCTTCATTGATTTGCAGCCATAAAACGATTGAAAGTTCTTAATTTTCATGGAGATTTGACCATTTTAAGAGCAATTTTAAAGGTGAAAGCAGCTATTGAGCAGTCTTTAACATAATACAAATGATTTTCTTTCCTCTTTGTAAATGTAGACATATGGTATACATATAAAAATGGTAAATACTCACTGTATTGATGTCTGAACACTGCCCATATTTACAGCGAATCAAGGCTATGAAACTGACAAATATAAATATTGATTTTCATTTTTAAAAGTTTAATTATAAAAGTCACACATACTTTTTACACTGATTTGCAGACATAAAATGACAAAGTTTTTAATTTTCAACAAGGATTTACAAGCAATAGCGACCATAATTGAGCAATGTTTGACTGCACAAGTGAACAGATATAATCAGTAACTATCAATGAAAGTGAGAACATTATACACTTCTTGTCAAACGCTACAATCGAATGAAAGGAAGAAGGTAATTGTACCCGTAAGCAATTTTCTGTCATAAATTACCTGTCTCTGCCTGTGTAAAGGACGATCTGGCATACAACGTTTGATGGATACTGCAGAAAACATATCAGAAATACAGCAAATAGCAAGTTCATGATGAAGCTTGATGCAATGCTAGGACTTAAGCACAAATGCTTTCCATCAGGGTCATTTTTAGAGGTAGTAAACTGATTCGCTGCCAAAATGGAATGACATCTTATTTGTAGCACCAGGACATCCAATTTGCGGCCAGACGCTCAATGCATTAGGGCGGTAGGAACAAACCAGGTGGCTGACCTGCTGATTTGTGCTTAGCATAAAGGTCAAAATGTCAGTAAATAACAGTAAATGGTCATGTGACACTAAATTGGGACAGCAAAAATTTATAGGACTTCAAGAAAACTGATATCCAAAAGTGGATATGTTCTTTTGCATAAGAAACACTGCACTGTCAACAAACTCTTGGAACAGAACACTTGTGCTTGATGTCCAATACAGCGTAGCCAACATGGGAAGAAATGTGATATGGGAAGTACCTTGTGTACCTGAGAGGCAAAGTCTAGCCATAAGTACGGTGGACGAGAAGTGCAAAACAAATCACGATTCTGAAAACAAAATAACAAATTACAAACGCAAATGCAAATCTAAAAACAAAACAACAATTCAGAAAACATAACAACAATTCAGAAAACATTATAACAATAAGAAAACACAAATCCGAAAACAAAATAACAAATCAGAAAACACAACGACAAATCAGACAAACCGGAAGAGGTAGGTATAGTTTGAGACAGCGCCATTGGTTTGGGAATAGATTACTCATCGCTGACTGGACGAGACATCTGTCAATCAAGGTGTACAGGACGAACGAGAAGAAGAACAGTAGAGTCAATTAAGCCATCAGCTTCAGTGGTGCAGATGATAGGTCGCGTGTCACTGTATTTTTGGACGCGATCGACCAGGTTCGAGTCCGCCTTTTGCCAAACGTCTTTTTTTCTCCCTTTTCAAATCTCGTATCGCATCGGAAAGGCATCTATTTTCAAAAAAAATTAAGGAAATAATTCAAAGTTGAAAATAAAGTATTGGGTAGGGTTAGGGTAGGTGTAGGGAGGGCTTTATTGTACCAATAAGGTGGCATCAATTTGAATTAAAATTATAATTTACACTCAATACGTTATTATTGCATACTGTTTTTTTTTTTTTACTACAATACTGAGGTGCAGATAATTGCCACTATTGTGTTTTCTGACTTGTTATTTTGTTTTCGGATTTGTCGTTGTGTTTTCTGATTTGTTATTTTGTTTTCGGATTTGTCATTGTGTTTTCTTATTGTTATAATGTTTTTGGAATTGTTGTTGTGTTTTCTGAATTGTTATTTTTGTTTTTTAGATTTGCATTTGCGTTTGTAATTTGTTATTTTGTTTTCAGAATCGTGATTTGTTTTGCACTTCTCGGCCACCGTACATAAGTAAATGGAATGACCTCACACTGTGGTTCATCCTTGATCTCACCACTCAGCTCTGACTTCACACCTGGCTTTGCATGACCCGGGCTCAGGGTAAGAACATGGGCCCTCAGGAAAAGAGCACCAGGGTTCAGGTAACAAATACAAAGAGCTTATCTTTTTATTCACTACAAATACTGATGAAGTCTCAGGTGTTACATGGAATGGATCTCGATGTAGGATATGGTGAAAATGACATGCGATTGTTGACTCTACAACCGAACAGAAGTTGTCAGACTTGTGAATACAGTCACGTATCAATAGACTTTGACAACGGCACGTTTTACAATCAATTGACTTTGCATGCACTTTTTCAATAGGACAGACGGAATTATTCGGCACATGTTCATCCATACCATTGTGATAATGCGGGCTTGCTCTCAACCTTATCTGAGACAATCCATATTTCCACCCCCTGCGCTTGTTCTGGAGACTTCTTGGCTGCCCTTCATTGAAGGAAAGGTGAAAATTGGGTCTCTCTCTCTCTTTCTCGAAGCCAGCAGACGAGCACACCTGCAGAACGTCCCCTGAGACCTGCAGATTATGCATCCCTCCCTCCAATTCCTCGACATCCCCTACCTCACTCTCCGGTAGAAGGACAGAGGGCATCTCCCACCGAAGGTCAACAAGAATGAGATCCGTCATGGGACCGGTGCAGGAGGGGACTGCGTCGATGCATTAAAACATTAAGATGCATTAAGATGCGATGCCTGAGAGAGCAACTAAAAACATTGGGGTACGAAATGACATTTTAATTACAGAACAAGCAAATTACAGCAACTGAAATAGATGGAAACACATTGTTATGTATTATGTATGGCACAGGCAGTCAGATTCTTTAGAAAAGCCTCCCTGTGGGTCACCTTTGTTATTGACCTATGTAGCTATATTAGATGGAGAACAAGAAATTATAGATATCTGTCCCCCATAAATCAAGAAATATCTGTTAATGTGAGCATTTATGTGTGTGTTTTTAGTTACTTTATATTGACTGCAGCCAAATTTACCTTGTGGGATCAGGATCTGCTTTAAGTGGCTTTGATCAAGTTCTACAGCAGATCAATAAAGGACTCCATATTTTCCTCTGATCTTCACATACACAAACTTCCAAATTTATTGAAGCAACTCTTTAGAAATGTTACCCAAGTGGATGGGTCGAGTAATAATAACAATAGATCCTTTGCTAAGCTCTGCACCTCTTGGTAACTGCTGCCAACTCAACTTTATAACATTTCATTATAATAAACTAGAGATTTGCCTTAAATCAGTGTGCCTTATAGATAAAATGTGCTCATGAAGTGGCAAACATTGATTGGGCTGGAATGAATGGTGACATTGAAAATAATTTTCGTCTGCCTTTTTACCCCGAAGAAATAGTTTAACTACACAAAAAGAAGAATCGTTCCACACTTTTGGAACATTGAAATGTAAAAGTTTCCAGTTGTTTGAAATGAAATGTTTGGGAAAAAAAGAAAAGAAAAAAAGATAGCGATCAGCCCACAAAGAGTGTTTTTATAATTAACTGAGCATAACTACAGCATAACATTTTAAATGTAAGGGCATGTGGAAAAATCATACAGTAAGTGAAGCAAATGCTTCTCACATTCAGCTGAAAAAAAAAATAATAATAATTTGAAAGCAAATTTGATCACATTGGTGCAAGTAAACTGAACCGGTTTCTACATTTCTATGGTACTGTGAACTCTTCAGTTACTCTCTGACCTAAATAAATACGCAAATTAAATTACATTAATTTAGCAACAACTAAAAGGAATAGTTCAGCAAAAATGTCAAATCTGTCATTAATTATTCGCGCTCATGTTGTTCTAAACCTGTAAGACCTTCGTTTAGAAAGGTATTAAGGACATCGTTAAAATAGTCCATGTGACATCAGTGGTTCAACCTTAATTTTATGAAGCTACGAGAATACTTTTTGTGTGCAAAGAAAACAAAAAATACTTTATTCAACAAGTTTTTATCATCGTGGTACTGTTGTAAAAGCACGTCGAAGACTGACAAAGGAATTGAAAAGAAATTGTTGAATAAAGTCTTTATTTTTGTTTTCAGAAAGCTCTTGGATTTCATCAAAATATTTTTAATTTGTGTTCTGAAGAACACAATGGGTGAATCTCTTTAAAGGTGACATATCATGAAAATCTGACTTTTCCAGTTTTTAAGTGCTATAATCAGGTCCCCAGTGCATCTGCCAACCAAGGAAACATGAAAAAGATTAACCCAGTAACTTTGTTTTAGAAAGCCTTTTTCTGCAAGCTTCTGAAAAAACGTCTTAGGTTACGTATGTAACCCCAGTTCCTCGAAGGAACGAGTCGCTGCGTCAGGAGACGCTTTGGGGAACGCCTTCAGCGTAACCAGCTCTGAATACTAATGAAATCTGTCCAATGGATGGGAGGGACGTCACGGGCGAGGTGGCGTAATGACCAGCTGGTATAAAAGCACGTGCGGTGAAACTGGCGTCAGCTTCTAGAATGAAGCAAGCGCTGGCAGGGATGCCGGAAGTGTGACCTCGCGACGCAGCGTCTCGTTCGCTCTTCAGGAACTCGAGCTGCGTAAGGAGACTCTTTGGGGAACTAGATGGCACCAGACTTCCAAGTCTCTGCCCTGTGTGTATCCATACGGAGCACAGCTAGGGCGAGAGAACGGAAGAGCCTGGAGTGGCTCGCATGTCCAGGCCGTGAAACCTAACAAAGGTCAGGGGCGTAGACCATCCCGCAGTGTTGCAGATGTCCTGGATAGGGGCACCTGCGAGAAAGGCCTTGGAGGCCACACACTCCTCGTGGAATGAGCCTTGAGATCTGAGATCTCCTCAATAGGCTCGAATGGAGGCCTACAGAGAGCATCAATACCACAGCCAAGTCCCAAGGGGGGACCTGGGACCGTACTGGAGGCCTAAGCCTCAGTGCACCACGGAGGAAACGTGTAACTAGCGGGTGTCTGCCCACTGTCTGTCCACCAAGAAGGGTGTGGTAGGCCTAAATTGCCGCCACAAAAACCTTCAAGGTGGAGTGGGCTAACCCTGCGGAGAGTCGAGCCTGCAGGAACTCCAGCACTGTACCAACCGGGCAGTTAACAGGGTCGAGCTGGCGATCTCTGCACCATGAAGTGAAGAGTCTCCACTTCAGGGCGTTTAGTCTCCTCGTAGAGGGAGCTCTGGATTGGAGAATGGTCTCAACAACCTCGGTTGAGAGACCGGAAGCTACGAGCCGTGTCCCCTCATGGGCCACACCCACAGCTTCCACAACTCGGGGCGGGGATGCACAAGGTGCCTCTTGCCTGTGAGAGGAGATCCCTCCTGACTGGAATCTCCCATGGAGAGCCGTCGAGGAGGGAAATCAGGTCCGAGAACCATACTCGGCCAGGCCAGAACGGGGCTACTAATAGCAGCCAGAGTCTGTCCCGGCGCACTCCCTCCAGAACTCCGGGGAGCAGAGCAATCGGGGGAAAGGCGTACAGACGAAGCCTCGGCCACGTCTGTAACATGGCATCCAGCCCCAGCGGAGCTCAAAGTTGAGGGGAGCAATGGCAGCTCGACCAACAAGGAGAGCTCGGCCTCATAGCCCACACAAGGATCTGGTGCGCCAGCCTGTACAGGGGGCGCGACCGCAGACCTACTTGGTGGTTGCTATAAGAGACCACCGATGTGTTGTCGGTGCAAACTAACACATGGCAACCTCTTAGGTCTGGGAAAAAGTATTTCAGAGCCTGAAACATGGCCAGCATCTCGAGCCTGAGCACGTGCCAAGCGAGATGATGACCCCTCCACAGACTGTGGGCAGGGTGGCCACTCATGACCGGTGAATCATTGAACTCATGGAAGGCCCCCGAATGCAGGCAATCAGCCCGCTCGAGAGCCGCCTCCGCGTGTCCCGCTCCCAAGCAAACACACACAAGCTGTGTGTATCCCCCGCACACAAAAACATTTGCAGGGAGGAACACACAGCTTGTATTGCGCTTCTCCCACATTCCTAGCCTTAAACTGGCTCTTTTAGACATAGTTAAAGACAGACAACAGTAAATAAGACTGACAGAAACACAGAGCGCTAGCTGAATGACAGAAAGCTGACGGCGGTTTCACCACACGTGCTTTTATACCAGCTGGTCATTACGTCACCTCGCCCGTGACGTCCCTCCCATCCATTGGACAGATTTCATTAGTATTCAGAGCCGGTTACGCTGAAGGCGTTCCCCAAAGTGTCTCCTGACGCAGCTCGAGTTCCTGAAGAGGAACGAGCACGTCTGATTTCGCTCCCTTGGTGAAGTGGCAAAGGAATCTCATTATAATATTACCACCCCTTAATCTATAAATTTCCACACACGGCGCCGTCATATTGATTTCGCAAGCGATAGCGGTGTACCAGTTCTAATGCCATGGGAAAAGTTTGAGCAAAACATTCTAGCTGTTCTGCCTTTGGCTGCACAGACGAGCACAGAACACTATTTAGTCCCAGCCTCAGAGGAGACAAGAGAGCAGTGGATTTATTGATTTTTTTACTGTATGCTGCTGCCACACAGATCTAAAATAATCATGCAATTTATTTCCCAGCTGTTTACCTTCACAGACATAACTGACTGTTTTTGTAACTTGTGTGTGTTTTAACGTAAACTTGTGTGTGAATGAGAACTTAGTTTACTCACATGCTGTTACAGCCGCATTCAGTCCATGTGCTTCGGATGTGTGCGCTCAGAAAACCGTATATCAGAAGTTTAAACTCGTATGGTTTAAAATGCATTAAAATGCATGCTCATATGCATTAAAATGCAAAATGCATTTCAGCACGATAAACATGATAATCAGAGCCAAAACAGATGTTTTTAGCAGGTACGAGCTGAAATGGCGCAGCGCTATTCTGGAAAGGGGGCGGGAGCAGTAGCTCATTTGGATTTAAAGAAACAGGCACGAAAATCCAAGTGTTTCTGCTTCCACTCAAAATAGGCATTTTCAAAATGATATAATAAATTATCTGTGGGGTATTTTGAGCTGAAACTTCATAGACACATTCTGGGGACACATGATACTTATATTACATATTGTTAAAAGGGGCATAATATGTCTCCTTTAAATTACCTTGGAGCAAATGTGAGTGTTGTTACTGATGTTCTACATATTGGGAATAAGGAGTGAAACAATTCTGAGAAATGTGGGGGGGAGACAAGGCAACAATATTTTACAGAGAACTACCTGAAAAAATGGTGGGTGCAAAGTAATATTGGTCAGTAAATTTAAATTTCACTCGGGCAACCCTGGTGCACAGTGATGATAACTGAAAGGTTGATCATTGGACATTTGCTAAGCCCTGCCTTAAGCCAGTCTGCCAAAAGTGTCTGCTAAATTACTACTTCCTTACATAGTGTTCAGTACATACAAAATCTACTCAATGCTAAATGCATGCTCATTTTTGGACCTTTCTGAATAAAAGCATAATTTCACAAGATCAAAGTGCCTTGACTTCAAAATCCAGTCTGTTCTACAGTCTATAAAGAAAAGAAAAAAAAGATATCCATATTGAGAGCACAGGTGTAAAAATACAACAGGAATTACAGGGGGAAACAATCTTTTGCTGTGTCCCGCGAGATGAAATGGACATGAGAGACAGAGGAAGATAGAGAGAGGAAAGCAGATTGACAAAGAGGACAAGACCACAAGGAACGTCCAGCCATCTGAGATAGAAAAGTCTGAAAAAAAGAAATGAAATAGATTCTAGTATGAGACTTTCACATAGAGAAAATGTCAGAAAACAAGTAATAGAGCAGGAAAACAATTGGAGAAGGTGAAGAAGGCAAACAGCACAGGTGGCAAACAAATTAATTATTCCATTAGCAGAGCTGATTATTGCTATTTGTGCTATTCTAAGCAGTTCCCTTAGTGAAACAGATGTTTCTCTATATATTTACAGGCACATTATTTGAAATAGGCTTGTAAGGGCTTTATTCTTTATCTTTATTACTGAAGATATAAGCCATAAAAATATATATATATTTGGCTCACATGCTTGTTTTTATGATAAAATGCCTTCATCTTTTTTTAAAGAAACTTCCTGACCTCTGCAGGTCCTCGAGGGACGGAAACAATTATATCAAATTCACCTGTAAACAAGCCTAACTGGCTTTTTTTAACCTAACAAAGGAAGTGAGGGAATGGGCAGTCGGTCTCTGAAGTGTTGCTCTGTGCTTTGTGCTCCTGTAAAGGTGCAAGATCCAACTGCCGCTGCAGTAATAAGCACCATCTTTCTACCGCATTGTCGCACACCTTCACAATCTCTCCTTCTTAATTTGCTCCCCACGGAGCAGTGAATGATTTCGTCTGTTCTATCCTTTATATTAAACATTTCACCCTATTAGCTCTCAATAATCATTTTCTGCTGCCACAGACAAGGTGATTTCCCCAGGCGCATAAAAACACAATAACATCAGCCCCGTTGCCGAGCTAATATTGCCATCATTCGTTTTTATGTGTCTCCCGCAGCCTGGGGAAAACACCTCCTAAGAACTCACTCTCTCTCTTTCTAGTCTTATGAAGCAAACCCAGAGCACGTAGCATTTGTACCTTTCAAAAGTTGCAGAGAATCCAATTTTCTGCAGCGCTAGCAAAAAGTCGCCATATGAAGGAGGGAAAAAATCAAGCGCCAGAAAGGGACCTAATTTTGTCCTTCCTTCACTGTACAGATAGGTAACATAATCCTCCTCTTCACACACCAAAAAGGACAGTAACCCAGAACTAAATGTCCCTTAAATAAGCTCCTGGAACATGAGGCAAAGCTTTCAAGGAGGTTTTTGTCACTCTTAAATCCTACAATGCTTCATCCTTTGAGAATAAATAAGTGTTTGTGTAATTGCACTAACACAATTGAATATCAGCACGGCTATAATTTATTAATTACAATTATTATTTTCTAGTTTAGATAGACAGAGATAAAAAAAAATAACTATATATATATATTATACACATATACAGTCATGGCCAAAAATATCAGAACTCTTGGTAAATATGATCAAAGAAGGCTGTGAAAATTAATCTGCATTGTTAATCCTTTTGATCTTTTATTGTAAAAATTCACAAAAATCTAACCTTCCATTGTATACTAAGAATTTAAAATGGGGGGGGGGGGGGGTATCATTATGAAATAAATGTTTTTCTCTGATACACATTGGCCACACATCACGACACCCTTTTATTCGATACTTTTTGAAACCTCCATTTGCCAGTTTAACAGCTTTAAATTTTCTCCTATAATGCCTGATGAGGTTAGAGAACACCTGACAAGAGATCAGAGACCATTCCTTCATCCAGAATCACTCCAGACCCTTTAGATTCCCAGCTCCATGACGGTGCTTCTCCTCTTCAGTTCACCTCACTCATTTTCTACAGGGTTCAGGTCAGAGGACTGGAATGGCCATAGCAGAAGCTTGGTTTTGTGCTCAGTGAGCCATTTTTGTGTTTTTTTTGAGGATTTTGTTTGGATTATTGTACGGTTGGAGTCTTTAGCCACTCAAACTCTCTTTCTCACCTTGCATTAGGATGATATAGACACTCGTCCTTTTCCAGGCAGTTTCATAACATTTTATGTTGATTGGAAATTCTTAATTATTGCCCTGATGGTGGAAATGGGAATTTTCACTGCTCTAGCTCTTTTCTTAAAGCCACTTCACTAATTTGTGAAGCTCAATTATCTTTTGCTGCACATCAGAAATATATTCTTTGGTTTTTCTCATTGTGATGGATGATTAAGGGAATTTGGGCTTTGTTTTCCCTCCTATTTGTATTTCTGTGAAACAGGAAGGCATGGCTGGATAATTTCATGTTCATAATCACCCTGGAGTCCTCAAAATTATGAGTATGAATGGGAATATACTTCCGAGATATTTTACTCATAAGAATTTCTAGGGCTGCCAATAATTGTGACCAACGTGTAGTTGAGAAAAACATTTATTTCATAATGAGATTTACCCCATTTTAAATTCTTATTATCCAATGAAAGGTTAGATTTTGTGAATTTCTTTAATAAAAGATCAAAAGGATTAACAATGCAGATTAATTTTCACAGCCTTCTTTGATCATATTTACCAAGAATGCCGATATTTTTGGCCATGACTGTATAGATAGATATGCACACATACACATACATATACATACAAATACACAATATATGTATATATATATATATATAGTCATTTACATACACTTTGTTTACATTTTCAAACACACAGTCAACATACAGTATATAAGACAATACATTTATATACTGTAATTGCAATTAATAAAAAAAAATCATTAACAATTAACTTATTAAATATGTCCTTACATCATCAATGGCTAGCCATGCATTCAAGGATTTTAAATGCCAAGGATTTTAAATGTGTAGGCCAGGAACCACCCGACACAAAGTGCATTTAAAATCCTTTAATGAATTATAGCATGTATTTCAATTAATTATCGATCGATCATTTAAGAGAGAGAGACAGCGAGAGAGAGATGTCAGTTGTGTGTACCTGCTTGCTGCGTCTGCACGTCTCTCTGTACAAACAATTACTTCAAACACATCGATTTTACCACCTCGTTGCTGGGGAATATTATGTAGCGATCTAGTATCTAGGCTAGTTTATTAATAAAAATTGCTGTGAAGCGTTGACAAGTTTATGTGTGTGTGTGCAGCGCAATCAGCAATCTTCAAACTCACTCTCTCTCTCTGTGTGTGTGTGTGTGTGTGCGCGAGTGATGCGTGTTGGTTTGTGTGCATCAATTAAAGCAGCGCATTAATATGGAAAGGTTAAACTGACTTGGAATTACCTGTGCATTAAACAGTTTTACTGCATACCTGCCAGCCAATCAGAATCCAGTATTCAGACAGACCATGGAATAAATAATTATAATCAGAAATAATAAACAAGAGCTGTGCAGATATTCAACCCAACAACTGAAATGCAAGTACAGATTAATACAGAATACAGTTAATACTGAGTAACATTTTTAGATAAAATATTGCCAGTAATTATGTCTATTTTTTACCTATGCCAAAAAACAAACATCAGTGTCAGTCCTCTGTCATGTGTGTCTTGTGTTCCCGCCTCTTGTGTCCTTATTTGGTTTGTTTCCAGTCCTTGTTTAGTGTCATTATTAGTTCATTCTTGTCCAGCTGTGTTTGTCTTATTATCTATGATTAACAGTTCCTGTCTGTTTAGTTAGTGTCACCTGGTCTACTTGTTACTCCCCGGTGTTCCTGTCTGTGTCTATCTTGCCTTGCCTTGCCCTGCCTTGTTTGGAGTCATTAAAGACTGTTATTTGAGTTTATCTTCGTCTTCGTGTTCCTCGTTCATCCCTGCTGTGTGCACCGTGACAATGTGCATGCAAAATAAATACAGAGATGTTTTGTTCGTGTTAATCTGTGTTTTTGAACTAATCGATTATCGAAGTGATTAATTCGTTGACTCATAAAGAAAGTCACTTCTTTAGTTCCTGAATGAAATGTTGTTTTTGAAAGAATCACTTGAGTGAATGATGCAAAAATTCACTTTTAAAGAAAGTCACTTGTCACTACCTTCTAGCATAACTACTGTATAACCTGCAGAAAGAGTCACTGAAAAGTCCCACCACTAACACACAGACTGACAGTCTGTCTGAAACATGTTAACACAGACAAGTGGAGTGATATGAACTGAAAACAATAACTGTTATGATGTTATCTTTTTCATTTCAAGTGATATTTACACTATACTCTTAGAGGGGTAGTTCACCCAAAAATAAAAAATTGTTGTTTAAATGCTTACCGCCCAGGGCATAAAAGATGTAGGTGACTTTGTTTCTTCAGTACAACACAAACAAAGATTTTTAACTCAAACCGTTGCAGTCTGTGAGTCATATAATGGCAGTCAATGGGACCCACGGCTTTGAGAGACAAAAAAACATACACAGCTCGTGACGATACATTGAAGTCTTAAGACACGAAACAGTCGGTCTGTGCAAGAAACTGAATGGTATTTATATAATTAATTTTTTACTTCTGATACACCGCAATGTCCAACTGTCCTGAGCGCGTTCACGACATCCGGCGCGTGACGGGTCAACATGCTCTGGCATAGTAGATGCATGCGCGGAAGGGGTCTGTCGCATGTATACGTCACTCATTGTTTAGATCGCCTCCGCATTTATTTGGTTTCCTGAGGGACACTGGTATAACAAATAGGATATAGAATACAGTTTTGGAAATAATTTTTATTAATTAAAAGGGAAGGGGAAGAAGAGAGATGGAAGTCTCCCTTCTAGTTATAGTTTATCTCTGTCTAGCACCGGTTCACACTCCATTACAGTAGGTGGTGGTAATGCACCATTGAATTTGGATACCAACCGCCATTAAACATCAAGGAAGAAGAAGAAGATCATCGCTTCCGCGCATGCGTCTACTATGCCAGAGCACGTTGACACGTCACACGCGGATGTTGTGAACACGCTCAGGACAGTTGGACATTACGGTGGACCAGAGGTAAAAAAAAAATAAAATTATATAAATACTGTTCAGTTTCTTGCACAGACCGATTGTTTCGTGTCTTAAGACCTCAATGTATCGTCACGAGCCACAGGGTTTAATTTGGTTTTGTCTCTCAAAGCCATGGGTCCCATTGACTGCCATAACTGACATAACTAACAGACTACAAAAATTTGAGTTAAAAATCTTCGTTTCAGTTCTACTGAAGAAGCAAAGTCACCTACATCTTGGATGCCCTGGGGGCAAGCAGATAAAAATCTAATTTTAATTTTTGGGTGAACTATCCCTTTAACCAAGAAAATGCCATTCGCAAATTCCCTGCATCCCACAATGTTTATCTCTAATATCAGTCAGGGTGATATCAGTGGTAATGACACGTATCATGCGTGATTGCTAAACCTCAGACTGACCCTTTCACTAATCAAAAGACTGAAACTGGTACACGCATGCTTTGTGTGTGATGAAATATGCAAAAGAAAAATCCTCTACGCAGGTCAGAACAGCTCACTACTTCATTACACATGCCGTGAAAGAAAACATCAGTATTTTTTACACCAAGGCATGCGGCAACTCTTCATCTAAGTGGTCTTAACAACACACCCTCCCTCTGGCATCTCTCGGTTTCTGCAGGGAGTGAGAAAAATCTCTCATTAGGAGCAGGTCCAGAACAATCACTCAATATCTGACTCACTGGCATCTCTGTGTTTTTGTTGATTGCAGGCAAAAGCAATCAAGAGATTCTTTCTCTGTCTCCCTCTCACTCCTGAATAGCTGATTACTTTTTTTTGTTAGGATTAGTGGCATCCATCTTATTCTTTATTCATGCGCTCTCATTAACACGGTGTGCTGAAAAGTGCCACTATCAAGCAGATGAACAAGAAGGCGGCACGCTTTTCTGATAATTGTAGAGAGGAAGGGATTTTAGCCAAGCTGGAACACGCTGCAAAATCCCATAATTCTCAGTCTGCTTGCTCGACGCATCCCCGGCACCTCCATGTTAATTGGAGGCAGACTTCAGGTGCAAACTCGCCAGCGTGAGGCAAAGATGAAATCAAATTACATGTCAGAGTCTGGACAAAGTGGGAGCTGATTGAGGAGTAAATGGAGGCTAATCTCCTCTGGTGTTTTCGGAGGCGTGTTGGCTGAGTTTCTCTGAGCTTCACCACCGAAGGCGAGAGGCAAGCTGAGAGCAATAAATAGAGCAGGAGGAAGCACAGGCTAGTGTGGGATCTAATCACACAGACAGTGTGAAGTGTTAAGGTATGACGATAGCGTCCTGACGTATGTGCAAAATGAAATACGGCCACATGATGTGGAAAATTTTTGCAGTATGAACTGTGCACAGTATGTACGTTTTCTACATCATCTGCCAAAATCTGCAACACACATCCAGAGCGCACTGCTCGGTCAATGAAGGTCTTGCTATAAGCTTTAAGGGATAGTTCGCCCAAAAATAAAGATTCCGTCATCATTGATTCATCCTTATGTTGTTCCAAACCTGTGTGACTTACTTTCTTCTGTGGAACATGAAGATATTTAAAAGAATATCTCAGCATTTTTGTACATAAAATTAAAGTCAGTGAAGTTCAATCTTGTTTGGTCCCCAGTGCTTTTCAAAATATCATTATTTTATGTTCTACTGAAGAAATAAAAAAAATATTGGTCAAAAATACAGTAGACAGTAAAATGTTTATACAGTTTAAAATAATTGTAATATATTTTAAAATGTATTTATTAATGTTATGGCAAATCTAAATATTTATTTTGACAGCTTTTTGTTTTTAACTAATTGCAAAAATATCCTTTTTTTAATTTAGTAAAAAAAAATCAAGTCATATTGATTATTCTTAGTAAGTTTTACTCAAACTAAAATGTCATGTTTTTTTACATAAATATTAAAAATGTTTAGACAAAAAAATTAAAAAGTGCAACATTTTTGAAGAATATTCCTGTTCATGAATACAGTAAAAATAGTAATATTCTGAAATATTATTACAAATAAAAACAAATCTGTTTTTTAAATTGAATGAATGAATGAATGCATTTTATATAGCATTTTATTGTGTATTGCTGTACACCCAAAGTGTTTTACAATCATGAGGGGGTTTCTCCTTAACCAACACCAAATAGAATTTCAAAGTACTTATAATAAATCATAAGTAATTAGAAAATATGCATTTTTGGACATAGGGTCTGTATCCTATGAAGCAACACGTTCGACTTGATCCTACATATCTGGTGTAATGAATGAACTGGATTTCACTGAAAGCAATATTAAAAATGGATTAAAAATGCAAAACAATCATTTGTTTCTGAAATGACACCAAAACACCAATTTGCTTGATTAAACAAGCATGTTAAGATCAATAATGTAATAAACTAATATTTAAAACATTTATTGCATAATGCATTCAATTTCAGACATTTTAAAAATCAAACAGTATACAGAATATACAGTATAGCTTTGCTCTAATTAAACATCTGTATGATGTTTAGAAGACACATTTAGCACATTCACAAACATGTGGGCAGCAACTAATTGATCACAAGCAACACATTATGTTATTATGCTCGTTATATAACAGATGTATTTCGCTCAGGTGAGAGAGAGAAAACGCGAAGGCACACTAGCCAACGCGCACAAATCTCCTTAGCACAATAGATAGTTCAATTAAAACTCTGCACACAGCAGAATTAATGTTGCTGATTACCTGCGAGCTTGATGGGAAAGACTGCAGGCGAATGCTATATATCAGATACCACCGACAGCACTTGAATTAGAAGCTGTAAAGTTGTTAATTAGAAACTCTGCTTTCAAGTTTGTTAATGGGCACCATATTAAACAAATCTTTGAGCAACTGTCTCTAAAGTAACTCCTTCACTAATTACTAAAGACTACAATAAGTACAACAGAAATTATCTGCTTCTAATTAGACCAGACTCCACATTATGAAACATCCCTAACATGAGAAATCCTTCAGCTCTGAAGCTATGGCAACTGCAGAGGAGAGAATTCATCTCTGCTCATTAACTCAATTTTTTTTTTCATTACGAGCGGAGGGAAGCAGCTCTGCCATTTGCCTGTCATTCGAAAAAAAAGTCATGTGTATTCAGACAGTATTTATATAAACATTGTTAGTCGTGGCTAATTTGTCTGACTGATGCTCAGGCCTCAGTAGCACGAGAGACTTAGCAGGTTATGTTTTCAGAACAACAAGTTAGGCTAGTTATATGGGTTATAATGGAAGTCTGTCTCCACCATATAGGAACAAATTAAAAGCTAATTGTGAGAGTTTAAAATTAACTTTATCTTTTTTCTTTTTTGGGGGGGGGGGGGTATATCTCACAATTGTGAGATATATTTTCATAATTACAAGAAATTTGTAATTAAAATTCACAAATGAGAAACAGTTATATTTTATAAACACAACAAATATGAGATATATCCACAATTATGATAAATAACACACAGTTATGTGATATAAAATATTTGTGTGATAAATTTACATTCACAAGAATTAACATCACAAATGTCACAACTTTGAGTAAAAAATAAAGATAACTGAAAGAAAGTTCAAAATAAAAATTAGCCTTTTTCAGGAGATGGAAAGTTGCAATCGCTATTAAATAAAGTTGCAATTATGAGAAACCGTCACAACTGGAATACATGAGCACAATTTCTAAACGTAAAAATCACAATTGAGAGATATAAAGCTGTATTTAGGAGAATTAATGTCACAAAAGTAAAATATAAATTCACAATTACAAGAAATTAGGTCATAATTGTTATATAAAAATCACTAATGTAAGACATTCACAATAATATAATATAAATTGTGAGATATCACAATTATGAGAAATAAAATATATGTGTGATATATATGTGTTTATGATATATATGTGTTTATGAGAAATAATGTCACGAAATATAGAGAAATGGTTGCAATTATAGGACATAAAATAACAACTGCAAGATATACAGTTACAGCTCCAAGAAATAGCAATTACAATGAATAAAGTCAGGTATAACGTCAAATTACCTTTATTTTTTAACTCTGAGGCAGAAACTGGTTTCCATAGGCTATTAATGGCTTCTCCTCAAACTCATGAGGTGAGATAAAGATAGATTCAGATAGAAAGAGACATATGAAATGCAATATGACTGGCAATGTATAAGACATTTTTCAACCCCCAAAATCTGCGTAATCAGTCATAACAAAGCCTATTTACATAATAATACAGCAAACATATCCAAAATTGTTTTATATTTAACTTGAATGGAGAGGCGCCACAGCAATTTTAGAAGCGCACCAAGAGATGGCGCTACTGTGACTGTCACTGGCTGAACTGCAAGAACATGCCAATCACAAAAACTATATTCTAGCACTTTCTGGATCTTCTGGGATCAGATCTTCTTTCGAGACATTCAAAAGAAGTAATGTCACAGCAATACCCAGTTATGAAAAATCAATATTAATTAAAAAGCAAAGCAGCAAGAAAAAAAAGATAGATATTAGAAACACAATTTGACCTTTAGTAAATTAAATACTCAGATTTCCCAACTTTTTTTTATCTTTTACGAGCAAGAAAGACATTGGAATTCATTTCAGTAGCCTCTCAGAATTTCTACAGCAGATCTCAGCCACATTTCTCCAATAATAGCAACAGAGGGATAATGGCTAAGGTGAAAAGCTTGGTTTAAACAAAGACTCCACACACCTATTAGATTTAAATTCTGCTCCATTACTGCTGGAAAGATTTTTCACAGCGATGCCGCCACAGACAGAGAATGAATGAGCTGACGAGCCCTGAACCTTCATTAGAGCTCCAGGCTGTGAACAAAGCCGGAGACGTATCGGGTGTTGTTCCTCAGTCCAGACCGGTGACATAACAGCCTGAACCCTGGCCCCATAACAATAAAGCAGCATCTCATGTGCCACCTCTGCACTGCGCAGAATGACCGTAGGTGGTCTGAATCGCTATAAGCCTGCATCAATCACTGTATTATGGGTTACGGGTAAAAGAGCAGAAGGAAAAGTGTGAACTGAATTTCTGGAGGAAAAACTTTAACGGTCTTCAAGTAGAGAAGTGATGTTTTCCGCGCCCTAAATAGCAATCCAAACACACTCACTCTCTTTTCTGCACGTGCATTTATTCATAGTTCCTCTTCTATTGTTACGTTGCCTTATCTCTTCTCAAGATTACATGATCTATGAGGTTTGATCATTAAATAAACACATCGCGAGCCCTCATCTGTGTAATGAGCAATTCATGCTATTGTGGCAGTTAAATTTGATGTTCTACATTTATAAACGTGATAATGAGGAGCTCTGAGTGACATATACGGGACTATCTTCCATCGCATGCTGAGGTTAGTGTGTGAAGTGCTTATTGTTGTGTTGGGGGATTTGTTCAACATTCTATGAGGTTTGTGTTAATCGTCTCTCGCTATGACACAAATGAGCTTTGCTTTTAAATCTGGGGTGGTGTAATTAGGAGGACAGATAATTAGGACTCTAATGAAACATGAAATGGGGCTCTGAGGCCTCAGACCCGCTCTTAGCAGAGGTGCGGCCCAGTCAGGCAATGTAAAAACGGAGTCGGTTCTTGCAGGTAGGATTCCAAAGAAAAGAAGGCAAGTCCCATCCTGCTCACATTCCTGATCTCTCTGCTCTGTTCTGCTACCTCACGGAAAATTCCATTATGATGCAAGATATGAGGAGGAAATTCAGCTAAATTCGCACTGTACTTCGGACTGGATTTTCATATGCTTGACTAAAACATACGTATTTAGATGGTACAGTAGGGATGCACTAATATTATATAAAGTGTGTGTATGTATATGTGTGTGTATATATCTTATATATATATATATATGTCTGTCTGTGTGTGTGTGTGTGTGTGCATGTTTATGTGGTTTACGAGGATACGAATTTGTATAATGACATGGGTATGACAGAGGTATTACAATATGAAGGTGGTTTATGAGGACACTGCCTATGTCCCCGTAATTCAAAAGGCTTAAAAAACATACTAAATGGTGTTTTTTTGAAAATCTAAAAATGCACAAAATCTCCTGTGAGGGCTAAGTTTAGGTGTAGGGTTGGTGTAGGGCAATAGCACACACAGTTTGTTCAGTATAAAAACCATTACGCCTATGGAGAATCCCCATATACCACAAAAACCAACATGTATGTGTGTATATACAGTGGTGTGAAAAAGTGTTGGCCCCCTTCCTGATTTTTTATTTTTCTTTTGCATGTTTGTCACACTTTAATGTTTCAGATCATCAAACAAATGTAAATATTAATCAAAGATAACACAAGTAAACACAACATGCAGTTTTTAAATGAAGGGTTTTTTTATGAAGGGAAAACAAAATCCAAACCCACATGGCCATGTGTGAAAAAGTGTTTGCCAAATATCACTGTGGTTTATCACACCTGTTCGCAATCAAGAAATCACTTAAATAGGACCTGCTTGACAAAGTGAAGTATACCAAAAGATCCTCAAAAGCTACACATCATGTTGAGATCCAAAGAAATTCAGGAACAAATGAGAAATAAAGTAATTGAGATCTATCAGTCTGGAAAAGGTTATAAAGCCCTTTCTAAAGCTTTGGGACTCCAGCGAACCACAGTGAGAGCCATTATCCACAAATGGCGAAAACATGGAACAGTGGTGAACCTTCCAAAATTACCGACCAAAATTACCCCAAGAGCGCAGCGACGACTCATCCAAGAGGTCACAAAATACCCCACAACAACATCTAAAGAACTGCAGGCCTCACTTGCCTCAGTTAAGGTCAGTGTTCATGAATCCACCATAAGAAAGAGACCGGGCAAAAATGGCCTGCATGGCAGAGTTCCAAGACGAAAACCGCTGCTGAGCAAAAAGAACATACTGTAAAGGCTTGTCTCAGTTTTGCCAGAAAACATCTTGATGATCCCCAAGACTTTTGGGAAAATACTCTGTGGACTGACGAGACAAAAGTTTAACTTTTTGGAAGGTGTGTGTCCCATTACATCTGGCGTAAAAGTAACACAGCATTTCAGAAAAAGAACATCATACCAACAGTAAAATATGGTGGTGGTAGTGTGATGGTCTGGGACTGTTTTGCTGCTTCAGGACCTGGAAGACTTGCTGTGATAAATGGAACCATGAATTCAGCTGTCTACCAAAAAATCCTGAAGGACAATGTCCGGCCATTTGTTCGTGACCTCAAGCTGAAGCGAACTTGGGTTCTGCAGCAGGAAAATTATCCAAAACACACCAGCAAATCCACCTCTGAATGGCTGAAGAAAAACAAAATGAAGACTTTGGAGTGGCCTAGTCAAAGTCCTGACCTGAATCCTATTGAGATGCTGTGGCATGACCTTAAAAAGGCGGTTCATGCTTGAAAACCCTACAATGTGGCTGAATTATAACAATTCTGCCAAGATGAGTGGGCCAAAATTCCTCCACAGCGCTGTAACAGACTCATTGCAAGTTATCCCAAACGCTTGATTGCAGTTGTTGCTGCTAAGGGTGGCCCAACCAGTTATTAGGTTTAGGGGGCAAGCACCTTTTCACACAGGGCCATGTGGGTTTGGATTTTGTTTTCCCTTCATAATAAAAAACTTCATTCAAAAACTGCATGTTGTGTTTACTTGTGTTATCTTTGATTAATATTTAAATTTGAAACATTTAAATTTGAAACAAGTGTGACACACATGCAAAAAAATAAAAAATCAGGAAGGGGGCCAACACTTTTTCACACCACTGTATATGTGTGTGTGTGTACACCGTATATATATATATATGTGAATATTAATTTTGAGATTTTCTATTACATTTAAGAGTTTTTTTTTATTATTAAATTTAAATAGCATTAAATGACAGCATTGGTAGTATCATTGAGATTTTATTAATATTTTTAATTAGTTTTTATTTTTATATTTTCTGTTTTCATTTAAATTTTTAGTAATGTTTTTCATGTATTTTTGTCATTTTTTTAATATGTCTATAGTTTTTATTCATTTTTATTTCAGTTTTAGTTATTTTAGTATAACTAGACAAACTAAATGAAAATGAAAAATGTTGCCTTGGCAACTAGCTGAAAAAAAAAAGTTTTAGTTTTTTATATTTTATTTCAAGTAACAAAAATTGTTTTCTGGTTTTAGTTTAGCTAACTATAATAACCCTGCAGCAAACATGTACAAATAAGAGAAAATAAGCATCTACAATAAAATATACAATATTGGCTGATACTTATAAATGTAATAACTGATGTTATACTGTTATTTCATGCATCCCTCTAGTACGGTCTACTTTTTTTTTACAGAATTGCAAAGTCATAAGTGCTTGATCTCACAGCAATGACAATCCAGTATTCGTCTGACAGCTTTCATGCTGTTTAGACAAGCATATTTTGGATTAGATATCATGCAAAAAAGTGCATATGTTGCTTAGATGTTTTTGACATTGTGTTTATCACTGCAAAAAAGGATTTAATTTAGCTGCATCTCATCAAAACATGAAATCTGATAGCTATTGCACTTTCAGCAGTCAAACTTTCAAAGCTTGTTTAGTTGCTGGAAGTTCAAATCAAAACACAAAGATGCACTGGCCCCAATTCAAATGCTGTAAAGAACCACAGGCAACATCAGTCAAAGACATTTACCCCTGCAAATATGTATTCCTGCTATAAACCCCCTTATTGTGTCGATTATGGCGGGCCAAACTAATTTGTTTGAAGGGGCTATTCGGAAGGCTTGTGTCAACATTTTCACCTGTCACTCATCAACCGGCTCCCTGCCTCGCTAAATGGCGGCTGCTGGTTCTGGTTCACAGGCTTTTGTAATATCCCAGTCATTTCTTGTCATAGACACGTCTGAACTGTCTGCCCAGCGACAGGCCTCCATTTTGGAGACAGATTGCATTAGCCATTTAAATCATCATCAGCAATGGGCCTGTCACAGTCGTTCTCTCATTGCCAGCGAATGTCTCTCCACCCATAAAAACGTGTTTATCGGGGGAATGTTTTTGGAAGTGCTGATGGCTATTAAAGCAGAAAGAAAACGATAACCCTGTCAATGCGGCTGTCATCGTTTTTTGCCCATAGAAAATAAATGCATGAATATTTCAGAACCCATCAAATGGACGCAGATAGTGTATATAGACATCTATGTAACTCATGTAGCGCAACACAAGAGAGCTATAGGTCTGAATGTACTACCAGAGATCAGAGTATATGTCATTTTCAAGTGCCATTCCTTCAGAGGTGCAGGTAATTTTAGACAAGACATGGCTGTCAGCTTTCGATCACGTCAAACAGGAAGCGAGCTCTTCTTATCTACTTCTGAAATGGAAAATATGCATCTCTCTATATATCTCTTTTCCATGGTGATAAATCTAATGTGTGGGACTGTACGTCTGCTGGCTTTGTAGCTCACTTCCCAGATAAAGCATTGAGTTTGCCTCCACAAATAAAAAAACTGAGGTAGATTCATAATTTACTTTTCCCGCCAGCTTTATCCCACCTTTGGCATGAAATAAATATGTAAAGCCAGGGGCTGGAGGATCATATTTTCACAGCCTCACTCTGCAGCTAATGTTTCATGCAGATAAGGAACAATTCAAAAATATACTGGAAAAGATTAAAACCATCAATTTAGCGCGACTGACCTTCAGAATTTTATTCTTTATTGTATTCTGCAATGCTAAACCCTTTAATTCTTCTGCCAAATCTACTATTATTAAAATATTTCAGACTATAATGAAAAAAGGTGCAACTGAGTGTGACATGCTCATACACCGTGTACAATTGCCAACATTTATTTATTTATTTACTTTTAATGGAGATTAGATGAAAAATGTGCATCATGATATTAATTAAAGGTTTTTATTTCATACATACTGTTGATGAAAATATTGGGATGAAAAAAAAATAATATTGAAAGATATTAATAATGCACTAACAAAAGTGTTTTTAAAGAAACCTACAAATAAGTAATAAATAAATAAAAAACATGAGGATGTTTGTTCAAGCTGAAGCTGAAGTGAATAAAAACTGGTAAAAACTGAAATGCCTAAATGTTTTACATAAAAATATTAAACAGCACAACTATTTTTTATCACTGATAAGAAATGGTACTTGAGCACAAATCAGCATATTAGAATGATTTCTGAAGGATCGTGTGACACTGAAAACTACAGTAATGGCTGCTGAAAATACAGCTTTACCATCACAGGAATAAATTATTTTAAAATTTATCAAAACGGGAAATAGTCATTTTAAACTGTAATAATATTTCACAATATATTACTGTTTGTACTGTATTTTTTATCAAATAAATGCGGGCTTGGTCAGCATACGAGCATTCTTTCAAAATAAATAAATAAATACAAATTGTTCTGATCCCAAACTTTTGGACAAGAATAGTTTATAAGTTTCGCACTTTCATCAACTTTTTTTACAATTATTTCTATAATTTACTTAATAATACTGAATAAAACTGACTAAAATTAAATCAATATGCATTTATTGCATATAGATAAGAACTATGGCAAAAAAAAAGCTGTAAAATGAACACTGCTCATATATAAGATCACAAACAACAGCTGCTGAAAGTATGTTTCAAGCAGGCTAAAATCAAATCAAGCATCCACACAACAATTCAAACAAGCGTTCATATGATAATACCTCTTTTGTTCATCGACTCTTCCGTGACACACAGCTTGAGTCCCATATCCCAGCTGAGGGCTATTAAATGTAAATGAACTAGCATACAATTTAAATGATCCTCTCAGATACATGACACATGTAACATGTATTTTTCTGATCTTTAAAAAGCAACCCATCATAGCGAACTTGTAAAGCATACTCTATGCTTGAGGGGGGAAAAAATGGTTCTTTCAATCTTGAGTGATGTGGAAGAAAATGGGAATAGGATGGAGAGAAAAGCATGAAAAGAGAAAAAAAAATAGACTTTGAAGGCTGATCTGGGCTCATCTCTTCTTAAATTACTGTTCAAGTAAACTTGGTTGAAGCTCTGACAGGATTAGACAGATAATCCCGTAACACAGATATCGCAGAAGTCACTTCTGTAGGTCCACTGGGGTTCTGTTAAAGCACACTATATAATCCAGAGCTCACTCCAGTTGCATCCTGGAACTAGTAATAATACCAAGAGTGGCCATAAAAGGGAGTTTTACACACCTGGACAAGGAATGCTTCAGAAATTGTCCACGAATATCACCCAAGTCTCGCTCCCCCTATGTGCTCACAGTGCTTCTTTTGAAACCCTTCCCTTAGCACTTAAGTAACTATAGCTGTTTCTTTTAGCTTTTAGCTTCACCGGAAATTATTTCTCTAGATTTTCCTTCACACCTTTCTTTTTTCCTTTTATGTTAGCACTAGTTTTATTTTAGTATCATCTTGGCTGTCCGCAGTGTTCACACATTATGGCCACCATGAATAAGTGTGACTTTTTTTGTTGTTGTCTGGTGGTCTTTTAGCATTCATGCAGTGAGGTGTTTTATCACACTTCGGCCCCATAAAATCTCAGCTGTGTGACTGACACATAATTTTTCAGTTTTTCTTTAGAATTGTGGGTAAAAATAATGGGCTGGATCAGTAATCTTACAAAACTTTTCACCATCTAACTGCACACCATGTTCTGGTAGGTGGTATGATTTGCAACACGTCTGTCATCTATTATTGTAAAAAGCTAAATTGTAAATGTTCTTTTAAGTGCTAAAGGTACAGTCACATTTATTGCTGCTATGCAAAATTTGCATGCAAAATCCAGTCAATACAACAGAAATCTGCACAATCAGAAGTTGTTTGGATTGACTTGAGACAAATTGACCTTTTTTTCTTTCTTATGTTGAACACCAAAAATATATATGAAGAATGTGAAGAATTTGAAGAACAGTTGATGACATAGTATTTTTTCCATACTATAGAAGTCAATGGCTACCATCAACTGTTTGGTTACCAACATTCTTCAAAATGTCTTTGTTTCTGTTCACCAGAAGAAAGGAACTCAAAGAGATTTGGAAGAATTTCCATTTTTGAGCAGCAAATCAAAGGCATGTTTGCACAATGTGAAGTCACTGCGTTAACTAATAAAGTCAGAGATACCGACTGTTCTCATATTCCTCTCAATGTTTTGCCTGTCACTACGGTTTGCCAATCCAAATTAGTTTCCATTTACCCTTTTTTTGCCCAACGCTCACAGGGTTCTATTTAATCTAGACATGCTTGGCACACTAATCAGAGTCCCATTATTTCTGTAGGTACCAGGGAAATGAAAAGATCTGAGAGAGTGTTATGAGGCATTGACAGGTGTTGGGTCAATCCATGAAAAGGTCTGACTAAACCTTAGAACTCCAACAAAACTTTAATTCCCTTTCTACCCATTACTACAAAAGGAACAATAGATTAAACTGACTGGCAACTTCAAAAATTACCTCTACTGATGAACAGTTTTGAGAACTAAAACATGAAATTAAATCATAATGCCTGCTAAGTTTTTGTTCTCATTAAATCTCATTACATTTGTAGTCTCTTTCAACTCACCACAGATAGATAAGCTAAGTACAATTGAAGCCATTTAAAGCTGAAACCACTCATTTCTGCAAAAACGTAAATGTTTAATTCATTCAAGCCGAATTTAAAATAAAATGGCTGTTTAAGCCTTTATAATAACAAACTGTTGAGTTAGAGCTACTATGCTTAGACATATAGTTTTCTCTGCATATCAAGTTGAGAAATCTTTTTAACATTGAAAAAACATTTAAATACTATAACTTTTAACTATAATTTTCAGCTATCTAATGATGCGTGTCAAATATGCAAAAATAACACTTTGGTTGATCTCTCTCTCGGCTCATAAATGGCAATGCTTAAAATGCACACAAGAAAACCTTAAATGAAGAAAACCTAAAGCATCTATTCTCAAAAAGAACAAGACTCCAGAATCAAACACCCACTGTGAATATTGACCTCATGGTGTTCGAATCCTATTCTAAACCAGCCTGATTTCATCCAAAATTACTTTCTGTTCTATCCCACAAGGTACTGGGCTTTATTACCACTTAGATCTGTTCTGGCTGTCCAGCTCCCACACAATTGTCTCTGTTCAAAACTTTTCTTCTTAACTTATATGCTTTAGCTTCTAGCAGTGAAAAAGCAATAAATTCTGGATTTAATTATGCAATACACCCTAGGATGTGAAGATGCTGTTAAAATATTCTCCTTTGCTTGAACGTCGAATTAAACAAGGCCCACAAATTCCTGTGGCTCTGAGCGGAGTTGCATTTCTGAGGACGGTGCTTCAACCTGCAACCTGTGTGAAGCGTGCACCGTCTCGTCCATAGAGGGCTGCACTCTGCTCTAATCAGGCCCTCCAGCTGTTCTTTCCTTGGCAAGGTTTAAGTTACCATAGTGACGGTGACGAGGGTTCCAAAGAGTTTTTATGGAACACATGGAATTTAGCCCACGGAACAGGCAAGCACAAGCTCACGGAAGACAGCTCTAAAAGTGGGTGGTGTGCTTTTGGCATGTCGTTCTGCCTCGCATGGGGACGCATGGTCGTCAACCCTTAAACTCACTCGGACTCCCTCAAATATGCGCGCCTCTTAACGGCAAGCGGATAATCATGCAAAATGTCTCCAAGCAAACCCAACTAGCACACCTTTTCAACAACGCCTTGTGTTTTGGGGTGCATTTAGTCAGTTTCCGCTCAAGACAGACAGTAGCATGCAGAATATGTAGACTTTAGGAGTTCGCTGATGGTCTGAAGCGCCTGCAGTGAGCCGGGGAGTCAGTGAGTTGGTACTAATGTGTTGATTGGGCCAAAAGTGAGGCTGAGAGAAAAGAGCATTTTGATGATGGCCCGCTGGGATGGCAGCCCTCCACTGTTATTACCCAGCTTTTAATTACAGCATGTCAGGAAGAGGGGTGGAAAAGCACTGGTTTCTCATGTCTAATGAAGGGGACCGTGCGCATTAGATGCTCAGGGCATTCTCACAAAACACATGAGGAGGGATGGAAACTATATATGCATTCAATGCGTTCCTCCGTTAAAGAAAATGGGAAAAGGGCATATTTCTGCATATATATAAGTGTAGAAACTATAGGCCCATTTACACCTGTAGATTCGGGGATCGGATCATGTTTGAATACATTAAAAGATGCACTGTGGTCGGCACCAATAGCCTTGTGGTTAGTTTGCCAATAAACAGTGCAACTACGCTCGCGGCGACCTGAGTTCAAATCCCGTTTTTGTGGTTCTTCCCCTCTCTCTCTACCCAATGCTTTCCTGTCTAATCTATACTGTCCTGTTCAAATAAAGGCATAAAAAGATAAATAAATATTTAAAAAAGACCACCACACAAAACAAATTTGGAGTTGGTCAGGGTTCAATTCTGACCACATGCATTTTCATTATCCACATTCAGCTACATAAATAATATGCAGTAAGAGTTACTCTGGAAATAAACATATGTTGCTTTAATGAAAGTGTAAGCGCTGTTGCAGGTGGCTTTTTATTTTATTTCTGCTCTCGCAATGTGAAAAACAACAGACACTTGTGATTTGTTCAACCGATTTAATGAAAAATATCCAATTATCTAATTATGTCACAGGAATCTTACTACTTTCCCCACATTCTCTTCCTTTTTATTCACTTCTAATTCCCATTTATTTCCTTTACTGAGAGGCTCATTCAGAAAAGAAGAGCAAGAAATAATGGCAAGAATTTTGAATTATTAATCAATGTTTTTAAAATTCTGTAAATTACTAAAATGTTTCACTAAACAGACCCCTATGTGCTTTTTAATGTGTGAAGTGGGTCTATGAGGGTTTGTATGCAGCATGAATCTTCGAATCTAATTAGCAAAATATTAACAACTAAACTAAGCTAAGCTATCTAAACTAAGACTCATCTGATATTGTGAAACCTTGTAATGTTTGAAAACACAACCCACTGTAACTAACGTGACTGAGTAATTGTCCTATGCAAACAAATCTCAGTCATCTCTATACACACATGCAATCACACATACACACACCCCCTCTCGGACAAATCACATTCACAGCCAGCGTTAAGCGAATACAGCTTATTCGTATTCCAACAGCGACGCCTCGAATTTACATCCAAACCAGGAATGTAATATTTATGCTGTAAAATATTGCTACTCTTCATTGTCAATTTGCTTGGACATAAAAGTACATTAGATGGCTGCCACATTCCAGCTTGGGCAAGTCAGAACAAACTCGGGCAATGAGAAGCCACATTCCCATCAGCAATGGAGAGAGATGAGATGAGCTGAGAGAAAGCAGTACACGGCATATGTTGCCTATAGGGAAGCCTCCACATTTCTTAAGTTAAACGAATTGTTACATTTATTCCGAAGCATCTTTACCAAGAATTACAGGTTAATATGTCTAAAACCAGTGTGAAGGTGAAGCGCACAGACTTTTTTTATGTGTCAAAGGATACTTTCTAATCATGGTTTTCATGTCATAATGTGCAAGCAGGAGGGTTTTGCATGAGCAGGGCAGAGAACCACAATACAGCTGCATTCCTGCATGCATGAGTCAGACGTAGGGGGAAACGGGGTGCATTCGAGTCTTTAAAAAGATCAGTATTCATGCTCTCATGGGTGAGAGAAAAGAGAAAAGGTAGATTCTGAGGTAGATGGAGCGATCTAGCATTCTCTGGAGATGCACACACACACACACACACACATATACAGGGAGAGAAAGAAAGAATGAATACATTCCTGAGCGCGTTGAGACAGATTTGCCGCCTACAGGGAAGAGGCTACTGTAACCCAGCACCATTGTGTGTGTGTGTGTGTGTGTGTGCGTGTGTCTGTTTGATGGGGGTCAGAAAAGCATAACTCTGCCCTGTCCTGAAGTATCCACGTAATACAGCCATAGTACACATGCTTGGTTTGTTGACCAATAGGTCATCTCTTCCACAGTGCCACAGCACATTCTTGTTGCATTAACAATAAAACTGTTCTGAGTCTACTGCTGTTTCACTTCATCATTAATTGTCTCTTTTAACCTGAATGCACATGCACATGTCTCTGATTTAATAAAAAATTAAAATCAATAATCAAATTAACTTGAGATAACAAAAAGGTATACTTATATACAATTATTTTGGGTTGATTTTTTGTTTGTCAGTAGAGAAACCTTGATGCATTGATTGCAGACAACTTTTGTCCAGTGCTGTCAAACGATTAATCGTGATTGATCGCATCCAAAATAAACGTTTTTGTTTTACGTAATATGTGTGTGTGTACTGTGTATATTTATTATGCATATATAAATACACACACACAGCATATATTTTGGAAATATTTACATGCATATACATTTATATTATACATAAATATATTTAATATATAAACATAACATATTTTTCTTATACTATATACATGTGTGTGTTTGTATGTATATATACATAATAAATATACACAGAACACACATATATATATATTATGCAAACAAAAACTTTTATTTTGGATGCGATTAATCGTGATTAAACGTTTGACAGCACTACTTTTTTCCTATTGCAATAACTAAATATAAAAGTGTATTTATAATATTCAGAAAAGTATTATATTTTTAAATTTGATATTTACAATTAATGTTTGTCCAGTCAGCTTTAAAAATCATAGTAGTTAAACCAAAGTACATGACAAATGTTAATAGTGTGATAAGTTTTGTATAAAAATATTTAAAATAAATTACTTTTAAATACATATAAAACATTTAAAAAATGAATATTATATATATGCTTTTTTTGAAATTTCAAAACATTAACGTGGTATCCATTCTAGTGTATATACGATTTAAGATGGGGACAGAATGAGTGATTTCTGCAGCTGATTGAATGGACAAACACTTGGGGACAAAGACTTCATCCTCAAACAGCAGGGAGGATGTTTGCCTTTAACCTCCATTGACACAGCTTTTGTTTCCCACCCAAGTTTGACTTGGGTCAGTTGAACTACTGATTTTTTTGGTGAGGCCTGTTTCTTTGTTTTTTTCTTTGGGTTTTGACCAGGTGCTTGCATTGTACTTTTAAGAATGCTGCAGTGGCCTTTAGAGCAAACAGTGGGGAACAAAAGTCTCATACAAAACAGGAACATTTCACTAATCCAATTTGATAAATGTTTTTCATTATAAATCATCACAAACTGATACAAATGTTTTACAATCATAGAATTTCAATGTTGTCTTCACTTTTAATTTTGGGGTTGGTACAATTTTAATGTTTTTAAAACTCTCTCTTAAGCTCACCTAGGGTGAATGTACTTGTGTAGTATATGGTGAAACATCATTACAATTTAGAACAACTCCATTTCAATACATTTTAAAATGTAAAGTCACATGAGTCACATGAGTCTTCAGAAATCATTCTAATGTGCTGATTTGGCGTTCAGTTTTTATCAATGTTGAAAACAGTCGTGCTGGTTAAAATATGGTTTAACATTTTAATATATAATATTTTAGTTGTTTGTTCAGGTTTATGTGCTTCAAAAGAACAACATTTATTTGAAAAATATATTTTTTGTAACATTTTCAATGACTTTGCTGCTCCTTTTGATCAACTTGAATCCTTGCTGAATAAAGCACAAATTCATAAGTAATAAGCATTACTCATAAATAATTATGCTCATAAGTGCTTGGAGACACTCACAGAGACAGTGCTGATAGTGACACACCTGCAATAGAGATTTCAAACCTCCCCCTCTGGTGTAGAGTTCCTTAGGGTTGAGAACAGACAGAGAAAAATGGGTAGTCACTGCATGCTCAGACAGCTCTGCAAACTCCTCATAGAGATTCATAATCTTGAAAAAACAAATGAAGTGAAATGAGCTTTAATTTTCTTTTTAGAAGTGGTCAGCGCTGAACACGAATCTAGCTTTAAAGAAAACAGGAAACTGACCTTCTGCAATACTTCAAAGGCATCATACAACACTATATAGTGTGGACTGGGTCAAACTATTGAGTACCACATCCTCTTTTGCAGGCATTTATCTATTATAGGCATGTGTCTTAATACACCTTTTACTGACTACACCATTTCCAGAAGCTGCCCTAATTAACTGAACCACATCAGTGTTTGTATCAGCTTGCAAATTTAGCAGATTACACAAGGCAAGCGAGATAAAAAAAACAATCCTACAAAACAAACACAGCTCTCAAAATGTGCCACATGAAATCATATTCCCAGGTGATTGTGAGAATTAGTCCTGAGGAATTCCATCAGATCTGTAATCAGTCAAACCCCCAATGCTTCCTACCCACATGCCTATTGTCTTCTTTCGAAATGCTTATAAAACTCAACACGAGGGGTGGGGCATTCCTGCTCCTGTTCAGACTTGAGCTCATCGCGCGTTGTAAAAAAAACCCAAAAAACATGCCATTTTAAACACGATTTTGTGATATAATGTGAAGGAAGTTACAGCTATAAAGACTAAAGTCTGCGGCTGTATTTCATGTCAACACAGGTAAGGGTACTGTTAAAAACATGGGAAAGAACGGATGTATACTGAAACATGACTTTAATGTATTTCAGTATCACTGAATGCTATGCTAGCTATGCTTTAGCAGACAAATTGAACTTAAATTATTTTGAGATAAATTAGCAAGCAGAGTGCGTTACATAAACTAAACCATCAAACTTAAATTATACTCTAAATTCAAATTTTGAGTTTGTGGCACTAGGTGTGGTTCAGATTTATTATACGAAGGGGTGCGGTTTACAAAAAAAGACTAATTCCCATTGGTCGCTGCCTGCTGGTGTAGCAGCGCTACCTAAAGCAGGTAGGCAAATAAAGACAGACCTGAGAAAGAGGATCACACTACTGCTCATCACGACGGGACGCACCTTAGGACCAACTAAAAACGTTCAAGACCTTCATACTAAAAGTTTAGGCCTTTTTATTTTTGCATGGTTTAACAGAAAACTATTTCTGATTTTTGTTTCTTTAGCGCCAATTTGGATCTAACGCCACGAGCAAGGTGAGTGTGTGGTCAAAATCAAGGTGGGTAACATTTAACAGCAATTGTCTTGACCTGAAAATGCCATTTGTGTTATATTTTAAAATATTGTGTTGATTTCTTGTTTTCAATTGTTTCTACATTCTACTCTGCGATAATGATGTTAAAAAGACAAACTAAAAAAGTAGTTTAAAGTATATAAATATATTACAACTTCAATTTTGATTGTATGCCTGCAAGTAGATAAGTTCAGATCAGTACTGAAACGTGTGGAAAACCCCCTCTTAAACACACAAGCATGTTCGCAGGGGGTGGGGGTTTAGGGTTGAGTTACACTGTGTTGGGAGTCAAAATGCAGAGTTTTTTGTGGTTGGCAAAGCAAACAGGCCTCTTACCTGTATGACCTACAGGCACGAAGGGAGAGACAGGTTTGGGCTCGCTGAAGGGAGAGGCCAAGACACAGAGTACATTCCCTCACACTCTCTGAACACAACAACAGCCTTCGGAATGGAACATTTTGAACCTGCACAACAAAATAGTATCAGTTAGAAATGGAATTTGAAATTTGAAATGTTCCAAATTTGAAAGTACAGTGTTTTTAAATACGGTAGTCTGATATCCCTTGATTTCTTTATTGACAGCGTGCTTATGTTGTGTCATCCTTCAAACAGGTACAGACGTGCTGCGGTAGCCGGAAAGCGGTTTTATCTGCTCTGTGAATTCTATCCTTCATTCCACCGGAGTCTGTGTAGCTGTCCAATCAGATTTCAGTGGTGTGAAGTGTAGGAGACATGGAAAGATCACTTTTTTCCACAAGATGCAAAGGTTATTTTCATGAGCTTAACAGAAAAACAGCACAGATGCGAGGTGAAACACATGTCAAGAACACAATTACAAGTTTTCAGAGGCATGCATGGGTAGTTTTGCGTTGTAGTATAATTTGCCATGCGCTTTCATGCTTGCACGGATCAATGCAGGCCATGGCAGTTGTATGCTTAACGCTGTGAATGTTAAGCCCCGGCTGTCCTCTAGTGCATTTAACTTCAGCGTATCTAAACATCTATGTAAAGCGTCGTGCCTCACCCTGGCCTTTAGCACACCGCTCCAGCTTTACACAACATGGCATGTTTGTTCATTTGCTGTTGTGGAGAGAGCCGAGGCGGGCTGAGTACACACACACCCACACATACAAGATTCACAAAGCCTGCCAAGATGTATTTATGTATGCTGGTTCAGCTTTTATCCTCTCAACCCACACTAATAAACTCACTTTACAAAATGTGTTTGTGTGAATTGTTTAATCCTGACAATAAACTACAATAATAAAGCATAACCCTTACTCATTCCCTTGGCATTTGGAATATTAATGTTGCAGTTTATGAATTTCAATTAGTCCACCAAATATGTGACCTGCCCTTTGCATGCATATGGTGAGGTTGAGACGATGTTAATCTTGTAAATGGTTTCACACAAAGCCAAGCTGAGGTGAAGCGAGTGCAGTGCGAGACACCTTCAAAGTTCATCAACAATGCAAAGAAACTTTTCTTTTGAGCAGTTTAGTTGATTCCCCTTGTGGAGTTGCCCCTCGAAAATGAAAAATAAATGCAAAGTTAGAGTTTCGCTTCAAGGTTACAACAGTGGCTTCTCACGCTCAACAAAACACTCTTGCTTTTTGATTGCTAAATCATGTTTCGACTTGATCGAGGCCTATATTTAAGGCCTCAAAATTTAGATAACAGTTCCGAAAATACATGTTCAGCCAAAGCAATAAGGAATGTCATATGAAACAATGGTATCATATACATCTCATTAGTCATTTTCAAACACAGCTTTGCTTTTAAAGTGATTGGCAGAGTTATGTAAGAGATAATGTACACTAGGCTGGTCATTATCACAATAACAAAAAAAAAACAGGCGCAAAGCAAAGAGGGGTTATATCACACTGAAGAGGTTTATTATGTGATAATGACAGGCTGACATAACAACTGCCCATTTTTTTCAACAGTGGTAAAAAATAGTATAAGTATAATTGAACTATTTTACATTCCCTTAGCTCAAACAGTAGAGGATATAATGCTGGCAAAACAGGTTTGATGTTCAGCCAACATGATGGCCAAAAAAAATGTGTCTGCAGAAAATTGAAGAAAAAAGTCACAGAAAATTTTTAATCACAGAACTGTGTTCTTAGTATGCATTGATGCATTGAACCATGTTAGCATCAGATTTTAAAAGGCTGAAAAAGCATCAAGGCAGCGTTTGAAGCACAATGACTTAATTTAATTTGCTGTGATTTGTGTTGTGCGTTTTGGTTTTCGTTTGCCAGACACCACAGTTCAATAGTTCAATATCCCTATTAAACACAAACAGCTTTTTAAAAGATAAAACATGCACACTTGATCTCAGATATTATTCAAAACAACTATATTTCACTCAAATCTGATATAACAGCATGTAGCAAGAAACAAGTTTAAATAATTACAGATATCCCATCTACATTTTTTACTCATAACAGCAAAAATAAACAAAAAAGTTTTTTGGTATCACTTTATATTAGGAGGCCTTAACTACTGTGTACTTACATTTAAATTAATAATTTGGTACAATGCACTTATTGTGTACATACATGTTATTATATTGTACTTATATTTTTAAAATGTAATGTGTAAAAAAAATTGTAATTTTAAAATGTAAAAATGTGTAATTACATCTGTAATTAATTTCTGCAATTACATTTATAATTACACTGTTGACCCATCCCTTACACATTAACCCGCCCTTAAACCTACCCATACTACCAAACCTGTCCCTAACCTTACCCATATCCCACCTCAATAGCAGCAAAAGTGTTTTTCAATACAATATGGCCACAATAAGTACATTGTACTTATTTTTTGATGCAAGTACATAGTAGTTAAGGTCACTTAATATAAAGTGTGACCAGTTTTTTATATATATACTTATAAACTATATACTTATATATATATATATATATATATATATATATATATATATATATATATATATAATTATTCAATACTTTATTCAATACCTAGAAACTTAAAATGTAAAAACAGCATTCTGTTATAAATACTGTGGAAGTATAAAAATGTATCCTGTCTCAAACCAATTTTATTCTTTTGGCTGATAATATTACTTTGAGCTAAATTCAAAATCATAGTGTTTATTAATTTACACCCGCAAAGAGAAGAAAGGAGGAGAAATGGCAAAGCGTCCTTGCGGAGGACCTTGACTATTTCAGGCCGTGGTGATCACAGCCTTCAGCACTGGCTGTTCCTTCAGCAGAAACCAGCCAAACAAAGCCATTTGTCCAGAGAACAGAACAGACTGTTTAGTTTCAAATTCCACACTTGATGACTCATGATTCCGGACAATTTGAAAATAAAGACAGACCAAGGGATGTAACTGCCATCTTCAAGATTTCAGTTACAATGCTAGCATTGGTGCTCAGCTTCTTCCTCCTTTTCCTCAGCCCAAATCTTGCTGATGATACAGGTGAGTGAAGATGGCTTACAGCAGATGCAAATAATAACCAGACACAAATTTCTGACTGACTGATCCACCTGCTGTGTGGTATTGACATGAGAGGACGGTTTATTCGCTGAAGGTGACAGTGGGGAAATATGTCTCTCCTATATCACACATCCCCATTAATTGATTACACCTCTTCTCTGCGATGCCACACGTCTGCCTCTCCCATGATATTCACAGCTGTTCTATACATTCCTCAAAGGATGGTATTAGCTGCAGTCATAACAGCTGCCATAAAGACTGTCAAGCTTGACACAGGTAGCTTAAACCTAGAATGGTTCAGGCACAATTGTATGCATGTATATCTACTGAATGTCATATATGTTTTGGAGAGAGAGAAAGGGGTGGGATAGTTACATGACAAATTATTATAACAGGACATTAGTAAATTGTACAGCATCTCAAGAATGCCTGTATTAATTGATGTGTTGAATAAATAATTAATAACAAGAAAATGGAGGGCATTGAATTTGTCAAGAGTATCATGTTATTAATACGGAAAGTTAAAATAATTTCTTTAAAATGTGTCTTAAAATGTGCTGAATTTCATTCAGTTGCACTCCGTTGAGCTGTCTGAAAGGAATGAGTCCAGCATGTGTGAGCCTCCTCCAGATTGTTCATTAATGTTAATGATTACACTACAACCAATCACAAAATAAATTTTTTTTTTTACTACAAACAAACATGTACTGCAGAAATTTCCATGCCTTTTTCAGTACGCTGGTTCTCTTACCCATCTCTAGCACTTACACTGCAATTCATAAGTTAGTTGTTTTTTTATTATTATTAAAAGAAATAACTTTTATTCAGCAAGGATACATGAAATTGATTTAAAGTGATTTAATGTTACAAAAGATTTCTATTTAAAATAAATGCTGTTCTTTTGACCTTTCTATCAAGTAGTTTGACAATTTCCACAAACACGAGAGCGCAAGCTCCGGTGCGCTTTGAAAGAAGAGAAAGCGGTAAAGCTCGCGTTTCTAGATGTGAATTGTGAACGCTCCATGTTTTTAAATTGGATGTATTCTGACACATATTGATATCTCTGGGCTAAGACCGGGGTATCCATTCACCCTAGAACTAACATCTAACATGTCGGACATTCAAAAAGACAAACTAAGAACTTGACCTCTCAATGTAGTTATTATAGTGTTAGGGGCACTATAATATATTATATTAATAAAAAAATCCTGAACACAGAATTGGTGAAAAACAGTTTAACGGTTTAACTCCACAATTCAGTACAACATAGTTCAGAGTCTTTGTAATGTGTTTCAGCAATACATTTCTAACATTTGTAATGTGTTTAGAAACAATTCTCAGAATTTTCTTTACACGGACTTTAAGCAGCAAAGCTGTTTTCAATATTAATATTAATTTAAAAAATGCACCAAACCAGCATATTAGAATGAATTCTGAATGATCATGTAATGGTTGCTTACATTTTAAATTGAAATAATATTTCACAATATTGCTGGTTTTTGATCAAATAAAGGCAGCCTCATTAAGAACAAGTAGCTCCATAGTAGTATGGAAGCTCGTATCCGCCACTGAATAAAATATAAAAATTGTAACTGAGACTTTATCTCACAATTCTGACTTTTTCTTCTCACAATTGGGAGTTCATATCACTCAGTTTTTACTTTTTTTCCTCAGAATTGTGATATAAACTATAAAATGGTAAATTGTGTCTGGAAACTCAGGTGCAGGCTGATGGGTCCATATCGCAAACTGATGATATTCACAGCGTTAATCTACTTGGCACAAGCTGAGCTTGCTGCTTTACATTTAAATGGCTGGTTAGCATCCACCAGGGTAATGCACAGCATGTCTTCACAGTTCCTCTGAAACCCTCCACCTTCCCCAGCTCCACCTGTTTAGATCTGCTACGGGTTATTTTACATGCTATTTGTGCAGCAGCAGTGTCTTAAATACTCAGCACTGTATCGAGTATGTACTGGCAGTAGCAAGTTCCTGCACTTTCTTTGCAGCAGCAGCAATAATCTACAACAGCAGCAATTCAGCAGCGTAGCAGATCTATTCCACCAAGACCAAATACATTAACATAGTCATATCCATTACCATGCTAAAAACTTCAGAGAGTTGTCATGATATAACTATTTTTAATCAGTGGCAATCATTACATTTTTTTTTTTTAAATGTAATGACCGCAGTTTTGAACTATACATCTAACGTTCAAAAAACATCCAGATTCACAACCAAGTGTACATCAGAATATGACTGCACACATTTCCATATCAAAAACCTGGAGGTGTGGTTACTCATTTCACACACAAAACGATTAGTCAATCAAAACAGAGCTGATTTACATATTCAAGAATGGTCATGCTAAACGAACTTTCTAGTGAAAAAAGACTAACATTAGGAGGGGGGAAAAAACATATTGAAATGTGTGTGATTTTTCCTCTTCTGCCACAGTGGCAGAGGACATTGGACCTCACCAGCTGGAACGCCTGGTGGAGCTGCTGACAGCTCATGAGTGTGAGGAGCTCATCTCTGCCATATCTCAACCTGAGGAGAGCATCTTCGAACACTTAGACCGACTATCTGCAGAAAGGAACCAGTTACTGCATTCAAGAAGACGCAGAAACACAGGTAAGTATGATAGACACGAGAGCCGCTGCTTTAAATAGTTTAAATCAGCTCTAATAAATTGATACTTATTTGTTTTATGCTAATGAATTCCAGCAGTGCGATGTGTGAAGTGACACATCCTGCAGTAAATGAAGAGGTCATGAGCAGCCAAATGTATTTGTTTATCTCCACTGCACACATCAGTCTGTCATCGAGAGGTCCACTTGAGAGACATCTCAACCAAACGAATTGTTGATATAATCCCTTTTCATCAGAAATTAAATCTATCGAGGCAGTGGGACATGATTGAACTGTTTAATTGCCTGAACAATTGAAGAGCTGTTGCTTCTATTGCTGGCTGCTTTCCCTCTGCCTGTCTGCAGCACGTTTGATATTGTGCATGTGTGTGTGTGTGTGTGATTGTCAGATCAGCAGGCCTCCTGTCGCTCAGCGCTTAAGGACTGGCTGCAGATTCATGGCAAGCAGATATACTACGACAGGCTGTCTCGTGCACTGCAAAAGATCGGCAGGACTGACATTGCCATAGGTCAGACAGTCACACACAACAACATTGACATGCATGCAAAGCACCTCATCACTTAAACCAAACTGCAATTTGTATAATATTGAGTAGAGATGCACAATATATTATCATAACGGCTATCAGCTAATATTAGAGATTCTTTAATTTAGCAGTCTTGTTTCAAATGTATGTTTTATTTGATCAGATACTGGATATTTAATCATGTATCTTCATTTCCGCTATTTCTATTTATTCTATATAATCGATATTACTTTTGACAGCATCTAACACTCACAAAGGTTAATATTTAGAAATAACATAAATAATTTAACAATTCTGCAATAATTAGCAAATCTTAAAATGAACATTCCTTCTTCATGCTGAAGTTTATAATGTCATGAAGCCTAAATTCACTTGAAAAAATGTAAGTTATTGAATGTAGTTTTAGTGTTTTATTAGTGTTTGATTCTTAATTTTATTCACCCAAATACACAAATTTTATTGTTGTCAACTTTCCAAAATTCATAAAATAATTTGCAAAGATTGCTTTACTTTTGAGATTATATATATATATATATATATATATATATATATATATATATGTGTGTGTGTGTGTGTGTGTGTATAAACATTATCAAGACTACATATACAGTAGTTTCAAATATGCAAAGGTATTCAAAAGTTTTAATTTTAAACGGAAGATTTTTATATATATAATTATATATACATTTATATATAAACATAAACATCATATATACAGTATATAAACTGATTCTTGACCATTGTATCAAATTGTTTGGAGAAGAGAAAAAAAACTTTTAAAAAGTCAGAGGGTTCTTTAAGATTTGTAAAAATTTCAAATTTCAAAGAAGCTGAACCCAAAACACGCAGAAATCGGTAAGTCAATATTATTTCAGAATGATCACTCTACAAACTAAACTGGGATAGAAGAAAGTGTTTTAATATAGTAAAACTACATACTTCACCTTTAAGAATCCCTAAAAACCACAGCTAACATGCCATTATTTTACCAACAATGGAGATTGCCAGCAAGCAAGAAAAACTAAAGTTCTGCAAAGATGCAAAGTTTTTCATCACCTTTCCTTTTGTTTTGTTTTTGCACACGACTGATGCAATAAGCATTGAGCTAATTCAGAGCAATCCATCTTACACACCAAAAGATGAAACTCAGCAGCGCATAATGTTATTTTTATACATTTCTGATGGGATGCGCTTTGCACCCTGTCAATCCTCTGGCAGTGATTGTGGTCCGGCGTCAGGCGACTCCACAGCCGAAAGGCATCGGATATGAGAAGGTGCAAACGATATGACAGCAGGCTCGCTGGAGCTGACATCAGATTCACTACACACCATCTGTTCCTTTCCTCTTCTCCGTTAAAGGGAGAAAAGGATAAACAGAGAAGAAGAGGGGGGAAATGACAGGCTCAACAGCCCAAGAACATCCTTCAGTCAAAGTGAAACGTTGCAGAAAATAAAAACGATTCCTCTGCAAACACAGAACCTGATGTGTACGGCAAACACACAATTACAAGAGCTTTAATTGCCAGCCTATAAATGGGCTATGATGAGGAGTAGCCACTCAGCGACAGAACCTTGGATAAATTGCATACTTATGTTACGGCATGTGTGTCTTCTTCAGTTGTTTTGGCTTCATTATACTTGGTGCATTTATTGGGCCAGGCACACTTAGTTAATCTCATTTCCAGGTGTTCATGGAGGCCATTACTGTGTGTTTGATTTCTTAATGTGCTGCAAGAATCGCTTGTGTCTTGTACGACTATGAAATGAATGTCACAAATAAACAGCTGCTTTAACTGCCTCCAGCATAATTGTTATCAAGTAACGAAGTGAATTAATGTTAAAATCATAAAAGTAAAGACAACCAGAGAACCGGACTAGAAGTAATGTAATGCATGTGCTATTTATGTATCAGAGGTGGGCAAGAACATCAACCAGGACAAAACTCTTGCTATGCAGAGATATGTGGACAGCTACCATGAACTTGTTGACCAAATGGCCACTCACCTGGAGAAGCATGCATCAGAAGATCATGAAGATCATGAAGACCATGGGGAGGTGCTGCATTACTCTGCAAAACAGGGTGAGATGCCTCAGAAAGGGCAATGTGTTTTAAAAACTTTGAGTGATATTCCTGGTTCTCTATATTCAAACCATAAAATATGCTATTATGAAAGTATATTTCAAAGGGGGCTATCATACAGTTTCCAGTTTTAGTTTCATTTAGTTTCATTTCAAAGGGGGCTATCATACAGTTTTCAGTTTTAGTTTTAAGTTAGATCATCCAGTTTTTAAATGTTTTTCCCTGAAGGTCGTGAATGTTAGTCAAGGGCGAGCCAAGTCTCTGAGCACTGATTAGGCATTGTTGACGAATAAACATGGGTGGTCATATTTTAATGTTTTGGGTTTCTGATGTGGATATCAGAACAGGGCATTTTGGCCTCTTAATTTAAGCAAATGCTGTTTATGAACTGGGGCAAAAATTATGCAACAGGGGTTGGTAAGGTTTTTAAATGTATTCGAATGCTCACCGAAGCTAAATTTATTTGACCAAAAATACAATAAAAACAGTAATACTGTGAAATATTATTTCACTTTAAAACAAATGTTTTCTATTTTAATATATTTAAAAATAATAATAATTTATTCCTGTGATGCAAAGCTGACAAAGCTGAATTTTCAGCATTCATTACTCCAATCTTCAGCGTCACATGATCCTTAAGAAATCATTTTAATATACCGATTTGATGCTCAAGATGTCTAATTATCCAAGTTGAAAACTGTTGTACTGTTTCATACTTTTGTGAAAACCATTTTACATTGTTTTCAGGATTCTTTGATGAATAGAAAGTTCAAAAGAACATTTATTTGAAATAAAAGTCTTTATTGTAACTATTGTTGCAAACACAACATTAACTACTTCTTCAACTGTCATTGTAAGAGTCATATCAATAGTTGTCTGTGAGCAACTGTAACTTATTCAAAATAGATGAATCAAGCCAACAATTGTTTCTGATTGCTTGACAGCCAAAGGGTTCACCTGGAAAGACGTGGACTTGGTGGTGAAACGGCAACCAGTACCACCTTATCAGCCCCATATGCTAGACAGAGTGTGGCCTCTACTTTATGGCCTCCTGCTTGGATTTGCTGGAGCAGTACTCATAAGCGTGGCCATCTTGCTTATTAGCATATATGTATCCCATGGCAACAGAACCAAATCCAAGGCTGAGTATCAACCCCGTCACTGTCCCCTTCTCAGTGTTGTGACATCATCAGAGATACGCCGCCCAGAGGACACACGCAGACCGAGTAACGGATGTTCGGGACACTAATGAAGCCATGTTCATCAGTATGAAACACAATATTAAATATGCATTTGATGGCTGATTATGACCCATGATACTTGCCTCAAAGTGTCTATCTCATTCAGTGTGCTATTAAAACTACAGTTAGACAGTCGCACACGTCGACACCTTCAGTTCCCACCGCTTCTCATAAAGATGTTTCTGCAATAAAGCACCTGACAGAACATAATGACAGCAATCTGTTACCTCCATCGAGACCGCTGCCATTGTCCTGTCAGTGTTTTGATGGGAATGTAGGGGAGGCTGCGCTGGAATGCAGCCTGGCTGCTGTTGCCTTGACAATCTTAGCACTTCCTGTTTCCAGACCGCGACAGTGGCGGCACGCTCATCTGGCATTGAGGAAAAACTAATTATCCAGCCTGGCTCCTTCTCCCCTGAGCTTGCACATACCCCCTGAAGCAATCCACAAGGCTAATAACAATGACAATGCCGGCAGACAATGCAGTCTGTACGTCAACCTCAGAGAGACAGTATAGACTGGGCGAGGATGGCAATGAAAACACACGGGAGAGAGCGCTGAAAGGTTTGGAACTGAGTACAGAAGGAACTGATTCAACGAGATGAGCAATGCAGCAGGAAATGAGCTCACGCGCATGAAAAATATGTCTCGCACACACTAGCATCGTCTTTTATCATTTAAGTGCTTCTCTTCTTCTAAAAAATACATGCCCCCTCCTCATCCTTTTTCTTTCCTTTTATTTCTTCTATAATTGAACTAATTACTTCATTATACAAATCCAGACTAATGTGCTCCTGGAACCACACATCATGGATTAATAGTGGTGCTAAGCAGCAATTAAAGGCAATTAGTTCATAAATCAACATCTAAACAAATTATAGTGCAGAGGAGGGGGTGTTGTATGTTCAAAGCACCGGCAGGCCAAAAGGCCACATACTGAAACTTTAGGAGTTCCATCAGCAAGACCTTCAGAACCGCCATGTAATCGTCACTGATCAGATCAAACAGTGATTTAAGTTAAAGACGTGCAAGTATTTGATTATTTGTTTCAAGCTTATTTCAGAAAGGAATAGTGTATTCAAAATTATTTTACTTGACCAAGGACTGCCTTTCTCAGACAACCAACAAATGATAGACTGAATGAAGTCATTTCATTCATTTCCAAAATAGGGTAGTACAAAAGCTGCATGGAGAGCCAACCAAACGCATATGCAGACTTTTCAGATCCAGTTTAAGATTTGGGTGCATTAAATTATTGAACTTTTGCAGCTACGCCATATGTTAACACCCAACCGGGTATGATGCATTCTAATAAAAAATAAGAGCATTAGAATTACCCAAAATTTTGCTCTAAAACATAGGTGCGACCAAAAAAGGGTAAACTGTAAATTGGCAATAGTGTCATATGTAAAAATCACTTTCAAAACAAGCAGCACTCTGTTGGTCTACATCTGCCGCTGCAAAATCTGCACGGGGAAATCTTTCACACACGCAAAAAAAAAAAGATTTGGTAACCACGGTAAAAGTGACTATCTTAATCTTCAAACAGTATATTTGTAAAAATGCACAGTTTTAAATAACATTATAGTTATAATTAACAGTTACAATTTAACATTATAAATTATATAATTATTACATAATCATTTACAATGATTAGCACTAGAAAACCTACTGCTTTTCTGTCAGACACATTGGAGGTTATTTGTTTTGTGTGGGTATATAAAAAAATATATTCATAAATTTATTAATTTAACACAAGGTGAATAGGAGGTTCTTGCTAGAGCCCCAACGTTTTTACGCCCCTATAGGGCCGGGCTTCGGGCCAATACCATCTGCGACAGCTGAGGAAATTCAGGGTCTCACCACCAATCCTGAAAACTTTCTATTCAGGGACCATAGAAAGTGTATTGACTCAGTGCATCTCAGTGTGGTATGGAAACAGCTCCAATCAGGACTGCAAAGCTCTACAGAGAGTTGTGCGCTTAGCTGAGCGCATCTCAGGGTCTGCTCTCCCCTCTCTGCAGGACATCTACCTCAAACGCTGCATAAATAGAGCTGTCAAAATCACCAAGGACTCTAATCACCCTGGTAACCGACTATTCACTTTGCTTCCATCTGGTAAGCGCTTCCGTAGCCTGATGGCAAAAACTGAGAGACTTAGGAGGAGCTTCTTCCCCCAGGCCATCAGGCTCCTAAACTCTAACTCTGTGTCATAACATCACTTGACTCCATGTAAATATCACCATATCAATAAGCTATTCATAATTTTTCTCTACCTCATACTGCTGCTATTCAAATACCCTGTACAACTTTTTTGCACATTACTTTTGCACATTCCTCTTATTACTATTTAAGTCAACAACATACTGACCTGCACATTTATATTTATATTTTTTATCTTATCTTATCTTTTATTTAATTTTTTCTACTTTTCTTCTCTTAATATTTGTATACTTTATAATTGCACTGTCCTTGGAGCGGACCTGACCTACATTTCACTGCTGGTTATACTCTGTATAATTGTATATGTGACAAATAAAACTCTTGAATCTTGAATTTTCACATCATAGTTCAGACGCAGGCCTGTTTTAGGCTTCTCCTTATTTTTATATTTTAGAAATCCATCAATTAGTGATGAAAAAAAAAATTGCTCCGCTGTTGGAAACAACACGAGTCTGTCAAGAGCAACTTGATGGTGTTTAGTGTCCCGCAGCAGCAGCGAGTGCCGTGAGCGCAGATGAAGAGTTCTGCATTCAAATATCCACAATAAAGCTTGCCGTAAAGCCCCGGCAAAGTAATTACCATGAATGTGTCCGGGGGAAATAGTAAGGAGATATTTTAATTATTTACTAATAAACTAGTGTTTTCTGTGTCAGTGTCACAAAGATGAAGATGATGATCCTGACTCGCCTTCAGAGGCGCCTTTAGAGAGAAGTGCATCTTCATGGATTATGATTATAATGAAAGAGTTTTGCTCTCGGTTTGATTTATTTCGTTTAGTAATTTAAAGCTTTCTATAGATATTTTTATCATGTCTGTGTGAGGCATGTATTCGCAGACTTTCGGTTCATTTTTGTGAAGCGCTCCTGTTCAAGATGAGATGGCGGAAAGCGCATCATTGTTTTCTTTATTTTATAAAAGAACGTTTTGTTGATATTCTGAGTGCACTCAAATAAAAGTAGACCCTTTACAGTTCAGAGCGATGTATTACTCTTACCTTTATGAGCAAAAACTACGGCGTAGGCCTATTTTAAGTTGTTTCCATTGAAAAAAATGCAATTGATTGCGCTGGTGAATCCATGTCCTGCCCTTTAGCTTCCACTCTCCACACAAACTACTGGATACAGCGCACATTTATCTAGGTTTAACGTTTAAACATTGTTATATGCTTGAACTGTTTTAGTATTTCTATAGATTTTATTTTAGACAAGTCGTGATGATTTGAGAAGGCTAAATTGATCAAACATGCTATGATCAGCCTGCCGGTCTGCCGCTGGCCGCTTGGTCGTTACTTGAAGAAAGAAAAAACTTGTTTAACTAAGAAAAATGCTCCAAACATTTTTCTAAATGACCTTAATTTAAAAAAAAACTAAAAAAAACAAATGAAATATAATCACTATTACATACAAAACTTAACTATTTTAATAGCTGAAACATGAGCCGTTTTGGGAGAAAGGGGGAAAAAAAGATGGGCTCGGATCAGACTCGGTCCGGTAATTCTGATAAACTGTCGGACACGGGCCTAAATTTGAGGCCCGCGCAAGGCTCTAGTTCTTGGCCAGTTTGCAAGTTCCATGTGACTACCACTAGGGGGTGAAATCAGTATCATACGTGTTTACAATTTTACAATTGTATACAAATGTCAGTGGAAAGGTGGCTTTAAGGACAAAAAACTGGCATAAAGTACAACAAAACAGTCCAGATCCAACTCATCCAGTACTGCAAATAAATGACTACGTTTACATGGACATCAATAATCTGATTTTAATACGATTAAGACAATACTCTGATTAAGCATCTACCATGTAAACAGAGATTTTTGATTACCTTAATCCGGCTAAAGTCATAATCCAAGTAAACACAAATCGAATGTGGAGTATTCCTATTTTAATAGCATTTTTGAAGTGCAGTACAGACATGTAAACACCTTAATCAAACTATTGTCTTATTCAGAATAAGGTAAATAATTAGATTAAACGTATAGTCATTGATTCAATAGCTGAGAATCTTTACTTCTTCCTATTTATACTTTCATACAATAATAACTACTTTGTTCCTATAGAGCCAAAACAGCATTCAAACTTAAAGGGATAGTTCATCCAAAAACTAAAATAAAAAAATATATATTCACCCTTATGTTGCTCCAAACCTGTATAATTATTTTTTTTTCTATAGAACACAAAATAAGATATTTTGAAACATGTTTGGATCCAAACAAAATTGGACCCCATTGGCTTTCACTGTACAGACAAATTCTTATTATATCTTCTTTTGTATTCCACAGAAGAAAAGACATGAGAGTAAGTAAACGGTGACAAAATCCTTGTAAGTTTGGGAAGTTTTTGCACCTTTTTATTGTGGTTTTTTATACTTGGTTATTCTGGTTCTTTGCATTGTAAATGTGCCAGGTCTAAACATGCACTACCTCTTTAAGATCTCATGCCTTTAAGTCACATTTCCAAGAACCTAAATTTGTAGTTCTTATTTAAACACCCATTAAAAGACCGCTAATATGAAGCATAAGCCATTTTGAAAGACCCATCATCATCATCATATCATTACTGCAAAGGTTAGCCCTGAATCTTGCTGTATTTTGCAGCATTTAAGACTCTGGGTCAAGAGAAAAAAACTCAAAACTGCAGATCAATATCGGTTTGTATAACAATAGACCTATCGGATGGATCTAGAGTGGGATGAGCATCTCTAGATATGATGTATAAGAATTAAAGCTCCTATAAATGTACATTGTTCCGTCCAGTTGTTCGTAACGCAAGAATGCAGTTTGTGTGAACAAAAAATTTTGTAAATATATTACATGTGTGACACATCTGATATGTCTATCTTCCTGCTCCTCTGTGAGCTGTAATGATTTTCTGATGGTGTTGAAATGCCATGACACAGCAAGCAGCCAAGAACTCATCTTTACAGCAGAATGAAGACAATGCCTTGGTGCAGATGGGCTCTGTCAGAAAGAAACACATAACAACATGGGTACATTGCCATTCTCTCTGACACTTGCTATTTTTGTTTGTCCCTCACACACATATAAATGTCACAAATGAATTCTGTCTCTCTCACACACACATGAAAACAGATGGAGACAGACATATCATAACAGACTCATCCATGCACTGATGCAACGTCTCATCCAAAAGTACCCCGAATAAGATTAGGTATGTAGGCATTTTTGCATTGTCTGACATGCTAAAGCAGCATAAAATTGTGCTTGTATGCAATTCCAATTAATAAATTACACATCATATTTGACACATTTAAAATAATGTGTTTTGTCAACTGAAATAAATATTTAAAGTTTGTCAGGTTCACAACACCTAAAAAACATTGAACAGACTGTACTTCTGTCCCTGAAATCACATCAAATAAAACATGACATCTGCTCTAACTGAAGTGTGTTTTAACAGCATGCTCTTTTTCATTATCAAACCTAATGTCAAATATGATCTCCACAATAAAAGCTCTAACAGATGGACATCTAATCAATGTTTTTCTAAGCGAATGATTGATTGACATATTCTTACTTCAGCTTCCTCATATTTTTTGTTTTTTTCAACCAAGAATTGAGACACATACATTTTTTAATTACAAGTAATGCAATGAATTCATTTTAAAATGTTGAATGTTTCTATTTATATATCATGAGGTTTTGGAGTTGAACAAGAGTCTGGATGGGCAGCTCCTCGGTTGAGAAAGTTTGGCAATGCCTGGTTTAGTAGCGGCTTAGATATGATTCGGAAACTTAATTCGGAAATTTCGTTCATATGAGGGACGTAACGAACAACATGTCCAGTTCTCAAGTCAATCCATGAATGAACCCTTCCTGTACATTATCCATTTTGTTTACTGAGACTCTGAATCAAAGTACTCTGAACTCGTTTGGTGAAGGAGGCATATTTGTTCAGTATAAAATACTCATTTATAGTCTACCTTCAAATACTATTGGTTCCTGCTGTCTAAGTCAGTCACAAGCTTTAAAAAGGAGAGACTAAAATTTATGACAATTATGAACAATTTGTTGTCTTTAACTATTAATTCAAAAACAAATATTTGTTGAGGAAAGACTCTAATGATAGAATGATAGATTCTAGGCCTAACCTTACCTCTACTGAAAAGCTATCTCAAGGACGTAGGCCTAAAGGGGGAGTGTACAAATAAAGCATCTATATCCGAGTGTGTAACTCTTGTAAAAATGAACATCTCAAGATATCTGGATAAAAAGATAATTGGATAAAAAGGGCTTTGAAAACCCAGTGCTTTAATGTACCCCCTCCCCTCAATACATTTCATTCCTGCTCCCGTGCCTAAAAAGCAAAAAGCGATTGAGTCTCCAGGGAATGTTGTCATTGTGTATTTGCATCTTTGACATCTCTCGGGACCCACACACATGTAACACAGACAGACTCCGTCTGTAAGACTCTTGTACACACTTATGCTGTTGAGATTACATCTGTGATTTAAGAGCAATTTTTTTTAAACCTTATGTTTCCGAAGTTGTGTGGCAGTGCGGCTTCCTTCACTATACAAACGGGACTCTTCATTGAAGCTTCAGAAGCGCATTGCTGAAGTTATGAGGGTTGACGACAGAACCACAGTACCCTCCAGTGGTCCAGACACTACAGGTCACATTTGCTCTCACACTGGACTCACTTTCATTAAATGGAAAAGGTGTTGGTCGAATGGAAATGTTTTTAATATCAATAAGGGTCCAAATAAGTCACAAACAAGATGGCAAGTTTTTAGAAATCTAATATTTGCATTCATCTTTATATTTATTTTTGTATAATAAATCATTTAATATGTTTATGTATATTCCTCCCGTTTTCTGCAAATTGTTCTGTCTCTAAAATTTAAAGGTGGTCTAACCATCATGTAAAAATTATTTTAAATACATTTTTATTCACTTTGAATACATGTACTATGTATTTATATGTAATTATGTATAATAATTGTTAAATTATTTTCATCTTTCCACAAAAGTCACATTAATGTATTTCTGTTGGGGGTTTTTTAACAAATATTGTGAATTTATCATGAAAGTCAACATATCTGATAATTAAACATATATATATATATATATATATATATATATATATATATATAATAACTCACCTGCCATTCAATATTTCTTATGAAATCTATGTTATATGTATAGTAGTCCATATATATATATATATATATATATATATATAATTGAATATTTTTAAATATCATTTTTTAACTTTTTATTTTTTTCAAAAGTGTTTCATATATTAATAATACTGTATTAAATGGCTTCACTGTTGTTGAAAAGTATAAAAAAGATCAAACTCTTTATAACACCATTACTTTCAAGCGTGACTAAATATATCATTTCAAACATTTCAAAATCAGAAAATGAAAACATGTTTAATTACAGAAATGGTATTAAAGTCATTTTTTGAATGAAATGCATTTTTATAAAACTATGGAGAACACAAATATGATGGATTTAGCTAAATAATATATTATACTCTGCTGATTCACATTTAACACTATTCACATACAAACACCTACCTCATTATCAGGTCTAAAGGTTGGAGAAAATGAACTTGTTTTGATTTCCACATGAGGTTCTGTACTGATTATGAAAGACAGAATACACCATCATTACCACACATGCAACTGAAATCATTTCTAAAGCAAATAGTTGCACGTCTCACTCTGGTCACATGCATTTCCTCCACTGCTCACTGCAGTCTATTAGATCCAGCCAAGCACAAAATATAGGAAGACCGATACAATCAGATGAAGCTGTGATTGACAGGAAAAGTGGACACTATATCTTCTTGTGTGCATGTGAAAGATAAGTGTTCTGATGGGGAACACAGGCACGTACGCCAAAGCAGAATCACAGTGGTTTGCATCAAACTGCTACTCCATTATTATTCACACAAACACACAGTTAGCAACACTGATTACCCCAGTTAATTCAGTCATGAGCATGGGGCCTGTTTTTGGAGTCAGTGTAATAATGGAAATCGCCCAACTACATAATCAACCAACCACTCAGCACCTATATGTACAAGCATGTTACGATATTAACATGCATGGAGGCGACGGAGTGTGCATTGACCTCTTCATATAGTTCATAATCAGATCCCTTGGGAGCCTCTTTACAGCTTTACACAGTCTGTTTAAATTTATGTCCGGCTCCTGAACAAAGCCAAGTCCACTGTCTGCTTTAATTAGAAGAAGATAACCCTAACATCTGAATTTCATGAACAATGCAGCCAATCATTTCAGCTCAACAGAGGAACGATGCATAGGCTCTTAGCCAGCTCATTTTTCTCAAACAACGGGTTATTTTCTGAGGGATTTCTCTTACCGTGGTTTTTTAGAAGCTGAAAGGGTTTGTTATTGTTGAACGATTACACAAAGGTCAAGGCAGAGACACTGTGCATAATCAGGCAGATGGCACTTCACAGAGAATTCATTATGAGTAAGTGGATTACAACTCTGTAGTTATGAAGGGTGTAAAATAACAAAGTATGCTGTAACTCTCACATATGGCAATTTTAGTAGTAAACTTTGAAATTATAAAATTTTGGCCTAATTTTAGCCTCATTAGCAGTGCAATCAAAGTCTAAAAATCACTACTATTATTAATCCATAATTTGGCCAATAAATAAATATACTAGAGATGCTGGACTAGCCTGAAAAACCTTTTTTCTTTTTTTTTTTTGATGATGATGATTTGAGCAAAAAAATAAATGTAGTGAAATACCTTACTACTCAGATGTTTGGGTCAGTATGATTAATTACTATTTTATTTAAATTAAAATAATGTATATGTATATATATGTATATATATGTATATATATATATGTATATATATGTATATATATATATGTATATATATGTATATATATATATGTATATATATATATATATATATGTATATTGTGGCGAGCCCTGGAAACGCTGCTCCTGCACTAATCGCCAACTAAGAACACCTGTATGGCAAGCCGTTTTGACTTTTATTCATTCTCAGGATATGAATTCTTGATATCAACAATTCAGTTTTTACTAGTTAAAATGTTAACTCTTGATATCAGGAATTCGATTTCTACTAGTAACAATGGCTATTTTTGATATCAGCAATTACATTTCACTAGTAACAATGTTAATTTTTGATATCAACATTCAATTTTCACTAGTTAAATGTCACCATAGGCTGCCATTCAAAATCAATTGTTGATATCAAGAATGAATTTCTTACTAGTTGAAATTCCAATTGTTGATATCAGAAATACATTTTCAGATATCAGAAATTAACATTGTCACTAGTGACAATAAAATTGTTGATATCAAGAATAGACATTTTTACTAGTAAGAATTTCTGATATATGAAATTAGAATTTCAACTAGTAAGAAATTAATTCTTGATATCAACAATTGATGTTGAATGGCAGCCTATGGTGACATTTAACTAGTGAAAATACAATTACAGATATCAACAATTTAATTTCTGCTATCAAGAATTAGCATTTTAACTAGTAAAAACTGAATTGTTGATATCAAGAATTCATATCCTGAGAATGAATAAAAGTCAAAACGGCTTGCCATACACCTGAGCGTAATGGCCAGTGCACCTGGAGCTCGTTTGCAACGGCTTTAAAGCTGGGAGGAAAACATTATAGTGGTGTTTTCAACATGGATGTTGCATAGACTGACCTAGTTTAAAGAGATCTTGTAAGCAAACTTGTGCTACAAACACAATGAAAACCATGCAGCTTAATGAGGGGAGGAGTGATTAGCCTTAATTGTCCCCTGGTAGACAATAAAATAGATGAAAAATCCCACAGACTTACACTGAAGTAATTATTTTTGACCAAGAAACCACCCTAGCAAACACACAACATGCTAAACACCTTAGCATATACAACAAAACTCCCAGTGATTTCCTTCATTGTGCTTATAGTGCTATAGATCAATTTATTTTCTCACAGAATTTCTTTTCTCATATTGGAGCAAACAGACAACAGAATGAATTGTGTATATGATGCATAGCCCAGTTCCTCAAGTGGACTTTAAGTAATTAAGCATCATCTAACCAATGCAGAGGCTTTGCAATTTTACGCCTAAATTAATTACCAATACCATTCATGGAACATTTATTTGCAATCAGACCAGCCGAGTGAGACAATGCACAACATAAATTATAATATTAGCCAACAGTGACCAGCAATGTCCAGAGTCGGTTTGTAATGGCCAGCGGCTGGTCAGAGATTTATAGCACCATATTCTGTAAACTTGTTCATTAAGACAAACAATGCATTGTGTCAGCAGAAGATCTGTAAGATTAATCACACTAGTTGATCACTGTCCAGAGGTTGTTGCATATGTTTGTGTGTCATCTGTACGGCTGGCTAAATTGAAGTGGTTTATTTATGCTGTAATGGTCAGCTGCTTGTTAGGATGCATGCAGATTGGAATTTCCTTTTTAATGAAAGGACAGAGAGGAACATATCTCAGTGCTGTTAGTTGGTTTTCAGCCTTGAGTACCAGTTTTATAGATTAATACACTTCAGACACTCAAAGACACAATTAAATTGGGCCTGTATCTTTATCTAAATGTCACTAACCAAAAACGGTCTCCAAATGACAATTATCTTGTGTTTCCAATTTACCCTTTTCTAATTCACTCAACAGAAAATGGACAAATGGTTCCGAAGTTAAATTGTTGCCCCCTTCTATTTCACAGTGTCCTAGCAGGAACTTTAATTTAATAGCTGCCCAAAGTGGGATATGGATCACTTGCTCACGCATGGATATTTAATAATTTTGTAAGCTTTTAGAGTCAAATGTCATGCACATGAGAAATGAAGGGAAATAATTGGCATTAACTATACATATTAAAGGCATTCTGCATTGCAGGGTTGTTCTAAAAAACATGTTATTTTTCACCCATAAAAAAAGTAAACTAGTCAAGAAACTCAAAATAAAAGGCATCATTTATAACCAACCAGTTTATGAAATTATGTTATATGGCTTGACAATACTGTGTATTGTTTTGCACATTTAAAAATATTTATATTTGAAATTTAAAATCTCTTGTCCCCTTTATTCATTTATTTGCTATTATTTGTCCCTCCAGTTTAAGGCATAATAAGTGTGTAAAAAAGCTGAATATGTAATTCATATAATAACATTAAATAATAAAAAAATAAAAAAATAATCCCTTTTATATTTATTTATTTGTTTATCTGCTGCCAGTTTGTAAAAACAAAAAAAAGGGAAAGTGCAATGGTCAAAGTACAGAGAAGAGGCTGTTCAAATATTAGTATTGCGATTTTCTTTTCTTTTTTTCTTCTTTTTTTGCAACAAACTGAATATGTTAAATTTTCATTTATATTAATTATTTTAAAATTATTTAATGTTTCATTTTATTAATTTTTGTCTGATACTGACACCATCTTCGTTAAAATAAAATAAAAATAATAAACTAAAGAAGAAACGTTAAGTTGTTCTTTATGAGTAGAAACTTTATGGGAGAAAACTGAATAAAAAAAAAAAAACATTATATAAGTCGAATGATCCAAAAATTCTAATTTAAACTCAAATTGTGTAGATTTACCACTAAAATCTACTTAAAGTAAATCTATATCACACTATAAAAAAAAGTGCAATGCGCATTAACACAAATACATCCTTCTCTAAAGATGCTAAATGATGCTCATCAGCTTGTGATGTTGGGGTGACATTAAGGAACGTGTTCTCACACGAGGAGAGAACGGACTGTAATTTACCTGCATCTCCAAATGCTCCCAATTAAAGTCTAAAACAGCAGGATCCTTGTACACACCCACTGTGCCACTGCTCTTCTGAGCCACAGGCAGCTGAAGAACCAGGTGTGTGTGTGTGTGTGTGTTATACCCCAGGACGTTCAAGTAATAGCCTCATAAATCTACTCATGCATAAAGCAAAGCAGATCTCACCACCTTTGAGCCAGGCATGCCTACACCTGCCGTCCTGAACACAGAAGCCAGTCGCCCTCCAGAGCCTCAGTCTGTGGAGTGCTTCATCGTTTTTGGTGAAATCATAATTCTGGTCATACAATTAGCTTAGAGCCTAATGAACATCCACATGCACTTAAATTGATCTCTCACAGCTTTGCATTACTGTTCAAGAGAAGAATGTGAAATCACTGAGACTTTTATGCTACATATTTATTTCATAATGCTGCATTTATCTGCTCTCTGATATACAATAAGCTTTTTGTTTTGCAATTAGCAATTATTAAAACCATTTTAAAAAATTGCATTACCATAGTGCAAAACAAAATTAGTCAAATACCTGTAATGCAAAAAATCTAATTCTCAGTACTATAATGCAGAACAAATTATTATTTTTGCTATATTACAAAACATGTATTTGCATTACCATGATGTCAGTCATCACTATAATGCAAAAATGTAATTCTCATTACTGTAATTTACTGTAATGCAAAAAAAGTAATAAATTGTAAACTAATTATTATTTACCAACATTTTTAAAAACATTACCACCACAATTATTATATTGTGAGTTGACAAAAACAGGAATCAAAGACAAAATAGGAATAAAAATGGAATCAAATATTTATATACATTAAAGTACATTAAAGTAATGAGAATTTTATGTGGAAAATTAATTATTACTAATTAAATGCCAGATAGATAGATTGCCCTGGTACATACACACACACACATATATATATATATATATATATATATATATATATATATATATATATATATATATATATATATATATATATTACACATTTTATAATATTAATTTTACGTCAAACTTTTAACTTGGCAAGCTTCAAACACCAAATTTCTATAAGCAGGTCTCTCATTAACATTCATCACATGCAAATTATGTATTAAGTTCACTCCACGCCCTGCCGTTCTTCCAGGGTTATGTTGCTTTGAAGAATTATTGGACGATGTTGATGGTGATTGTGATGCTGATGACGGTGACCATGGTGACGATGACCATGTTGATGACGGCCATGCTGATGGTGACCATGGCTGCCGTAAGGAAGATGAGAGTGATGATGCTGGTGGTGGCTGTGGTGATGGTTCCCCCTGTGATGATGACCACCATGCTCATGATGTCTGTGTTCATGATGTGAATGCACAATCACCTTTGATTCAACCATCGCTTGTTCTTCCTGAGTAATGTTTGCACATGTGGAGTTATAGAAGACGTCCAGATCTATGAAGACAACTCCTATGCCACCAAAGCCTTTATGGAGCACCTGGACATTAATAAATGCATCTTATGCTTATCTTCTGATTATCCATCTAGTAGTTCACATTTCTACATTAGGTTTCTGTTTTAAAACTACACTTCACTTACCTCTGCTACAAGACTTTGCCCATTTGAGATACTTGTTAAAGTAATGAACCGCTCTTGTCCACTTTTAATGGCCTGACACACCTGAAAGGATAAGCGTTTCTGATGATTAAACAATTTTGCCTAAGCTCTCCCTGAGGAAGCTAATAATTAATGCTAAGCTAATACTATCTGTGGTTATAGCCTACCTGATCGCCCAGGTATAAGCCCAAAACGTGGATGTGATCCTTCCTTCCTGTCTCTGTATTCATGTCATCATGCTTGAGGTGATCCCTGTGGTGATGCCTTCGACGTGACCGCCGTAGAAAAGCAGGCATGGCTAGATTGAGCTTTTGCAGGTCAACTTGCCGGTCCTGCCAGTGTTGGACTGTTTTGTCCTATAAAGGAAAAGAAATATGAGGTAAACCCAGAGTTACAATGCTAACATGCTAACAGGTAAATATGATTTACCCAAATATGACAGGTCTATATACTTGCTAGTTCTGGAATAACATTTATATGAAGATCTCAAGAATTATAGATGCTACAAAAGTTTTACAGACCAATAATTTTTCCTCTTTGGAAGTCGTTTTAATGGTGTTAGGCCTATAAGTTACGTTATTCCTGGACCATCAAAATATGTGGAAGCAGGAATACATCCTACTAGAGTTTATCACATTATGTGGGCTGCATTTTGTAGGCCAAACCCCGGAAATGAGTTAGCATTTTAGCATTTAGCATTTCAGCTTCCATCGTCCTGAAGTCAATAAGTTTTTTAAATGAGTTTTTGGTTGGATGCCTAAAATAAGGTCTGTGGTGAACACAAACTCAAGATATTTTTTATACTACATGAAATACACAGTATTACCCCACTTGTGATTTGTTTAGTTTTAACCTGCCTAAAAAGGCAGTTGCTAACAAGTTGCTAAAAGGGACTACAGAGGCACAAACATCACACCAAAGATAAACTTAATTTACTAGTCCACTTTCACAACCTGTGTTGTCAGGAAAAATGTTTTTAAATAAATACTAAAAGATTTGTCCGAAGCTTAATGCTGGTGGTGATGTTGAAGTCATGTGACCGTGGTGTAGTTCGTTTATAGTCTACATTTAGCTTTTTACTTCTGGTGATTGTATTTGGGCTGCAAAATTCATAAAAGTTCTGTTCATTTGTGAAGATTATAATAATGAACAAAGGTTTTTTGGTCACAGAGTTTTTTTTCTGCAGTATTCCGAAAGCCAGTTGAAAAATTCTATTGAATCTATGTCGAGTGAACGAGGGTGATGCTAACATCCAAAAATATGTCATCCTTGAGGCACTCAATGAATTTTAAAGCCAGCGAATAAAAGCCTGTTTCAACAAATTGTAAGAAATTTGAGTAATTACAATGTATGGTCCGTCCTTTTCGAGGTTAGCAGGCAGAATGGAGATGAAGTCCACATACCTTTTGAAAGGAAAGAAACTATTAAGTACATAAAATAACCAAGCACAGCAAGAGCAATATGACTAGTGCGTAGGAACGAGACTCACTGTGAAAGTGTTCGCTCATTATAAGTGACTGCACTGTGGTCAACTGGCTCTAGTACAGACACTGACAGAAGCAGAGGCTGGGTTTCTTCTTCGAATGCGCCTTTTAGACTCTACAGACAAAATGGAAGCTTGTAATAAAATACACTTTGTTTTTATTAATACAAAACACATTTAGATGAAAATAATAGTCCTTACCTTCAGAAAATTTGTGAATAGCTCTGTGCTTCTGCTAGATTCATCAGAAGTAGGGCCATCCAGCCAAATCACGTCTAGACCGTCTAAATTCTTGTCCTTTAAGTATGTCAATACCGTTTGAACAAAAGTCTCAACACCGGCCTCATTAGCAGACATCAGCTCCAACCTAAACAACAGCAAATTAAGTTAGTCAGATGGTGCCAATATGTGCATTGTCAATATACTGACACTATACTGTCGTGGTATATTTTTTTGAGTTTTCAGAGATTCTCTTCATTGATAAGAACATGTATAAAAAAAAATTTTTAAAAGTGGTAAAAAAATTATTAATTTTTTTGTACCTTGATGATTTGACTTCCAAGCCAAGAAAAACCTTCAAAGTTGGATTTCTGGGGAAAGTTACATATTTTTATGAACACATTTTGACATATTATTTTTATAAAATGTATGTGTAAAAGGCTAAAATACTGTAATATGATCACACACACACACACATCTAAATTTATACGATTTACAATAATAATAATACATTTATTTATTATTTTTACAAATGTCTGAATTTTAGCAATTCAGTTCAGGGTTATTATCCTTAACTAAAACTAAAGCTCAAAATAAAACCACTAAAAATAATTGTATTAATTGAAATAAAATAGCCATTAACTGTAATAAAAATTTAAAAAATATAAAAAATTTACTTGTTTTATTTCAGCTAGTTGCCAAGGCAACATTTCTCATTTTTATTTAGTTTAGGTTAAAGTACTAAAATAACAAAAAATAAAAGCTTAATAAAACATAAATAAATTTTTTATATATATATATAATATATATATATATATATAAGCTGTCTATTTATACAAAAACACAAAAAAAAAAAAAAATTGTTTAAAATGTTGACAAAAACACTAACAGTAGATTAAGTCAAATAATGAGTCAAGAAAAAAATCAAAAATCAGACCTCTCCTTCATCTTTCTAAGAGTAGCACTGTCATCTTCCGACAAGCTTTGGAGGTAAAGGTCGTCATCATTGGAGGCCAAGGGGAGGATGATGTGAGAGCACGGCCCCTCACGTGTGCGGTGTGTTAAAACATCCAGATAGCAGGTCAATCTGTAACTCCTCTGTGCACCTGAGGCGTATGAGTGAGAGAAAACTTCATGCTGTGTTATTATTGGTACTCTGAATGCCCTCAGCAGCAGACTAAGCTTATTATTTTAGTTTCAGCTTGTTCTGCCTCTCAAATGTGTGCTTTCTCAAGTGCTCTCTAATCTAGCAGCCATGTGCCTGTACCACACACCTCCTTGAGAGATTGTTGAATGACATTTTAAACAGGTTGCGTGCGAGTGGACTTACCGACTGAAATCACCAGGCAAAGGAATGCAAAAGCTGAAAAACAATAGAAAAATCCTTATTAATAACTTGATACACTGATTGAATCAAGAATTCTATGAAAAATTATGAGGAAGTAGTTTGTGACAGTTGTTGTTTTAGTTAGTAGGTCTGTGGTTGTTCCAGCAGCGGAAACCTAAATTAAAAGCCACATCCTGATGTGTGTAGATGTTGATACAGATAATACTCAACAACACATTTTATAGCAACAAATTATGGCACAAATGGAACATATTAAATGCTTGTCTTGCATGTAGAGCTATTTTATGGTGTATCATATTTTGTAGTATCTGTGACTGTCACAAAAATCTGTTATGTTTGATATAGATCCAAAGCACAGATGACAGCACAAAATCAGCAATATCTACGTTAGATATTAATATACACTACTGTTTAAAAGTTTGGGGTTGGTAAGAAATTTTTATTGTTTTTGAAAGACGTCTCTTATGCTTACCAAGGCTGCATTAAATACGGTAAATCTGCAATATTGTAAAATATTATTACAATTTAAAAACAAGAAACATTTTTTGTTATTATCAATGTTGAAAACAGTTGTGCTGCTTAATATTTTAATAGGAACTATGATGCATTGTTTTCAGGATACTTTGATGAATATATCTTTAGTAACAAGTCTGTACGCATGTTCACTTTTAATAAATTGAATGTGTTAAATTCTTTAAAAAATACGTACTGACTTCAAACATCTGAATGGTTGTGAATTTAAAGTATATTCAAGGAAAAATGATTCATCGCTTCTAAGACACTTAGGAAAAGATATCTAAACTATCAGCAAATAATCTGCTGAAAATAGCAGTTACGTTTCACAACGGTTTGAAGATCAGAAATACAAAACAATGCAGTGAATACTTGCCTCTGATGAGCTGCATTGTTCCTGAAGAAGTCAGTAGCTGCTGTGTTGTCTGATAAAGGCAGGCTATATATTATACACATACAGACACCACTTCCTGTGTCAACACTGGCCCCAAATGTTCCCCGTCAGCTTCACATTTTGCTGATGAGAAGCCCACATCCTGATGACTGCAGGGTTGTACAACAGGCCTGTGCCATCCTTCTGCACATACTACATTTATATTAAAACAATGCTGAATATATTTTCTGAGGCAGCAAAATTAGCTAATGACACAGAACATTGTTAACTTGAATATTATTATTTGAACAAACTGAAAACAAAAAGCTTGTACATTTTCTGGCAATAGATTTCTGATTCAAGGAATACAGTAGTTCACCCAAAAATCTACATTTGCTGAAAATGTACTCACCCACCACAGGCCATCCAAGATGTAGAAGAGATTTGGAGAAATGTAGCATTGCTTTCACTAGAGAAAGCAATATTATGGATAGAGTGTTTGTATTTTAGTCAGAAACAATGGTTTAAAGTTAAAAATGTCTTATTAAGTTATAACATGCAGCTTTTCACTTCACGGAATGTTCATTGATGGACTGGAGTTGTGTGGATTACGTGTGAGTAATTGTGATGTTTTTATCAGTTGTTTGGACTCTCATTCTGACGGCACCCATTCACAGCAGAGGATCCATTGCTGAGTGAGTGATATAATGCTAAAATTCTGTTCAGATGAAGAAACAAACTTGCCAACATATTGGATGACCTGAGGGTGAGTAGATTTCTTTTCTTCTTTTTTTTGGCAAACTAACCCTATTAGGTCTGAAATAACTTTTAATCACAGATAATCAATGTAATTACATAAAAACTGCACATATATTTATATCTGATGTGGTTTTGCATGCTATATTTATGTATAAACTGCAATTCCAGAACTTTACTATTATCAGACTGATTTTTAGTTCAAATTTAAAATTTATGGCATGATATTTTGAGGAGTACTTACATTTGAAAAATGTAGCTTCTTACACTTGATTGTGATTTAAGCAGACTTGAAGGACCCACCACATTCAAGGACGCCTGTGGAGACCTGATGGGCTTAACCACCGTGATCCTCTTCCTCAGCTCTCTCCAGATTAAGCTTCTTGTTTTATCCAGCTATAAAAGCATATCGCCACCTCTTGAAAAGGAGTGCATGTCTGTTTCAGTCTATAATTTATACAGATTTTAATCGAGGTTTACATTATGAGTTTGGGCTACAGAGCTTCACAACACCTGTTTATTCAAGGCAGCAGCAGCTATAAGCCAACAAGTAAAGCTATTTTAAAGCAAATGTTGCAATGCTACATTTAAATTGTACAAAATGCACTGCATAATATTCAACTCTATGCAGTTTTGTTTTTGCGACTTTGGGGCCCTCTAGTTTTAGTTAAGTGTGTGGAGTTCACTGTCGTAAATAAAACGCAGACGTATGTGGTATGTGAGAGTGAAAAAGATAAAGAGGCCGTTCGTTTTATTAGTTATCAGAGTATCAGCGATATCATTTTGAAACTGATATTTCAAGGTTGAAGCGGTAGTAAGAGAATAATATTGAATCATGGCTGCCCCCTGCTGATGAGACGTTCAAACACGCTCAAACTTCAGATCAGTGTGTGTACATCAAGAAAGGTAACTCTCCAACGTGGAAAGATGAGGAAACACACAGGATTTGTGGGATAAGAGTTAAACAACAGTACTTTAATCCACTTCAAATGTCCCAATGTAACACATACTGTGCAAAGTTATTAGCTGCAGGTAGTATATCTGTAATCAGTGACGAATCTGTGTACAGCTGGTTAAAAGCTATATGGTACAAAACTGCTTTACATACATGCTATAGAGTGAAATATTGTTGGTAAAAGTTCAGCATTTTGAAGGTGACACCTTCTACTAAACAAATCATACATTTAACATTTCTATGCAATCTAGTGCAAAGTAATCTGTTTTTGTTACTTTTTGACTCCTAAAAATGAATAGTTTTTAATAGTATATATTGAATAGTAATATAACTTTATTCATAATTAAATTAATTTAATCATGAATAAGATTTGTCTGTTTCTCATACAAAGCTATTGTATGAGTTGTATGTGAAAAAAAAATATTTTTTGACTATAAAAAATTGGATTTAAATGACATGACTGTGAATAAATGACAGGATTTGGGGAGAACTGATCCTTAAACATCTGCAAATTACAACAAATTAGACCACACTTAACATCTGCTCAACACGCATACAGACAGAGCAATCATCCCTCAAATAAACAAAACATGAATTTTAAAACATAAACACTTGTTTTGTCTGGCAGAATATCTTGAAGAAAAAATAATACAAAAATAACATTTCACATGACATAACATATTTAGTATTCAAGGAAAAGGTGAATTCAGCTCATGGTTTTAACTTCATAATAAAATTTAGTGATAATAACTAAAAACATATCTGCAGAGGATTGAGCACCAGTTAGTCAATCATTCAATTGCTCAATCACCCTCACTAGTGGCAAAGAGAGGAACTGCATAATATTGATGCATCAATGGTAACGTTCAGAACAGAACACTAGTCATACTGCCAAGTATTAACTATGCATATAAAGGAAGTATGCAAAACAGAATGCATTATGCACCAATAAACCTAGAATGCTACATTGTCACATTTCAATGAGTAATAATGTATGGCTATTTTGCATGTCTTTACTTTTAGTATTCTGATCAAATAATGAGTCAACATGATAAAAGGGGCTGATATTATTACGGCTCATCATGTTGGTAATAGAAAGTCAGGTGAAAGTCACTTCATTGTGAGATAAAGTGTCCTGTGCATATATTTTGGCAGAACTGTTCAGATGTATTCTAGTATACACTACACAGAAAGGAAAGGGAAGTGGTGTGTGGCCAAGTACTCGGAATTTGTGCTCTGCATTTAACCCATCCAAGTGTACACACAGTAGTGAACATACACCCGGAGCAGTGGGCAGCCAATGCTGCGGCGCCTGGGGAGCAGTTGGGGGATTGGTGCCTTGCTCAAGGGTCTCACCTCAGTCGTGGTATTGAGGGTGGAGAGAGTGTTGGTTATTCACTCCCCCACCTACAATCCCTGCCGGACCTGAGACTTGAACCCACAACCTTCAGGTTACAAGTCCAACTCTCTATCTATTAGGCCACGACTGCCCATTAAGACAGTATTACTGTCTTAATATTATTATAACACAATATTACTGTTTACTTTATTTTTGACCAAATAAATGCAGCCTTGGTGAACATAAGAGATCTCTTTCATAAATTAGAAAGAAAAAAAAAAAAAAATCTTACCTTAATTTTTAAATGCTAGTGTACATACTGCAGAATTACTAGTATGGACTAGTATGCAGTTCCAAACATACCCAATCATTAATAGAACTCAGTATAAACAGCATTTAAAAAGAAATAACATATGGCAAATAATAAAGAACACTATGTATGAAAACGATAGTAACAATCAATTCAAAGTCAATTCCACCATCGCTGGCTGAGACCACTAGATAAAGCTGTGCAAATCCTTCATCATACACTCATTCAATACTCTTAGAAAAAAAAAAAGTGCAAAAATTGTACCTTGTCACTACAGCAGTCTATTCAAAGTGAGCCTTTTGGACCATATTCTCTAAGAATATATATCATTACTCTCAGGTACTGATATGCACCCTTATCAAGAGGTAGACACAAGGTCTACTGCCCCAATGACAAGCAGTTGCACTCCTAAAAGTAAAAATTTTGCACTTTTTTTCTTACAGTAAAGGAAAGCCTTCATTTCACATCTGACACTGGGAGAGAAGTTGACCTGAGTAAAGTAACAACTACCTGTGACCACATCCTAGTGTATCCACTTCCTTTGAAACACTTGACATACCTTTGTCCAATGTCAATGTAAAACCTCCAATTAACTCAAAAAGACAGGAAAGAGGCAGATCACAGTCATTCACTGACGTCTTACTCCAGGGCCTGGATCCGAGGGGAGGAGGGGCTGAGATTTGAGTCTTTTCTGTGAAAGCAAGGAGGCCGTAAGGCCGTTTTAAAAAGGAGATCCATCCATCTCCACATTGGCAGGTGAAGCCACTGACTGGGAACTACAAATCTATTACAGATGAAGGAACCAATCAAAAGTCACTGAGGATGCTGATGTCAGCAAACTCCTGATGGTAACGGTAGGAGTACATGCTTAGCAGAAAGGCCCATTTAAGAGTCATGAAGCTCCACACGGCTGATAGATAGAAGCTCTTGGGGTCAGTTATTGCTGAAGAAAAAAACATACAGAATGGATTACAGACATATTATATAGATTTTGTGTGGAATGTTTTATTAGACAAAGCTGTCCATGTGAAGGTACTTACACTGCTTTTCTATAACAGCTAAAGCTATGAAGGTGGCAAAAGCAGCAATAGCCAGGAGGGAGAAGACCGAACTAACAAACATGAAGAACTTGAGTCCCTTCAGCCAGGTGCGCCAGTAGTCCTGAATGTACATAATGTGGGTGACCAATGCCCAGAGCGCCAGAACTCCTGGAGATTTAAACCCATAACATATACACATAGAAAAAAATGGTGTACACTGTAAAAAATAAAATAATGGATGTATTTATTATTTATTGCATGCATGTAAGTTATGTGTGTCTGTGTATGGTTTTTTTTTTTCAAATTTTCTTGGGAGAGCATATATGAGTAGAAATAGTAAAATATCTCCATATTTATGGGTGACTATTTGCAATGTCATTTTAAGAAGATAACCGAATGATCCTTTTAAGAAAGAAATTAAATAATCACCCATTATATATCTATTGGAATAGCAAACCACACACTGCATACAGAATGTGACAACCGCAAGATCACACAATAATAGCAACGAATTAAAAAGCATGACATTAAAGGAAACAGGATGTGAAATGTCTATATTTGACAGCGGATGTGTATCGTAAAGAAGTTAGTCTGTGGCCTTGAGTTTATTTACAGACCTGATAATCCGCCCATCGCCGCCGTCCATGGCTGTTTATAAACCACATTCCACACGATAAACGCCGAAAATCCCACCAACATGCCGAACGTGGCATAACCCACACTGATGTAGATCCTGTTTGGACCCATTTATAATGTATAAAGTACAGTAAAGCTGTAACAAGAGGCTGATGCGAAGGATTACACCATCGATGAGAGATTATGTAATGCAGCTCTGCTTATTCGTAAACACGACTGCACGACCCGGAAGAGCTCCCCGGTATCACCATAGCAACAATCAACAAACTCACAGTCGAGGATGTTTGAACAGTTATGTAAAAAAGGCAACTAAATATGTGCGAAACATAACAGAATAATTTGTATTGAATATATATTGTATATATTATATATTATATTATATTATATTATATTATATTATATTATATATTGTCTGAAATATACAGTCGTGGTCAGAATTATTGGCACCCTTGGTATCAAAGAAGGCTGTGAAAATTAATCTGCATTGTTAATCCTTTTGATCTTTTATTTTAAAAACTCACAAAAATCTAACCGTTCATTGAGAATAAGAATTTAAAATGGGGGGGGGGGGATATCATTATGAAATAAATGTTTTTCTCTAATACACATTGGCCACTTAATGGCACCCTTTTATTCAATACTTTTAGAAACCTCCATTTGCCAGTTTAACAGCTCTACATTTTCTCCTATAATGCCTGATGAGTTTAGAGAACACCTGACAAGAGATCAGAGACCATTCCTTCATCCAGAATCACTCCAGACCCTGTAGATTCCCAGCTTCATGTTGGTGCTTCTCCTCTTCAGTTCACCTCATTCATTTTCTACAGGGTTCAGGTCAGAGGACTGGAATGGCCATAGCAGAAGCTTGGTTTTGTGCTCAGTGACCCGTTTTTGTGTTGTTTTTGAGGTTTGTGTTTGGATTATTGTCCGGTTGGAAGATCCAAACATGGCCCATTATAAGATTTCTAACAGAGTCAGTCACTTGTTGATTTTTTATCTGTTGGTATTTGATAGAATCCATGATGCCATGTGTCTGAACAAGATGTCCAGGACCTCCAGCAGAAATATAGGCCTACAACATTAAAAATACAGCAGTATTTAATACAGCATTGTACACATGGGGTACTTTTTATCCATGTGTTCACCAAACCCATCTTGAGTGTTTGCTGCTAAAAAGCACATTTTTTTAGTTTCATCTGACCATAGAAGCCAGTCCCATTTGAAGTTCCTGTCCTGTCTGATAACTGAATATGCTGGAGTTTGTTTTTGGATGAGCTAGGAGAATTTTTCTTGAAGCCCTCCCAAACAACATGTGGTGATGTAGGTGCTGTTTGACCGTTTTGTTTAAAGGTTTTCTGACCCCGAGACTATTTTCTGCAATTCTCCAGCTGTGGTCCTTGGAGAGTCTTTAGCCACTCAAACTCTCCTCCTCACCGTGCATTAGGATGATATAGACACTCGTCCTTTTCCAGGCAGTTTCGTAACATTTTATGTTGATTGGAAATTCTTAATTATTGCCCTGATGGTGGAAATGGGAATTTTTCCTTTTCTTAAAGCCACTTCACTAATTTGTGAAGCTCAATTATCTTTTGCTGCACATCAGAAATATATTCTTTGGTTTTTCTCATTGTGATGGATGATCCCTCCTATTTATATTTCTGTGAAACAGAAAGCCATGGCTGGATAATTTCATGTTCATAATCACCCTGCAGTGCTCAAAATTGTGAATATGAATGGGAATATACTTCAGAGATATTTTACTCATAAGAATTTCTAGGGGTGCCAATAATTGTGTCCGACGTGTATTTGAGAAAAACATTTATTTCAAAATTAGATTTTCCCCCGTTTTCAATTGTTTTAGTTCAATGAAAGGTTAGATTTTTTTTTTTTTTTTTTAAAGATCAAAAGGATTAATAATGCAGGTTTATTTTCAGAGCCTTCTTTTGATCATATTTACCAAGGGTGCCAATAATTCTGACCACGATTGTGTGTGTGTGTGTATATATATATATATATTAGGCTTGTAAAACACTTGTATTTGTGTACATTACTTATTGTAAATAATTACAGTATAAATTGGGCATAAAGTTTGATTTAAGGTCGCAAAAATCAATGGAAATACATTGAATATGAAATAGGATTTATTTTCTTTTTTGGATTGTCAGTGTTTAAATGTATGTAAAATAAATCAACCAGCCTCTAAAACTGTGGAAAAGTGTGTAAACATTTAGAGGCAACACACATAATGTTTCTCTTGTTGTTTGCGCAGCACTGCAGATGGTGGTTTTAATCTGTTTGATCTTTGCTCAGTGGTTTTCCATCTACCTGCCAAACTCATTCTCACAGCACTACAGTAATTGTGAAACAAAAAATCATCTTCTCAATTGCAAATGTACGTACATTACCAGTCAAAAGTTTTTTTGAACAGTAAGATTTTTAATGTTAAAGAAAAAAGAATTCTCTTCTGCTCACCAAGCCTGCATTTATTTGATCCAAAATACAGCAAAAGCAGTAATATTTTGAAATATTTTTAATATTTAAATATTAATATTTTTAATATTTAAAATAACTGCTTTCTATTTGAATATATTTTAAAATATAATTTATTCCTGTGATCAAAGCAAAATTTTCAGCATCATTACTCCAGTCACATGATCCTTCAGAAATAATTCTAATATGCTGATTTGCTGTTTTTGTTGTAATCAATATTTAAAACAGCTGAGTCATTTTTTTCAGGATTCTTTGATGAACAGAAAGATCCAAAGATCAGCATTTATCTGAAATAAAAAAGGTTGTACACTATACCAGTGGTCGGCAACAGGCGGCCCGCGGGCCTAAACTGGCCCACTAGCAATAATTTCTGGCCCGCGCCCGCAGCCAGATTATTTTGATAGCGGCTGGTTCTGAAATAGATCTGTCATGACAGCAACAGTTACTCACAATCAGAGTATGTGAGCGGAGCGGAGCGGTGTGATTTTGAATGGAGCGAGGAGCGGATTTTTTAAAAGTCGGAGCGTCGTGGTTTTCACTCGCTCCAAGAGCGCTCCATCACGAGTACAATTCATGCCAACGACCCGTAATATAACTGCATATTTAGCAAGAATTCACATGTTAAACACATTTAGCTAGCTAGATAGAAAAGGATCACTCAAATCAGAAAGAATGTGAAGGCTATGATGACTGCAGTGGACATGAGCGGGAAGTTATATTTCTCAAGGAATTTATTTGTTCCTTCTGAATATTTTTAGCTGACCGCTGACTTTTTTTTCCTCAGAATTACATGATATAAACTCGCACTTGCGAGTTAAAAAGTCTAAACTGAAATATAAACTCGCAATTCTGAGAACATATGAGTCATGAAAAATGTTTGGGGTGGGGGGGGGGGGGTTATAGAAATGAATACTTTTATTTAGCAAGAATGCTTTAAATTGATCAAAAGTGATGATAAAGAGATAATGTTACAAAAGATTTCTATTTCTGATAAATGCTGTCCTTCTGAACATTCTATTCATCAAAGAAACCTGAAAAAATTCAACTCAGCTGTTTTCAACATAAATGGGGTTTTTTTGTTAGTTTTTTTAGCAGCAAATCAGAATATTAGAATGATTTCTGAAGGATCATGTGACTGGAGTAATGATGCTAAAAATTCAGCTTGAAAATCACATAAATTACATTTTAAAATATATTCAAAACAGTTATTTTACATAGTAAATATATTTCAAAATGTGACTATTTTTGCTGTACTTTGGATTAAATAAATATGGGTTTGGTGAGCAGAAGAGACTTCTTTAAAAACATTAAACATCTTACTGTTCAAAAACTTTTGACTGGTAGTGTAGGTTGTAAAAACTGTCGGGAGCTGATCATGCATAAAATTCCATAACAGAATAGAAAAAATGCTACACCCAAAATGTATCAGGCTGACATCATTCACAAATTGTTCCTTGCAACCTATTAAATTTATTGTCCTTCTAGCACATGAATACACAAGGATATTAGTCTATATATAAATGACAATTACATAAATACAATTAATTAGTCATTATTAATTTATGATCACAAAATGTGATCATGTAAAACGTGTATGACAGCATGATGTTATAAACAGCACAGAAAATGGAGGTATGCGTTTAAAATGATCACAATGATGATCTAGTGTTGATTAAGCATGAGCACACATCGTAACCAGACAGATGCTGATGCCCATGTAAACAGAATAAAAGTCCAGAGAGGACTGAACCAAATCAAGAGGCCACAGATGTACTTTGGCCCCATTTCCCCCTGTCACTGTTGAGAACTGAGATGCTATGGGTTTTACTGTAATTCAAGGAAATGGAAGGCAACAAGTGTCATCAAGCTTCAAGACACACCTTCATATAATTCAGTCTTCATGAAATGAACACAAACCACATTTTATGTCACCAATCAGAGTGTAGCAGGAAGCCGGTAACTTGCGTGGCTTCAGCGATTCAAATGTGATCGACACTCAGCGGTTTCCTCTGTATGCTTCTCAGACAACACAGACAGACATAAAGAGATAGAGCGAGTGATAAACAGAAAGAAAAAGTCATACAGAGATTGATACTTCACAAGACGCTCACCTTGAAGACAAGAAAGACAAGATTGTACTGATTGGCACTGAAGAAAACTATTTGGGAAAAAAGAAAACACTGCCAACATCATCTACAGACGGACCAGACATACTGGTAAGAGTGTTTATGAAATCTATCACCGACACATTTACCTTATACTTGAGAAAGCTAGAGTAGCTTTATCCACCTGATCTGATCCTGAAAAATGACTTTATATAACTAGTAATCATTTCAGTAGATAATTAGAATTTTTGACTAAAAAATTCGATCACAAATAATAGCTGACAGTGCTGATAAAACAAAGTAAATATAACAAATATACAACAAAGATTATTGGAATACATTTTAAAAGAAAATAACATTTCAGTTTTTCTACTTCAAAATGTCATGTTTAATAATAATGACCACACAAATATTTTTTTAAATACTGTAATAAAATATCCATTACAATTATATTTATTAATAAACACATGAATTAAATTAAAACATTTATTTCTATATTTAGTAATTCTGGTTAAGCATTCTAAAAAATTAAATTTATTCAACATTGCTGTTTTAACAAATTGGCTAAAATGTTGCCCATGGATTTTTTTAAATGCTCAAAAATTCTCAAATAACTTTGGGAAATTCTGTGGTCCTGTGATTCATGCTGAGAAAGAGACTTAAGAGACTGGTGGGTGACAAGCGAACGCAAGAAGGTGAGCTGTGAATTTACAGAAGCCCCCAAACAGCAGACAGGAAGTTACACATGATTAGATCTGGGTGAGGAGGTGTGCATTTAAAACATCTGTCTATTTTCTCCATCTCCCTCCGAGTGCTTTCATCACGTCACATTTCACTGGACTTCCAATATAAATGATATTTCCTTCCTCCACGGGCAACAGAGATCCTCTCTTTCTAAGAAACAGGCGCTCAGTTGTTATGGGAAGGAAAAGGTGATTTGGAAATACAGGATTTATGAGCATGTAAAATCACATCGTGTTCTGGAATTTCAAAGGGATGGAAACAGTTTTCATGTGCATGTGCAAAGCTTGAGATTCCAGTTAACAGGACATTAATGTGATTTTTGTTTTGTGCTTAAAATTGTATTGCAATTGGAAATCTACAGGAAGTTGAAGATTAATTACAAAAGGCTGTGATTTGTTGCAGGATGTCCTACACCCTTTCCCAAAGGAACTGTGTGCTTGTTTTCTCGCTGTACTTTAATCTCTGTGATGTGATTTGTTTTCTAGAAATGTAGCACTGGTCTGCCAGTTAAAACTAGTTATTGGTGATCTTTCTGGATACTTTATGGAAGTGTCAAGTACTAAGATTTTTTGAACATACTATAAAACACGGTCACAAAATGTAATAGCTATAAATGCACACTAGAGGGCAAACTAAGTCCAGCAGCACTGCTGCTCAAACTAACCTTATCCCTGAATATGAAACTTTGCCCCATAACATATTCTTTCATGCTAGCAACAAGAATGATACCTAAAATGTGTAAATGCTACTATTAAATTAATTTTTTTGGCCTAACATACAAAACTGGTGAAAATATTCCCATAGATTTAAATATAGGCAGGCAAATTTATCTACAGGCCAGAATATCATAGACATTTGGGGGGCCAGTAAACAACCACCTAAATCTAGTTTAATGTATTTAAAAAAAAATTAAACACAGGTGACATTTTAAATAATAATAATAATAATTAATATGCAATAAATATATTATAATAAAACACAAACACAAAATTATATTTATTAATAAAGATTTAAATATGTTAAATAATAATAAATAAGTTAAAATACATGTACTTATATATATATATATATATATATATATATATATATATATATATATATACACACACACACAGTATATAATATTTATTTCTATAAATTAAAAAATATAATTAGAAATATATATAAATATAATTATAAAAAAATAACAATTTAAATTATTCAGCCTTTAACCAATAAAATCTATTTTACAAGAGTGTCCTGGCCAAGACAGGCAACAGTGCAAGTAATTACACAAAATAGTACACAAAAACAATAGGATATTTGAGGTGTACAATAAATTATTCCACTGCCATTATTTTGCACGTAACTAAGTATAAGGCTTTGCGAAACAGTTCTTCCAGCTGTCCAGTCTAGGTTATCTGTCTGGGTCTTAATAGACTATTGTCTGTGTGAGTTGATCTTAATCTAAAATATCTTGTTTAAAATGTTCTCAATGTAGCAAGTACATATCTTAAAAGGCATGTGCTTCTTTATCTGATACAAACTACACGTTTAAATGAGGGTCACATGTAGGATAATTGGATTTCTGAGTTCTGTCATTGGCACCAGTTTTGTCATAGGCAACCACTGACACACACACACACACACACATAAACATACAGGAATACACCTTCACATATTCAGACAAGCAGTCAGGCACACAGCTAAAGAGAGCAATTGTGAATCTTCTTACTTTCATTTGCATCGCTGGGCCTTAGGCTTTATATCATTAGCTTCTGTGTAGCACGACGTACATGGAGCATATACATGCCAGAATGCTTTCGTTCTTTAAACAGATCTTGTCCGCTAAGAAGAAAAACAAATTCGGTAAGACAAAACTAATACTGTTCTCTGGAAGTGAATGCCTGTTTTGCAAGTTTTAGAACTCATGATCAGAGTTTGTGAACAACAAATCACATAGCGTTGTATTCTCTGTTGTTTCTGTGGACACGCAAATGCATGCTTGAATACTAGTGTGTATGCCCCCCCCCCCCCCCCCCCCCCCCCCAAAAAAAAAATTAAATATCCAACGAATAGAGGCACTTAAGCTTTAGATTGCTGATCATCAACCTTAGGAGGTCAAACAAATATAATATAAGCTGTTTTATGTTTTAATAGTTATTTACATATGAGGTATGACATTTTTATATCATACCTCATATGGTATGCTCAAGTTGAAACACTGACTACTTTGCTTCAGCAGTCGTTTCTGTTTTGGAGAGAGATGCTGGTTTTGTGGGTCTGTTGCTGCAGTGCTGACAGAGATAATAAACCCAGAACAACAGTTGATAAATATTTCTAGGGCCCTTGTGGAGGAAGGCAGGTGAACAGAGCCAAAACAGGGACAAGCTTCCAAACAAATGCGCTAATTCGAAGACTCTTTGCAACCACCTACTTACATCATATTACACATAATCATTAGGAGTTTAGCACATTATCACATAATTTTGCTTCTAACTCATACACACTTATCAAGGTGTTTACAGCTTGGATTGCAAGTATACACAAAACCGCTTTTCGGTTTGTTACATGCTGTGCTGTGTGTTTTGATCCCCAATCTGTAATGATTAACATACATATGTAAAAGAGCAGCAAAATACTGTATTTAGATTTTGTTTTTCCAGCATTTTGGACAGATGAGTGGAACAATCAATGTTGTTATATTTCAGTCCTCCAGAAAGGGAAGCCCACTCTCCTGAAACAATAGCCAGGGTCTAAACAAGTATTATGTAATGTTCCCTGACCTCCAGCCACATGGACATTCTCAGGGTGGGACATGTCTTAAGATTGTCCCTAATATGACCTGTGGGTGGGGAGGACATACAGTACTGCCCTTTAAAATAAATGATATCCATTCCTTAAAAAGATAATACATTTTAGTAAATGATATTAATATTGTTAGCATGCTCCAAATAACCTTTTAAGCTAACCTGTTTTAGCTCAAATCTAAGACAGCACTGCATATAATCAAGGATAAGGCAATCAAGGATAGACTGCCTGCGACAAGCCTGTTGAAAACCTGATGGTGGACAGAGACAAGGAAAATACAAACAGTAACATAGAAAATATATTTATTTTAAAATATATAATTACATATTTATAAATATTTAAATTATTACTTTTAAATATTTAAAAATATATGTTATATATTAAGTTTATATACATTTATATAATTTAAATAAATATGAAATTGTATGTATTACTCAGTATATAATTTTTTTAATGTGTGCGTGTAGAGTAACATTGATATATACATATAAAATCTCTATATAATATTTAATTTTTTAAATTTTTTATATGTATTATACATACATTTATTAAATATAATTTAATGAATAATTACATTTTAAGATTTGTTTGAGTTAGGATGTTACAAGCAGCTACTAGACAGTGAGGCAGCTCACTAGATTTTGGAAAAGAGCTTGAGTTTCTATCTTTGGAACAACTTGCAAGTATAAGAATAAACAGTAAGCAAACACAATGCTATTCATCTGAGTTCACTGCCACTGGGTTTTGTGGGAGTCATGAGATCATATGCATGAGATGGGAAATAACATGATGCAACAGTAAAAAGGAGAGCAGATTGAATAAAACAGTACTGACTTCCTCTCTTTCTTTACTTTTGTCTCCTCAGAGGCTCCAGCAATTATGTGCTCTGAAGACACACTCCCCCGGCCGTCTCTGCGCTCGTCCCTTGAAGAGGTACGGAACATTAAAATGACTTCCTTAGTAATGTCTGAGCATGTGCACATATGAACTCAACTATTAGTTGCTTTTTTCTTTGTACTGCCTGGGGTAATTCATGCTTCTCTAATGCACAAACTCTAAAACAATAAAGAAAACCCATTTTACTAGACTGTAAACATTCAAAACTCATTTAAAAAGGAGTTGGGTAAAATTCCTATTCAAACGTCAGAAGGATTTTTATCCAAGCCAGTGCTGCAATTTCCTGTTCATTTACTCCTTCACTCCAACCTTGGCACCTGCATTAGTAAGTAAGGTGGGTTATGGACATGCCCCCTGATCCTCACCCCCTCAAGGTTTATCATGCAGCTGGAACACACAGATAAGAGCGCTGAAGGAGAGACCGTGTCAAACGCACAAGCTAAACATATTTTGCCTGCTCTAGCGGCTCTTTTACTGCTTGATGCAGAGTTTTGTTATGCAAATTTCTACATTTCTGGAAGCAGATTAAATAATCCTTCAAAACAACGGAATAAGATGCAGTTTTTATTCCACTTAAAAACCTTTGCTTTATCTTATAATGTTCATTGCCACAATGTCCCAGTATTTTATTATGCTTAACAGATCATTCAATCATGCACATTCAAATGGTTAGAACACTGTAGGCTATATAAATATATTATACATTTTTTAATTGTTAAGTTCTATTTAATTACATTTTAAGAAAAAACTTTAGGTTTTTAATACTTGTTTTAACACTAATAGGCTACGTGTTTTTGATGTTATCTGTCTAACTGATTTGAAAATATGAATTTGGGGCATCATAATGAAGGACGAAACTTTCTTCAACATAAATCCACAGTATGCTGAATTTAGTGTTATTCACCATCCTTACCAAAGACATCCATCTCCAGAGATATCCTCATCTTTTTGTCTGACGGTTTAGTTCACATTTAAAAGATTACATAACACACATAACACAGTTGACAAAGTAACACAGTTGACAGGTAAGAACTTTTAAACACACACACATTATAATAACATACATTATAATGTTAATGACTATATTATGTTATTATAAAGTTAAAAGAAGTTTTATAATGCATCATGACACTTCAAGTTGTAAGGACTTGTTTAATAACATCATAACACTTTATCAGTCATGACTAAGTGGAAATTAGGGTGACCATACATGCCATTCTTCCCGGACATGTCCTGGCCAGGATTTCTATATTGCTTTGATTCAAAGTACCTCGAGAGCATTTCGAAAACATAAGGGACTGATGTCATACACCACACGCAAATAAAGCCAAAACCTAGATATTTTAGGCAATGTAGAAATCCTGGCCAGTACGTGTCCAGGAAAAATGGCACGTATGTTCACCCTACAGAAACAGATATATACCAAATCTATAATATTATATAGGTTTCAGTCAATCATGAGGAATTCTGAATGCTTTATAACCCTTGACAAATGTGAATATAATGTGTATATAATATTATGGATAGGCCTACTGAGTTCATAGAAAGTGTGGCCGTGATTAGATCAGTTAAGATTATCCATTGTAATGCAAATCATGGTATTTAGGCAATTCCTATGTAATTTCCGTATAATGACAATAGTTTGTGAATATTTTTTTTGTTTATCAACAGCACTCAGTGGGAGCATAAATTGACCCACAAAAGTAGTTTGCACCGCGCTCTTTCGTTGCTTGATCTTTCATTTAGGTGCGTTGATCCATTAAATCACTTATTATACAAAACCATGATCCGCACTCACATGAAATAGTCTTTTCTTTTCATTTTATTCTACATTTTATCACCAGTAGGACAAGGACACATACGTTTCGGCTCAAAGGCCTTCTTCGGTGTGTATAAATTGAATAAATTGACCCTGAATTGCCAACAATGTCAACCGTGTTAATCCTTGTCAACTGTGTTACAGCTGATGGGTAACACAGTTGACATTTCGGCCATTTTAGGGCCTAATGCAAACTGCTGACCTTGGACTAGTTAGTACATGACCTTGATTAACTTATGTTTTTATATTCCTTCTCTACATATTTATAAATATAGCATGTGATGTTGATAACACAGTCGATGGTCAATTAATCTACTCTACGTGTAGACAATAATATAGATCAAATATTGAAGAGGAGAAGTTATGACTTTCCACACTGTCTTCAAACTTCCCTCCAAAAAAGGAAAATACATCAAGTGATGTTGGACATGTGACTTTGGAACAAACCATTGCTGATTTATAGGGGGTTTTATAGTGAGTAACACAGTTGACACTGATTTCTCGGACATACATAAAATGGATGATTTTATGTAGATGCATGAGCAAAATATTTTTTTAAAACACCTTTCTCATAATTTAATTATTTTGCACAAATAATTATAAGAAATATATACAGAAAAATATATCACATTTGTATCACATATCAAAACCTCACATTTACCAAATCGGACAGCACAAAAACAGAAATTTTCAGTATAGAAATTGCCATTTTTGCAAGATAAAAGATGGATATCTGTTGGATTTTTGCATTAAATTAAATAGAAATGTCCCCTGATATAAAAGTGATCGTTGTTTGAAGTGAACAGTTTATAAAAAAAATGTAAAAATTGATAATAGAGTCCATGGACATGACATGTGTACCCGAATTATAGAATCACTCTAAATAAAAATGATAACTAACATCTTAAGATGTTTATGCAACCCTGGCAAATGACACCATTACTTCGACAGGGTTAACAATAAAAAGTATAGCCTACAATGTGTATTTAATAGAAGCTTGATACATTTTGAACACATTAAATAAGCAACTTGTAGCTTTGTAGTACCTATTACTCAATACAATGTAAACTAAGTGGCTATATGTGGTCCAGGGTCACGTGTGAGAATACAATTTTGATGTAAACAAACACCTGCTGATAATCCATGCGGATGCTGGTTACAGTGCAGTGAGAGGCGGAGGCGGAGGCGGGGGCGGGAGCGGGAGCGAGGGGTGGCGCCTCGGCTGGATTGGCGAGAAGGCGCAGGCACATCTGACAGCGAGCAGCAGGTTTTAATGGCATTCGGTGCCTGGAGATCACACGCACGCAGGAATGCAGCGTGCAGGTCCGGTTGTCCTTAAACAGGGACTGTCAAATCCTTATTGGAGATGTAGTTTTCGACATGTGTTGCTGCAATGATGATCTTTAAGTAAAATAATTGTAAATAAATCGGACCTGACTGAAACATGCATCTCTTTCGGAGTTATAATTACCAAGTCTTTCCAGATCGGTGTCCCAGCGAGAAAACAACTCAGATTCGAGGAATCAGCTGGGTAAGTGGGCAGAAATAAATTCTTTAAAAAAAACAAGTAGAAAAAGAGAAACTTCTAGAATCCGGTTATTCCACGAAATAGGAGCTTGCTTGAAACGGTATGTTCTTTTTTTTAAAAGATTTTAAACATTCTATCAAAGAATGTTGTGTTAATAAATTACATTCTGCCATCTCAAGTTAAATCAGCTTGCTTAAAAATGCCATCTTCGTGGAAAAATAACTTGGCAAAACATTTTTACCTGTATAAAGAATGTAATGTTGGTGTCTGCTTTTTATTGGCACCCTTTTCTTGGAATAACCCAAACAATATTTCCATTCTGAATACATGCAGGTACAATTTTCTCAGAACATGCTATTGACTCTGTATAGCTAAAGAAGTGTGTGTGTGTGTGTGTGAAGGGAAGATGGCATTGAAACCAATGCCAAATGATGTGAAGCCGGAGGCTAAGACACTTAACCAAAGTCCCTCAGACACTGAACATGACCCCAAACAGTCAGGGAGAGCAGAGCTTTATATTGTTGTTGTATATGTTTTTGTGTTTACATGTTGTTAAAGGGTTAATCAAGGATGAGTTATTTATAGTGTATTGTTCATTGTCCATCTTAAGGTTTGTTCCCTTACAGTTTGGAAAAGAATGTGCACAGGAAGACCCACACCACTGTAGACCATAGTGAACTTGAGTGAACTACAGAGTAAATCTCATATAAGGAGTATTTTTTACCAAAATGAAGGTTCTTAATTCAAAAAGACACAGACTGATCTCTTTTAGATTACATTCTTTTCGTTTGATTTTGGTCATGTGACTTTCATTTCAATATCAAAAAATAAATAAAAAAATACTCATAAACACGGCATGATGAAACATATGGACACTGTGTAAACCTCACTGGTGCTTTCCCATCTCCATATTACACTGAACATTGTTTAACCTGCACGTTTACTCCCATACTTATCCATGTCTTCAAATACACATGGTAAACAGTTAGTCCAATTAGGAATTGTTGTAGTTTCTGTACTGCTGACTGTCAGTTGTTATGGAGTTGTGGTCTTTTATATGTCGAGATACTGGACCCCCTTTTCCTCTTCTACATTCCAGCAATAAGGGTCGTGACTCAGGATGAAATACTTCACGTTGCCCAAGGACCCCCTGAGAAAGAGATAAAGAGCCCTAGTTAAAAACATATCTATGTATTGTGTCAGTGTGCCACTGTCTGCACTCTATCAGGGTTGACTTTTATCTGTCTCCTATTTTCTGGAGGGTTTTTTCCCACCTTAAATTATGCATATTTTGTCAGAATACAGTACAAAACCAAACCTCAGACTGAGACATCTCTGTCTTAAAGGAAATAGTTGACATGAAAATTTGCTTAAAGTTTACTCACCCTCAGGCCATCCAAGATGTAGATGAGTTTGTTTCTTCATCAGCATGGATTTGGAGAAATGTAACTTTATATCTTGCTCACCAGTGAATCCTCTGCAGTGAATGGGTGCCGTCAGAATGAGGGTTCAAACAGCTGATAAAAAAATCACATTAATCCGTAATCCACATGACTCTGAACAAATCCATAATTAAAACATTTTTTTTTACTTCAAACCGTTGTTTCCAGTCCTCTATCCATAATACTGCTTTCTCCAGTGAAAAGGTCAACTTGTCTGAATCAGAGGGGAAATATGCACAGATCAAGCACAGTTAGGCAGTCCAAAACAGCAAATTTTCATTTTTGGGTGAACTATTTCTTTAAGAGTGTCCTGCATTTGTCACACTGTAATAAATTTGTGTCCACTGCATAAGTGGGATTCCCATAAGAGTTTCTAAGATAAACGGCAAGTTGTATTTAATTTATTTATGATTTACTTTTACTGCCATGGAGCTTGAGATGCAGCAATTTACATTTAGAACTACATCTTAATAAACATTGAATAATGTAAATCTAATTTAACAATGCTTGACAGTAATAACATCTATCTATCTATCTATCTATCTATCTATCTATCTATCTATCTATCTATCTATCTATCTATCTATCTATCTATCTATCTATCTATCAGCAATTATACGGCTAACTTGGGCGCTCAATAAAGTAAAGGAACAAAGACACCTGTCAATAGCATTTCACGATCATGTGATTTCAGATACTTCCCAGCACCTTCATTAGACTTACAGTCAATATCCCTGTGTAATTTCCCTCTTGTACTGGAACATGTGATCCAGCCAGCTAGTTTCACTCTACAGTTTACTCAGTCAACAGAGCCACAGGGTGGAGCGATCTCCATGCTGGCCAACCTTATACTAAATTAAATCAGGCATGAGGATGCAGTGAACCTGATCACCTGAGAATCATCCGACCATTTTCACTGTCCATTGCTGCTGTTGAAAGGAAACCAAGCAGGGAAATGCTGAGAAAAAACTCCTTTCAAAACAAATCAGCTTATTCTTAGATCTAGAGAAACGATACATCAGTTTTAAATGTTGGCACTGTTGACTGGCCGATGCGTTTTCTGTGGGCATCTGCTGCATTAACTCCCTAGGTGGTGTGGTGTAATGTAGCGGTTATAGGAATAGTAAAGTTCTGCCATGATTTACTCACCCGCATATTGTTCCAAACCCATATGACTTGCTTTAATCTGTGGAACACAAAAGGAGATGTTTAGCTCATAGTGGTGTCATTTAACAGAATGCCAGGTTAGGTTATGAATGACATTAGAGTGACTAAATTATGACTGAATCCTGAAAGGATTATCCTGAAAGGAGCAAGAACGAAGAAAGCGTTAAGTATTATTATAATAACCATGAGCCATTGTAGTTGTAACGGGCTTGTTCATGCAGGATAAAAACGAAAGATTACTTTTCACAAAACCTATAAAGATACATTATCAGGGCAAGCCCATAAATAGCAGCATATGCTTCTCATGCTTCACAGCATTAGTCAGCTGATGCTGAGTAACACCTGCCATGGGAACAGAGTCTGACAATGCCTCATAAAAACTGAGTTATGGACTCTCTGCCATATGGGCAGAGGGGAATCACGTGGAATTCGGGCGGATGAAGACTGTGGAGAGTTTCTCTTTGTCAGAAGGTTAGAAAACTATGCTGGCAACATCTCAACTGGTAGTTCAAGTCCTTAATGATTCAAGCTGGTCCACTTGGTCATCATGATAACGCTCCCCTGCAGCTATTTTCTAGTCATGCAAGTACAGATCCCATCTGTTTGAATAGAGAAAGCCTGAAGCTTGCAGTAACATTTCAAAAATATGTATCATCATACATTCTCCATCTAACTCAAATAAGGCTAAAAAGATGTGTCAATGAAAACCTGGAAATATCAGGAAAGTTTGTTTTCTAGGCCTGAAAAAGTTTAAATTTAACAAACAAAATAGTAAAAGTGATGAAAATGTCTAATGCACATTTTTCTAGTTATTTCTTTCTCTAAAATATCCAATCTGCTACTGCAATATTGCTTTTGGGCAGAGTAAAACTTGCTCTCAATCTGAATCTGTGAATTGATTCAGGTTCTTTAATCAAAGAATTGGTAAAACTGGTTCAGACTGATTAATTAGCGACTCTTTAAATAATTATTTTTAATGTAATTGCATTGGTCATTAATACATATGATTAGGTTCTTTCCAAATATGTCATGGGCATAACCAGAGTTAAATAAATTGACAAGAGATTATTTTTCTATGAAAAACTGAACATATACAATTGCATTTCTGCACTTGACTGTATGCAGAATGGATTTAAACATGATAACATATGACTCTTAAAAATAAAGATCCTTTTATTGGAATCTATTCCATGAAGATTCTTTAACGTCCATGGAATCCATTGCACAAAAGGTGTTATATAGTGGAAAAAGGTTCTTTACATTTTTTAAATGTTCTTCACATACAAAAAAAAAGAAAATCTTTTAAGAACTGTTCACGGAAAGGTTATTTTGGATATCCAAAATGGTATTTACATGGCACTGCGTGAACCCCCTTTTGGAACCTTTATTTTTTAAACGTAGCTGAAAGAAACAATTATATTGCTTGACCAACATATTTAATAAACTTGCATGGAAGCTGTGTATTGCGTTGTGAGTGACAGGAATTCCAATTCTTTGACACAGATTCTGTGTGGGCCTGGTTATCCACCTGTGCCATGAAATACAATATGATGAATTATGTTTGATATCACCCAGAGATTCCTCTATAGGTCAGTTCATTGCAGAATCAATAACTAAAAAGCATTTGGGCATCTAAATTACTGGTGGTTAATAGCTTACCAATAAATATTTAAACATAGTTCATCCATTATTCTGTCTTCAATCTCACTGATGCTCTGATTTTTATGATGTAGAGGAGAGAGAAGCTTTTCTTGGCTCTTGATTGCGGACAAAAGATCAGAGCTGCTGGCAATTGTTGTTAGTTAATGGCTGGACAGAGAACCAAAACCTTGAGTGCCTCTTGAGCAGGAATCCAATCAGATATGCATGCTTACAACCTGGTTATTCTCAAGTATGTGGTCCAGTTCAGCTGCTTGAAATCACTCGAATGCTTCCTCTTTTCTAGTGTCATTTCAGTTTTCAACAACATAATGAGCATTAAAGGAACAGTTCTCTCAAAAATGAAAATTCTGTCATTGTTAGTCTTGTATAGCCACATTATGCCGTTGTTTATGCGAATAGACTTTATCAGAATGTCTGAAAGTAATTTATGATTTCACAGATATTACACAGTTCTGCTGAATACACAGGTTTGATTTTGTTTAATATTAATAATAGTGTAAAATTGTTTTATTTTTAAATATTTATTTTACTGGCAAACATTTAATTTATTATAATATTGTTATTCAACTTAGTTTAATTGTTTAATATTTTCACAAAAGGCAAATTAGTTATATTTATCACTGTTTTCTGTAAAATAATGCCCATGGAAGCCCATTTCTGCCATGGAATAAAAAAATCTAAATGGTAATTGCAGCATTTTTCTAACAATTCAGACTTTTTTTCGCGCAATTATGATAATTTCATAAGCTCAAAATTTTGAGATAAAAATTGTAAGGCAGATTTTTGAGAAGAAAAAAAACTTAATCTCACAATTCTGACTTTTTTCTTTGAATTCTGAGTTTAAAGCTTACAAATCTGCTTTTTTCACCACAAAATAAAATGCAAAAAGTAATTATGACCTTTTTCTCAAAAGTTTGACTTTTTCTTGCAATTGCAAGTTTATATCTCACAATTTGGACTTTTCTGCTCATAAACTCACAATGCAAGTTCACACCTTGCAGATCTGACTTTTTTCCCTCAACTGCAAGAAAACAAAGTCAGAATTGAAAGATATACTGAATTGGGAAAGAAAAAAAGTGAATTGTGAGATTTAAAAATATCAGTCAAGCAAACTGTATTGGAAAGACAAATGATAAACCTCTTAGTCTTAACGACAGTCTCTGTCCCTCCTCCACCACACAAGCTTACAGAGCCATGCATTCCTCTTAAATTCTTGTGTGAATCTTAATTACATTATGGCAGTTCATTAGTCTTTGCTGAGAGGGAGGCAGGTGGCAAAGATCATGTGCAGTGCTAGTGTCAAATACCACACATGGCGGCATTAGTCTGGCATGTCTTCTGGCATTCTTTAGACCTCAGTGCCTTTGCTGTTTTGTGTTTTAATACTTTTGTCGCTGTACATGGACAGAATGGCATTTTGCCAGTCACAGATTGATAGTATAATCTATATAATACTATAAAACTAGATTTAGTGATTGGTTCCTGCCTATGTAATACAGGCCACCACAATGTTAGAGCAAGAACTCAACTGCAGTCTCAATTCTTATCATTAAACTCTTTCTCTCTCTGTTTTTTTTCCTCACAGACACCTCTGCCAGAAGCCGTGGATACACAAGACACCATCAAACAGGTATGAAGTTCTTTGAACAGTGGCCTGGGTTTTGTACATGTTGACAAGCCTTAAAGGGACAGTTCACCCAAAAACGAAATGACGCATCATTTACTCACCCTCACATCATTCCAAATCAGGACTTTTTTTCTTCTGAGGAACACAAAAGGAGGATTTTTAAGCAATATAGTCTTTTTTTTTTCATGCACTTACAAAGAATGAAGGCTGAAGCTTCACAAAGGAGGTAAAAGTGCAATAAAATCAGCTACTCGTTCACTATAATTCAAACCTTGTGAAGTCAAACAATACATTTGTGAAGATGAGACCAAAATTTGAGCCATACGAACTATTTAATTAGGCTTTTGCATGTTTTTTAACTTACACAGATGGAAGAAAGCCATACAGGTTTGGAACGAACACATGAGACTAAGTAAATGATAAAAGAATTAGAATTTTTATCTTCACACCTCTGACCGCTATGTGTTTATAAGATCATGCGCGAAGAGATTATAAAGGGTGCGCTCTGTGCAGTATTGTTAAGGGCATAAAAGTGCTGATGAAATTCTAAATATGGCTCAAAACACAACGTGAAAAATTAATACTACTCATCTTGTGGAGTAGTTTGCCTAGATGTCACAACATTTCTCCAGGATGGGTGAGGTTACAATAAACAGATAAAACAGATTCATTTTAAACACATTTTGTTGCTTTTGACAAACAACCATAATTACTCATCATAATGTTCAAAACACAGGCCTTTCGTTCCATCTGAGTGTCATTTCAAGTGGTTTGCAAATGCAATGTCTGAGTTTTGATCATTAATTTGTGATGTTTTGTGCAATTGTATTGCATACATAATGGTTTGTTTTCTGAAAGTGAAGTAGTATGATTGCATACACATTTCACCGCTCTTTCACAGATATTTCACTACCACAGGCTGTTCTAGCATTGCAGTGTCAACTCTCTCTGCTCATATAATACGTGTCCCCTCAGTATCATGTGAGCCCCTGAGGGAGGAAGCCACTGTAAATATGTTGTTGTTGTACTAGCTCTCAAATGTACAGTAGATCTTCAAAATCTTGTTAAACTAGGTCAGTAGCTTTGTATCAGCATCATGCAAGTACCAGCTTTGTCTTAAGATGTTTCTCCTAAAATTTCATAGGAAGTATATAGAAACAAATGAGTTTACCTACAGTAAAAGTAGCTGCTCAGATAATTAAATCTGCAAATCTGAGCACATTTTGAGAATTTAAGAGGCTAAACCCCTCTTATGCTCCACCTAAACCCCACCTTAGTGCATTCAACCTTATCTATCATTCCTCAAAGCACTGTCAATGATAACTGAGAATTATTCGCAGCTAAATATGCATAGCTATTGTTTCTGTTTATCTTATGAGCAGCTGCCTAACCCATTGAAACCTCAAATGAGTCTATTTTATGCCTTAAAAGCATACTTTAATCACCATAAATACCTATTTCCTTTGAACACACCTTTTGCTTCTTTTCTTATGCGATTCTGCATTGACCACAAAGGGGGAATGTCGAAAAACCTGAGAAAATGGAGCTGAAATGCTTTTTTTTTTTGGTTTTAAGCAGACATCTGAGCTTGCACGTTTGAGTATGGTCAGTGCCTGATGGGAGAAGAGGCAGTATTGCCAAGGATTTAAATGTGGTTTATCAGGGCTCTGGAAGGACGTTTCATCTGTGGAATGCTCTCAGCTTCTGGAGTGTTTTTTGTGGGCACAGTGATTCCTGGAGTGTGTTCCTTTGAGTTGAAAGAGAACAAGGAAAGATGTTTTCATCTGAGTTCATGTGTTCTGTGCTTTTGTCTTTTTAATATAACTAATTAGGTTGCATTTATTTCAATTTTTAAGTTCAGTTTTAGGTTGTTTTTTTTTTATTAGAAATTGTATTGCTTATATTAATATATATATTTATATTTTTCAGCCTTACTTCAGTTTACAAAATAGTTTTTAGTACTTTAGTTAATGATATATGCGTCCATAATGCGTACTGAGTGGCTCCGGTGTTTCTGATATGATTCCTGCCCACCTCTATTTTGAGTTCGTTATGTATTGTACAGACCGAAGCCTTTCCCTTGCTCACCAAGGTCACACCATCATGACTGCCTCCGCTGTTACCGTCGCCCACAGATGGAAAACACAGCCTGTTTGGAGGACGGGTCTGTGCTGCTGCTACTTCAAAACCCTATGCATGTGGGTGACTAACACTTGTATGCAAAGGAAGCACAACCACATCCCCGACAAGTCTTTACAGTTGAGGTATTGTGTTAGAAGCTTACAAAGCTCAGTAGGGTGAGGCTCTGTTGTTTTGTTGAGCAGCTATTCATATTCATACAAACAGGGATGAACAATAAAGATGTTTTTCAGTTGTAGGTCAGGTGGCGTACAGTAGTGACCACACTAAAAAAAAAAATCTTTAAAAAAAAAAAAAAGTTTTTGTTTTATATGTATTTTATCACATTGTGTGTGTGTGCGCGTGTGTGTGTATATATATATATATATATTTTTTTTTTTTTTTTTTTTTTTTTTTTCTTATAATTAAAATAATTAATTTAAATTATTTTTAAAAATATTTAAATATTTTATAAATATAATCTTATGAATTGCAAATGCAAACCATTCTTACAATTTTGGCAAAACCTCATTTATCTTAACCAACTATATCCCTGAACTAAAAGTTTATAATCGCATACCTATTGTACCTATTGTTGGAAAGGATTCATTCTAACTGTATGTGCACTAGTTCAGGTGGGGTTGTGTTCGCACTGGTGTGTTGATAAGGACACCTGAGGCAGGATTTAGTTCCAGGTTTTAATAAGAAAATTAAGAACTGACAGCACAGTCAGACCACAGGGCATTGCTTGCTCAGAAGTCTTTGACAGTGGACATTTGTCTAGATGTGGTCTGAAAATAACAAAGATAACAATGAGTAAACAGTAATAACAGTAACTTGTCAAAATTAGCAATAAACAATCATTTACAATCATATTCTTCATATACACTTTTTATATAAATTATAAACGCAACACTTTTGTTTTTGCCCCCATTTTTCATGAGCTGAACTCAAAGATCGAAGACTTTTTCTATGTACACAAAAGGCCTATTTCTCTCAAATATTGTTCACAAATCTGTCTAAATCTGTGTTAGTGAGCACTTCTCCTTTGCCGAGGTAATCCATCCACCTCATATAAACATATACTGAAAATAAACATTATTGTAGTACTATGTAGTGCCGCTAGATGGACTCGTGAAACTCACAGAGAAAAAAGTAAGTAAAAGGTCATTATATTTTTGTTGCGTCATTAAGTCTAACAGTAAATGCAAAGAACAACATGTAACTGCCAATCAACACAATATACAATATTAAATACTGCAAATTTAGTACTTACAAACATCACTTAAACTATAAAATAAAGGGTTAGAACTTATTAAGAAGGCAATACGGCAGATGAACTTAGACACGTGAATTACTATCCCTGCTTGGGTGGATACACGCGCTAGCGGTAATATACTAGTAAAGTAATGCAATCACATGCCAAACATAAATAAAGCACACTTACATTGTTTAAATTACGGAAGTTCTAAGCGGCCATGCATTATTATATTTTTTCTGTCTTGTTTTCTCGTGATCACGACTTAATTTCCTTGTGATTTCGACATAACGAAAGTTGTTTTGTCGTTATCACGACTTAATTTTCTCGTGATCTCGACCTAACGAAAGTTGTTTTCTCGTGATCTCGACATAACGAAAGTTGTTTTCTCGTGATCACGACTTAATTTTCTCGTGATCTCGACATAACGAAAGTTGTTTTGTCGTTATCACGACTTAATTTTCTCGTGATCTCGACATAACGAAAGTTGTTTTGTCGTTATCACGACTTAATTTTCTCGTGATCTCGACATAACGAAAGTTGTTTTGTCGTTATCTCGACATAACGAAAGCTGTTGATCTCAACGTAAAAACCGGTTTCTCACGACGTAATTGTAGCTATCCTGAGAAAATCAGGGTCGCTATATTGTCTTCGATAAAGTTGCAGACCCGACAGCCTCCTTCTCAAGTGTCGAACACTTATGTGTAAGTCGTCAATCACTGACAGACACAGAGCTAAAATGGCCGAGTATGAATATGCATGAAAAGTATTCTATCATGGATCAATGTAGTCGGTCACACAAACAACACCTTCGATATTTGGGATGGTACTTATACCATATTTTTATTTTTATTATTTCAGTTTGAGTGAGTCCCTGATCAAAGTGAAAGCGAATACGATCATCCATGATGCTGCGATGATGCTGCGATGATGCTGCTTCTATAGCATTTTCTCATGCCGAATACACAGAGAAAATGAAGTCGTGATAACGACAAAACAACTTTCGTTATGTTGTGATCATGAGAAAACAAGACAGAAAAATTATAATAATGCATGGCCGCTTAGAACTTCCGTATTAAATGCCCACTTTGGAAATTATTGTTAGTCCAGCCTCAGAACACTTCTTGCTCCTCTCGCTTCAACGACCGATCACAGGATGACGTCACCCAATAACAAGAGAGCTTATTGCCTGAAACTTCTTAACATCTATATTGTACAGTAAGTGCCACCCTGCTGCCTACATTGTTCAAGTGTAGGTCAGATTGCTATACAAACAATGTCACCCTTTCCCTGTGGACAAACCCTTAGTCATGTGGAGACATCACATAATCAGTGTTCTATGACCTGGTAGTTTGGCTGGAGCTCTCCTGGGTTCCTTAGACATACCTGAGAGAATCCGAAAAACAAGTATATATATATAGCACAAGCACATTGTTTTAAGCCTAAAATTTTACAAAATAAGTTCAAAGTGAAATAATAGATACATTCAAAATTAAGACTCATTTGACACTTTCAGGTTGTCAAACATGAGTGGAACATGTCCAAAGTTAACATGATGAACATATACACTACCATTCAAAAGTTTTATTTTCAAAGAAATTAATACTTTTATTTAGCAAGAGTGCAGTAAATTTATAAAAAATGACAAGTAAACACCTTTATATTGTAACAAAAAGAGTTCTAATAAATGCTGTTTTTTTAACTTTCTAGTTATTACAGAAAAAAAGAAAAAAAAAACTCATAATCCTGAAAAAAAATTATGATTTCCACAAAAATATTAGGCAGCACAATGAAAATACAACAAAATAAGACAAAATAAGCACAACAAAATTTCTTAAGCACCAAATCAGCATTTTAGAATGATTTCTGTAGTAATGGCTACTGAAAATTCAGCTTTGTCATCACATGAATAAATTAAATTTGAAAAGATATTAAAATTATTTTAAATTACAATAATATTTCACAATATTACTGTTTTACAGTATTTTGGTAACACTTAATTATAGGGACCAATTCTCACTATTAACTTGTTGCTTATTAGCATGCCTATTATTAATATATTGGCTGTTTATTAGTGATTATAAAGTACATATTCTGCATGATTCTAATTCCCTAATCCTACCCAATACCTAAACCTAAAAATACCTTACTATTAATAACCAGCAAATTAAGAGTTTGTGGCAATAGTTAATGGTTTGTTAATAGCGAGAATTGGACCTTAAAATAACGTGTAACCAGTATTTTTAATCAAATAAATGCAGCCTTTGTAAGCATAATTCAAAAACATAAAAAAAAATCTTAGGACCCCAAATGGTTTTAGGACTTTAAAAGGTAGTGCATCCATTAAAATGACCTAAGACGTTTTCAACGCTTTTACAAACAGCATTAATATGTGCATTGAATGATACAGTGGTTATTTGGATAACATGGAGAATGAGCAGCCATGCATCTTGTTGTCATAGGTATGCTATGATACATCAAATCCCAAATGTTCAGGAGAGTTGTCAAAGTCAGTAATCCACAGTGAAGTAATTATTCCCCAGGAGACTAGAATGCTGGGAATAGGCTGCTAGTTACTGTTCCCATCTATACCCTCATCTACAGGGACAGAATCCCAAAGCAGAGATGACGGGAGAGATTTATATGCTCAGAGTCTGCAGACACAGTGTCTGGGCTCACGCTGTGTAAAGTGAGCTAGATGAAGAGTTCTTCAGCATGTAGTTCTTGGAGGATACGGGCTAGATGTAGGTTGACCACATTTACTAGGACTGTGCTGCTTAGTTGGTTAAGCTACTTAAGATACTAATTACCAAATGAGTTACATTAATAGGCATTAAGAGAACTGTAACTCTGAAATTGCCCCTGGATAATTTGGACTGGAGACTAAGCACGTGTTCTGTGCAGAACTGTTCTTGTGTGGCCTTTAATGAAGTGGTCCTGTGAGAACAGCACTGTAGATGTGGCCTCCCTTTGGACTGAAAAGACGGGTCAGCCGATCCCTCACGAGTCAGAAGCCAATTACATCACCGGGAACGACCGACCAGGCCAGGGGCCTACAAGAAGGGGCAAACGCCACCGCCCTCAGCAACAACCACAACAAATAAAGTGTGAGAAATGAAGGCAATTCAAGTTCAAGACCTCATCCTGGGACAACATGTTCTGTGGAGGAACAGAACAAACAAATAAAGGTTCAGACTTTCTGTAAAATCACAAGATTTAAGAATGAGACAGCTAGGGTGGAGGAAGCATGTGTCCTAATCCACATATTATCCATCCCAAATAGTATGCAGTATTGCAATATGTGTGTTTTAATAGGAAACTGAACATTTTGTTTGAATTTCCTGTAGATTTCTGAAGTGCTCATGCTTTTTGGGCTATTATTGCCCCCAAGTCTTATTATATTTATATATAATATAAATGCAAGGATGCATTAAATTGATCAAAAGTAACAGACTTTGATACAATTAAAAAAATGCTGTTCTTTTAAACTATCTATTCATCAAAGAAAAAAAATAATCTCAAAAATATTAAGCAGCTCAACTGTTTACAACATTGATAAGAAATGTTTCTTAAGCATCGAATCAGCATGCAAGAATGATTTCTGAAGGATCACGTGACTCTGAAGGCTGGAGTAATGGCAGCTGAAAATTCAACTTTGCCAAAGAATTAAACATTTACAATACATTAAAACTAGTCCTGATTAATCGCATCCAAAATAAACGTTTTTGTTCACGTAATACATATGTGTGTACTGTGTATATTTATTATGTATATATTTAAGAGAAATGTTGTTTATATAATAAATATATTTATACATAATATAAATTACATGAATATACATATATAAATGTAAATATTTAAAAAGAAAATACTGTATATGTGTGTATTTTTATATATATATATATATATATATATATATATATATATACACAGTACACACACATATTTTGTAAACAAAAACTTATTTTGGATGCGATTAATCGTTTGACAGCACTAATTAAAACAGAAATAAGTTATTTTAAATTGCCATTTATTTCACTATATTACTGTTGCTAATGTATTTTTGATCAAATAAATGCAGCCTTTATGATACTTCTTTCAAAAACATGAAAACAATTTTACCAAAACGTTTTGAATGGTAGGCTAGTGCATGTACTTTTGATTTTGACCAATAAGCAACCCCCTAGTTATAGGCTAAAACACACACACACACACACACACACACACACACACAAAATACCTTAGCAATCACATAGCAATGCCTCGACAACCGCTCACAACACTAGCATTATGACAGCAAGATTTGTGACAGCACCACTCTCATTTTCTTCAGTAAATGCACAAATAGTTATCAGTTTTACTTGGGTTGCTGTGCTGTTACGGCCTCATGCAACAGCTCGAGGCGTTTGGCTTTGAACTTGCAGCTTTTGATGTTCTGAAGCATAAATGTAAAAATGAGGTGTATTTTGGTGTGTGTGTGATCTCTACTGAAACCACTTCAGTCACTTACAGAGTGTCGTCAGTAAAAAAACAAACAAAAAAAAAAACAGAATGCGTTATATTTTTAGCTATCTTAACTAGCAAGCCACCTTTCATTAGTGCATACCAGCACTAAAACCAGCTTTCAACTTGATGGCCATTCTTCTAAAACTAGCTTTTTGCCATCCCAACTTGTCAATATCCTCCTATGTTTGCCTACACTTCAACAGAGGTTTTTTTTTTTTTTTTTTTTACAGTGTGTCAATTCGCCAAACCAGTTTTATCACCATGTGATCAGTGAGTTGGTCTTGGCAGGCGTGCAGAAAAAAAAACGAAGGCTGCGTAGCAACAACGGTGGCATGCTTCAGTAGTTCAAAAAATTCTAGCCTCAATCAGTGAGGTCGAGTTCTTACACTCCAGTCTTCTCAGTCTGTTTGGGAGCTAGAGCGGGACACGCCATCAGCAGGGGGTCCAACAGAATGAAGGGTGGGAAAGAAGGAGACGTGGAATGAAAACAGAGCAAGTTGATAGAAGGAAAACAGATGAGTGGAGAAACAGCTTCTATACGGGGGAGGAGTGTGAACGTTAGCAATCTTCAGTTTGGTCAATTCAACTCGGCGGAGGTGGTGTTGGAAAATTTTTTGCAGGTTCTCACCCTCCACTCACCTGTTTAGTAAAACACCAACTCGTTGTGTTTCTATATGGCTGATAATGGTTGTTTGAGTCCCTGATCAATGGTTGTAAATGAAATTTTGTATATGACTGTAAACACAAGAGTAAACATTTCCAGTCTTGCTTTGGAAATGAGCAAGCTTTCATCCAATTCAAAACAACATGAAACTGCAATGCATTTAACTTGCATAATGTGGCGTATTCAGTGGAAAATAATTAGGGTGGGATGTATCCGTCAGGATTTGATGGAACCGTTTAGGTGACTGGGTTAATATTACTGGTCACTTTCCAGAATATTTTCCTTCACCGTTCCTTGCTGGTGGAATGCTCTTTCCAGTTTCATCCAGAAAGCCAAATCCCAAACAACATTCAAGAGACAGCTAAAAACTGATTTATTCCATAAGCACTTCATTGCATCCTACACTTTTCCTAAATCCCTCCCTGTTTTAGCTAATACTATTCTAAAAAATGTCTGAAACTTTGTATTACAAGCACTTTTTGTCTTTATTTGCCTCTTTATGATGAATCACTTACTGTATTTCTCATTTGTAAGTCGCTTTGGATAAAAGCATCTGCTAAAAGAATAAATGTAAAATGTAAATGTGGTTCATATAAATATAAAGTCACTCAGACAGTAATTGAGAACGTAAACTTTAATTTCATATTGTCTTAAAATAGTATTCAAAAAACAGTCAACACATTTTTTTAAACTTTTTAAAGATAATTGGTGTCAATTTTAATTTCCTGTTATATTTAAACAGCATTCAAAGACATTTGAAATATTATAAAAGACTGGCTTAATTAGTACAAAATTAAAAAATACCTTTTTTCTGTTTCTCTCCATCAGTTTTTATCTGATCGGATCCTGAAGGCTGCGCGGGTGGTTTACAGCACTCTGATGGAGCGCAACCCAGGCCTGATAAGAGACAGAAAACACCATCTTAAGACCTACAGGTGAATCTTTCACTCTGTCTGTCATGTGCTTATGCAAAGCATGTTATATTTATGACTGTGATGGAAATGGATCTAATTATTCCCAGGAAATCACTTTGGAGAAACAAATAAATCAACTTACTCATTACTCAACCATAGAGACATGCAAATAAATGTGTAGCACTTTAAATTCAGTCTGCTTTTTGACTGGTTTGTCCCACAGACAGTGCTGCAGTGGGAAGGAACTTGTGGATTGGCTAATGAAACTCAATGATTGCTTCCAGTCCCGGAGTCAGGCAGTCGGAACGTGGCAAGTTTTGGTGGATGAGGGCATTCTGAGTCATGGTGAGTGATCATCTCAAGATTATCTAAATTTTTTGCATGCTTTTCCTTTAAACAAGAGTACTGTGGTACAGGGATGGTATCAGATTTAATACTATGGCATTTTGATACATATCACGGTGCTGAGGAATTACATTATGGTATTTACTACAATGGTACATGTCCAAATAATAGTTTTGCCATGGCCAAAAACATGCTATTACCTTAATATCTGAATATATTGACTAACTGGCAACCAATGTCTCTGTAAAAATGTGCAGTGAAACAAGAGTTAAACTTCCATGACAAAGACGCACAGTTTTACCGCTTCATGGAGGCAGAGTTTGACCTTAATCACGCAACTAACGAGAAAGACTCCAAAGATGAAGAACTCCAAGAGAGTTTATCGCTCCTGATCCAGATGGGTCCAGATGCTCTTCTCACTATGATACTGCGTAAATGGTAAGACACCAAAAATTGTGCCAGCAGACTGAAAAATAACAACCATAAACACAAAGTCACCAGACGAAGAGTTTGCTGAATATAAATAAACTTTCATTTCATTCAGGGCTGAAAAGTGCCATTGAAATTGTTCAGTTTAATTAAAAAGTGACTACCCAATATGCATTTAATGTATCGCCATTGGCTTAGAAACACGCTAATGTCAGACGCTTTTAAAATCATTATCAAATCAAGCCTAACAGATATTTGTGACAGTTATAGTTGTCTGAAGATATTAAGATGGGACAGAATTTTAAGGGGATAGTTCACCCAACAATGAAAATTCTGTCATTTACTCACCCTCAAGTAGTTCCAAACCTGCATAAATGTCTTTGTTCTGCTGAACACAAAGGAATATATTCTGAAGAATGTGGGAAACAGAGCAGTTCTAGGGCACCATTGACTACCATAGTATTTTTTTTTATTCCTACTATGGAAGTCAATGGTGCCCCAAAACTTTCTTCAAAATATCTTCCTTTGTGTTCAGCAGAACAAAGAAATTCATACATGTTTGGAACTACTTGAGGGTGAGTAAATGATGACAGAATTTTCATTTTTGGGTGAACTATCCCTTTAACATCAAAAATGTCACACACTTCACATTTAATCTCTTTTATAAACAGCATAAGATTTCGGTGTGTAATAATCAGTGTCCATGTTTTAGCCCAAGCCAGAGAACTCCAGAGGACCTGGAAGTTATTTATGAAGAACTTCTGCACGTCAAAGCTGTGGCCCACTTGTCTACATCTGTGAGTCAACAATCGCTGACAGCCGTCATGTTTGGTTGCGCCACAAATCTTCATTCATCCCTCATTTCTTTCATTCTCTCCCGTAGGTTCGGAAGGAGCTGGCAGCAGTGCTGGTTTTTGAAAGCCATGCCAAGGCGGGAACAGTCTGTGAGTGTGAAAGCAATGATGACATTTCATTAGTGGTGGGCAGGAAGAAGGAACGTGCTAATATTGAATTTGCGCTTAGCCAGAATAAAAATGAGCAGCAAACTTCCTGTTTAGACACCACAGACAGACAGCATAAGAATGAGATGATTAAATCATTTTATTGTGTAATTACCTTGTTATGTGATGTACTGGATGATTGACATCCTAATATCAGCAAACTAAGAGACAAAGGGAAAAGAAATGAAAGCGTCTACGCAGCAGTTATTCATGCATACTGAATAGCACGAGTAGGAAGCAGACACTGATGATTATCTAATAGGGTAGTTTAGTCGCTTTTAAAATCTGTCAAGTTTCATAAGCTCATATTAGTTCAGTTTATTCAGACTCATATCATATTTTTTATTTCTCAGACATATTAATACTGCATTATGATTTTACATTTCAATGTGAATTCTGATATTAAGATTAAATAACTTTTAAATGGATCCAGTGGACTTAACGTCAAAATGAAATATGAAATCAATATTTCTTCTGTAATAGAATGTATTTCTGAGTGAAACAGGATATTCAACAAGAAAAAAAATTCATACGAGTCTTGATTTTATTTATTGTAAATGACATTAAAATCAAATGAAAATAAAAAGTTAAATCTTACCATTTTATTAATGTATTTTTATGATCAAATTTTGCATAGCATGATCATTTTTGTTACAACAGGGTTTTTGCAGGTTTTATGAAGGTCTTTTTAAGTAAAGAAAATGTAAAAAAAAAAAATAATAATAATTAAATGTAACAATACATCAATATGGTCTCTAAATGTAAACATGTATTGTATTAGCAGCACATCAAAGTTTAAAAATACTTCCAATAGATCTCCACTATTTTTAATAAATTTTACACACTTTTACTGTACCTTCAGATCAAAAATCACTGCAAAAAAAATTATTTTGTTCATCAGTATTTCTGTCTTGTTTTCCTGTGCAAGAAGTCTTGTTTTATGAGAAAGTAATCAAAGTGAGTTTCTGCTCCAGTTTTTAGGTCTTAATTTGTGACGGGCGAATTAAGACTTTTTAAGAAACCCTGCACAAAATCATTGTCTAAAATGTTGAGGGAAAACATCTATCTGCTCACATGTCTAAATTTGGTCAGCCTAATCAAGCTTTTTCTGTAATTTTGGCAACTGATGTCCTCTCAAAAAAAAAAAGGTTGTGTTTACCATAAGAAAACAGTACTATGTAATGTGTTTGTGTTTATTTCAGTATTCAGTCAGGGGGACAAAGGGACATCCTGGTACATCATCTGGAGAGGCTCTGTTAATGTTATCACACATGGCAAGGTAAAGCTATTTAACATCAGTTGAGTGACCTTTAGAAGTAATTGAGTTTAAATATAGATATACTTATATTGTTTGAAGGTAATTCATACAGTGCCCTTCCTCTCAAGGAAAGATGATCTTGTGTATGTGCGTCACACAGGGCTTGGTGACCACGCTTCATGAGGGAGAAGACTTTGGGCAGCTGGCCTTGGTGAACGATGCCCCTCGTTCTGCCACCATCATCCTGAGAGAGGACAACTGCCACTTCCTGCGGGTGGACAAGCAGGACTTCATACGTATCCTAAAGGTAGGTTGTGTGTGCATAGCCTAGCATCTGCATGGATGGGTATCTATGGTGGTCTATAACCTGAACTTAACTGCAGGATGTCGAGGCCAACACTGTCCGCCTGGAGGAACACGGTAAAGTCGTTCTGGTTCTTGAGAAGAGCTCGGCACAGGAGTCCGCCTATCAGGGAGGATCAACAAGCAGCAACAAGTAAATGATTCTGTCCATTTTTAAGCTTAGTCATTTTCATTTTGAATTAAAGTAATTACTGCACCATAAGCATCATCAAATAGAATAGACAAAAATTACTATTTACTAATGTAAAAAAGTATTTTAGCTTAAGAAAAAAAAAAAAAAAAATTATATATATATATATATATATATATATATATATATATATATATATATATATATACACTTCACATTGAACATTTACTGTAAATGGCATGAGACTGCATATCAATGTTTTAGTCCATGACTAAATGTTTTAGTCCAAGAACATTTTAACATAAAAAATTATTGAACAATTATAGATTTCAGCTCATGCAGATGATTTAACCATATAAAGCCTGGTGTATAAAATAGCTACAAAAACTATTAAATTACTAAATAACTAATAACTACTAAATATTAAATACATAAAAATATATATATTTTTTAATGAGTATTGTATTTAATACATCAAATTTTTATGGTTCATAGAGTACAGGTGCATCTCATATCATGAAAAAGTTTTTTTCGTGTAACTTATTTCAAAAAGTGAAACTTTCATATATTTTAGATTCATTACATGTAAAGTAAAACATTTCAAAAGTTTTTTTTGTTTTGATTTTGATTTTGGTTAGAGCTTACAGCTTATGAAAGTCAAAAATCAGTATCTCAAAATATTAGAATATTTACATTTGAGTTTCAATTAATGACCATCCCTACAGTATAAATTCCAGGTATTTCTTGTTCTTTGAAACCACAATAATGGGGAAGACTTCTGACTTGGCAGTGGTCCAGAAGACAATCGTTGATACCCTCCACAAAGAGGGTAAGTCACAGAGGGTCGTTACTGAGCGGCTGTTCACAGAGTGCTGTATCAAAGCATATTAAATGCAAAGTTGACTGGAAGGAAGAATTTGGGTAGGAAAAGGTGCACAAGCAACAGGGATGACCGCAAGCTTGAGAATACTGTCAAGCAAAGCTGATTCAAACACTTGGGAGAGTTTCACAAGGAGTGGACTGAAGCTGGAGTCAGTGCATCAAGAGTCACAATGCTCAGACGTCTTCAGGAAAAGGGCTACCAAGCCACTTCTGAAACAGAAAAAAAGTCAGAAGCATCTTACCTGGGCTAAAGAGAAAGCCCAGTTGCTCTGTGGTCCAAAGTCCTCTTTTCAGATAAAAGTACATTTTGCATTTAATTTGGAAATCAAGGTCTGGAATCTGGAGGAAGTCTGGAGGAAGTCTGGAGGAAGTCTGGAGGAAGTCTGGAGGAAGACTGGAGGAAGTCTGGAGGAAGTCTGGAGGAAGTCTGGAGGAAGTCTGGAGGAAGTCTGGAGGAAGACTGGAGAGGCACAGAATCCACGCTGCTTGAAGTCCAGTTTGAAGTTTCCACAGTTTGTGATGATTTGGGGAGCCGTGACGTCTGCTGGTGTTGGTCCATTGTGTTTTATAAAGTCCAGAGTCAATGCAGCCGTCTACCAGGAGATTTTGGAGCACTTTATGCTTCCATCTGCTGACAAGCTTTATGGAGATGCTGATTTCCTTTTCCAGCAGGACTTTAGCATCTGCCCACACTGCCAAAACTACTTTCAAGTGCTTTGCTGACCATGATATTACTGTGCTCAATAGTGCCTCAGCAGAGCCACAGGCTGATCGCTTCCATGCCACACCTCACTGATGCTGGAGTTTGTGCTAAAGGAGCAAGTATTTTGCCAAGTATTGAGTGCAGAAATGAACATACTTTAAAGAACTTGAACTTTTCTGTTTTGAAAATGCTTTTTTTGATTGATCTTAGGAAATATTCTAATATTTTGAGATACTGGATTTTTGACTTTCATAAACTGTAAGATCTAATCATCAAAATTAAAACAAAAAAAAGTTTGAAATGTTTTACTTTACATGTAATGAATCTAGAATATATGAAAGTTTCACTTTTTGAAATAAGGTACAAAAAATAATGAACTTTTTCACGATATTCAAATTTTTTGAGATGCACCTGTACATATCCAGATTAGATAAAGCCGTTCAATGTCTGCAGTGAAAGGTGATTCATCCTGGGTACTTTACCTACAAAAGTGCTATTGTACAATGAAATGCAAGCTCAATCATTAGTCATCACTGTTATTTGATTTCAAGTGCATTGAACTAACTATAAATGATGGAAATGGAGGACACTTAATTGTCAATATGAATTATCCACCTCTCTCAGGTACACAGTAATGTCAGGAACGCCAGAGAAGATCCTAGAACACATGCTGGAGACGATTAAACTGGAAAGCAATGGCACTGATTTTACAGGTAAGGCTGAACTTGTGTAACATAAATAAAACTTTAAATACGAAAACTTTAGGAATCTAGAATTTGTTTGTTGAAAACCGATCAGTTACTTACAGCAGAAGAACTGAGGGAGAGACCAAAACATTCCAGCTCATTTGGGGTTTAAAACCAGCAGTCAGATGATTCAGATGTTCTGGAATTCTCCACACAGCTCAGTAAAGAAAACAAGTCCTTGTTAATGAAGTTTATGACTCTGTTTTATACATCTGCAGATCCCAGTGTGACTGACTTCCTCTTAACACATCCAGTCTTCATGCCCTACAGCCAACTCTGTGCAGCCCTCCAGCATCAATATCCTGTCACTACAGGAACTACTGATTTTCTACGTCATATTGATATTTCCTCTGTTTTATTTGTTTTGTTACCAGTCTTTATGCCAAAGGGCTCAAAGTTCTAACTGAAAGAATAAGTAAGTGTATCCTTAACCTACATTTGTACCTACCAAGCGGAGCCATCAGAAGGTACAGACCTGGAGAAGGCAGCTTATGCTCTCAACACCAAGCAGAAGGTTGTGAAACTGGTGGCTCACTGGGTAGCTCTGTACGGTCTGCTTCTGAGGGACAATCCTGTGGCCTCTGAATTCTTGGAGGTAAAAATAGGTTAAATGCTGTAGTACTTCTTCAGTAGTAAAACGTTTCAAATTTCAAATGCTTTCATGGTACTTTAGAGGTGAAGATGGTACAAGACTGAATAAAATAAAATCAAAATTGACTTTTGTAAATGTAAAAATATACCAATATTATTATGTTTAATACAAAAATGTAATGCATCTTCTCATGAAAATTAACAGACAGACAGACAGACATTTAACCATAATAATGTTATAAATAAATTGTTAATAATAAAAAATACAAATAAAAATTTTAATATTATTATAACCTAACATATATAATCCAATCAGATCCCAATGAATACATTGTCACCTTACTTTATTTTACTTAAATACTGTATGTATTTTTCTCAAAAATGTGTCACAAAATAACATAAGTTAATTGCATTGTCAGTGCTGTTGACACTCATGATGTCTTTAAATGTAATGCAAAAGTAAGTTTATATAAAATATCACTATTTTTGTGATAGAAATTCAGGGAAGGGGTGATGGCTGACTCGAGACTTTCCAGCATGCTCAAAGAACAGCTGAGGGACAGAAGAAAGACAAAAATGTAAGTAACACACTAGCCAATGTCCATTTGTACACATACAAACACTTGCACATAAATATTTTGTCATAATGACCAAAATCAGCTCTCTTATACTATGATTTGTGACCATGTGACTGATGGATATGGATATGCTATGGCAAAGCCACTTCACACTTTGAAGCATTTTCAGAGCCAAACTGATTACATAATCAGATTTAAAGTAATAAATACCATAATTGATCTTTCTTTGACCTGCTTTTTATAAAGTCCACACCTTTTCTCTTGAGTCTGCTATGTCATCAAACCTCTTTACATAATCCTACATCCCTATTATACTCCTTACAGAACCGAGAATGGATGTCACACTCTGACGAAGGTAAGAGGCCCTGCTTTCTTAGTCTAATGGGAAGCTTAAAGTGATAAGAGACCAACCAATAAATCCTACTTACTTTATGACACAGCATGATAAACAGACTCACCGGTGGAAACGTAAACATCTCTGAGGCCAGAGGTCTTTAGACAAAGTCTGAGAACAAATCAAAAGTAAATCCCGTTCTGACAGAGTCATACACTCTATAATTGAAATGTACACTATAAGTAGGTCAGCGTTATCCATGGTCACATAAAACCCAGCCAACTGTTTGCAGTGTATTTGAGAACAGGTTTCTAAATGCCAATTACATATACACACAGCTGCGAGAACGTATTTTGAGCAGGGGGGCTGAGAAATACAGGGGGGGGGTCACGTGATGAGAGTGATGCGAGAAGACTGACACTATGATGCCGGATCCAAAGGTGCAACTTGATAAAAGTTTAATTTCTACGTTTAATACAAGTGAATTTGTCTTTATTGTTGCTGTGTTTTCATGTGTATATACAGTGCCCTCCATAAGTATTGGAACAGTAAAGACAAAATTTCTCTGTTGGCTGTGGAGTCAAGACATTTATTATTTGTCAATATTATTAAAAGATGAATATGAGACAAAACTACAGAATGTCACATCTTCTTATTAGCCGTTTCAACACATGTATGTTTTACCAAATAAAAAGAACAGCACTTTTAGAGTTCATCCCACTCATTGATGTGAGCATAAGTATTGGGACAGTTGAACATAAGGCATATATTAAAGATTAAAAGCTATTATTTAGTTGCAGATCCCTTGCGCACAATCACAGCATTGAGTCTGTGACCCATACACATCACCAGACTCTTGGTCTCTTCCTTTGAAATGCTTTTCCCAGCCTTTAATGCAGCCAATTCCAATTGTTGCTTGTTTTGGGGAGTTTCTGCCTTTACTCTCCTCTCCAGCTGGTGAAATTCATGTTCAATCGGATTTAAATCTGGAGATTGACTTGGGCGATCTAACACTTTCCATTTCTTTGCCCTTAGATTTTTATTTTAATTTTTTATTCTTCACATTCTTGGAATAAGAACTGCACTTTTTCACAGACATACAATCCATCATACCTGAGACCATCGATGCAGTCCATTTATTTCAGACACCCAGTCTGTCTAAACATGTTGAAAACTTCCTTTTGCAGCTCTAATATCCAATATGGTCATCTGTTTGTTTCAGCTGAACCAAAAGTTTGATTGGTTTTCTGCTCACGATGAGCCGGTGGGGAAATTATGGTCGATTAAAGCTCAAGATAAAGGTTTGTACTTTTACTTCTGTGAGAGTTTTAATAATAACCAGTGTCATAAAGAAATTAAATTAAGGGCAGATAAAACAAGGATAATATCCCCGTGAAATTGCTAAAATTCATCAAAATAGACTCCACTGAAAGTACCTAATTAAATTTGTTCATTTAAAAGAGTCCAATTGTCCGTTTGCAGTCTTGTATGAGATCTTTAAACCAGATCATAAGGCTGTCACTGTGATGCTGCCGGTCGATGCTTCAGTGAACGACATCTTGACTACATTAGTGGATCCTGAGAGAGACTATGTGCTGGTCAGGATGAATTCCTCAGGAGGTAAGCTATGACGTGTAGATGATTTGGGTTCAGAGTCTCTTCTGAAGATCTTCTGACTGTGCCAGAACTGTTACAGCTTCAATATTAGATTCTGTCCTACCTGATCAGATATTTTATGAGATCAAAGTTTCTTCTGCTTCTTGCAGACAGGGTCCAGCTCAAGTTGGAGACCACGGCGGTCTCTGCCTCTTTAGGAGTGAATGAGAAGCTTTTCTTCTGCTCTGCCAGCCAAGTGGAACAGCTGGTGAGGTTGCCAACAGAATTATTGCTGTTTCATAGTAAAAGACCCACACTGGTGGAAATTCTAGCCATACAAGTCAGCTGTAAATATATACATCAGCTGTGACATTTATTTTTCTGCATATTCCAATGCTTTGCTAAATTGGTTATAAAATGTTTTAGGATTTTTCCAAAAAACATACTTTAAATAATGAGCTTTTCTCAGTAAGTAAGTATTTATTTATTATTTCATTTGATAAATATATCATATAATTATTGAATGAGACAAAATTTCAGTAATATAGTTACATATTAATATATATAGTAAAAGGTTACATTCTGCAGTTAGTTAATTAACAGAATGGTCAAATATTATGGTTCAGATTTAAGAGTCTCCTCTGGTTTGTGTATTTTGCCTCTGACAGACACCAGTGAAAGAGCAGCTGGGGCCCGAGAAGAGCACCATGGACAATCTGGAGCAGATGTGCTCCAAGGACATGGCCATCCAGCACACCAGCTACGACTGGGAGCTCTTCATGGCCATGCATGAGGTAACAGCAAAACCAGCACACAGATTTGTCACTGGCACATGAAACTGTTTCATTATAATCTTTGATGCCACTTATCTGGTTAAGGAGTATTGAACAAAAATGATTAAAAACTAAGACTAAATGAGAGGATTTGTTATGTTAAAGCAGTCGTTAACACAAAAATACAAATTGGATGAAAATGTACTCACCCTCAGGCCACCCAGAATGTAGATGAGAATCCTCTGCAGTGAATGGGTGCCGTCAGAATGAGAGTTCAAACAGCTGATTAAAACATCACAGTAATCCACACTACTTCAATCTATCAAATAACATCTTGTGAAGTGAGAAGACATTTTTTAACTTCAAACCCTTGCTTCTGGCTAAAATACAACAGTATAGTCCTCTATCTATATTGCTTTATATTGCTAGTTGCCTGGTCTGAAGCACCATTTACAAGAAAAACCAGTCCAAAACAGTTCTAAGCAAATATGTTGGTGAATTTTGATGTGAGGGGACAACAGAGGATAGGCTTTTTCATCAGAAGAACTGATATTATCAATTATGGACTTTTAGCCAGAAAGAAGGTTTTAAAATTAAACACGTCTTGATGGACTTGTTTCTTACAAACACATACTTTTTCACTTCACAAGACATTGTGGGCTGGAGTGGTGAGGATTATTGCAATGTTTTTATCAGCTATTTGGAGTCTCATTTTGACGGCACCCATTCACTGCAGAGAATCCATTAGTGTGCAAGTGATGGATGTAATGTTACATTTCTCCAAATCTATGTCAATGAGGAGACAAACTCACCTACATATTTGTTGGCCTGAGGATTAGTATATTTTCAGCAAATTTAAAATTTAGTTTGAACTATTCCCTAAATCACCACAATCAATAATCACAATATTCATCCTGTAAATATCAGCATGTACTTGGAAATCGTCTCACATTCAGGGACACAAACGTCACAGGATGTGATCAGTCATGTGTGCAGCGTATCTGTTCAAGAATCAAACATGTCAGGGAGAATGAGTCAGTGAAATATTTCACAGCCGAGCTGCCTGAATTGCACGCCTGCCTTGAAATATCTGACGCCGGCTCACAAATACCTGTATAAGTGCATATCAGATGAATGCTAGTAGGAAGTGAAGTGGAACTGTGTCATTTCAATGACTATTTGTCCTACATTCAGAGCAATCGATTACTTCCAAAGTTCACCTTAAACAAGTACAGAGCAGATAAAAGCAACTCTAATCTTGAAGAGATATATTAATACAGTATATATTTACAGAATAAATAGTTTATGAATGATTACTTTAAAAAAAATCCAATTATGAATGGGACAAAAGGGGATATTATTACTGTACAAAAGTTTGGAATAATTTAGATTGTTTTTAAAAGTATCTTATGCTCACCAATACTGCATTTATTTGATCAATTATTGTCAAATATTATTACAATTTCAAATAACTGCTGTTTATTTTAATGCAATTTAAAATATAATTACTTCTCATGATGGCAAAGCTAAATTTTCAGAGTCACATGATCCTTTAGAAATCATTCTAATATGCTGATTTGCTGCCCAAGAAACATTTTTACTGAAAACATTGTAGAAATAACTAAAGTTAGTTTACTGTGCTACAGGTGGAGTTGGTCTACTACATTTTTGGACGGGAAAAGTTCCCTGGAGCCACGACGGCTAACCTTGAGCGGTTTGTGCGTCGCTTCAACGAGATTCAGTACTGGGTAGTGACGGAGCTGTGTCTCTGTGAGGACCTGGTCAAAAGAGCCATATTACTCAAGAAGTTCATCAAGATGGCCGTTGTGTGAGTACAATATCAGTTCTCAAGACTCAAGGCTGTTAGCTGCCTTACGATACAACATACATGCTGTATAGTGGAGGATTTTCCACATCTTCAGTGGTTTAATCATTAATGCCTTCCTTTACGTCACACTTTCGTTTAAGTTAATCTTCACATCAACATGACTCGCTGTAACCACCCGACCCACTAAGACTAATTCACAAAATCTTTAAGCAAACTTTGTGCAAACTCTGTTTTGCAATTTTACAGCTATGTAGACACTTACATAGGAGAATGTGCACAAACTATCCCAATAAATTTTACAACTATATGCTGAAAAAGATGGTATATACTGAAAAATATTTGTATAAAAACAATGTGCACTTAGAAATCCATTTTTAAATGTTATAACTACAAAGCAATGTCAAGTAACATATTGAATTAAAATTTAACATTTTTTTCTTGTAAAACAGTCTAATAATCTTGTTTTATTTACAATTTTTTCAACCGCATAAATTGTGGCTGGATTTTAATTTTTTTGTCCCTTATTGCAGCACAATATAATCTCTTTTTAACAATAATTTGTTGTGTTAACACAGAAAATGACCCAAACTGCAATGTAAAATTCGGAATACATTGTTTAAATTGAAAAAACGTATGTAAAATAATGTCCATTTTTATAGTTCGTGTCCATTTATGACCACTAGGGGGAGCCAAAATGTACCACTGTACATGCGGTTATCAGTAATGTAAAAAATACACCAATAATGTACTAAATGAATGAAATTAACACATTTGACTTGTTTACTTTATGGAGTACAAGCTCATGGGCATCCGATTTGATCTATTTCAGTTTAAAAGAGCAGAAGAACCTGAACTCGTTTTTCGCAGTGATGTTCGGGCTCAGTAACAGCGCTGTACAGAGGCTCAATAAAACATGGGAGGTAAGAACAACTATGTATTCTTGGACTAGTCTAAAAAAGATTTTTGTTGTTTCATTTCTGTGTAAAATACCATAAACTTCTTTCAAGACCTGTAACACATTAAATGACCTTATGTTAACTTTGTCACAAAATATAACTATATTATCGCCCAGCTCTTTATATAAAGCTGCATATATAAGTATGTCCAACTTTATCCATATATGTGACCCTGGACCACAAAACCAGTCTTAAGTGTAAATTTTTCGAAATTGAGATTTCTACATCATCTGAAAGCTGAATAAATAAGCTTTCCATTGATGTATGGTTTTGATATTTGGCCGACTATTTGAAAATCTGGAATCTGAGGGTGCAAAAAAATCTAAATATTGAGAAAATCGCCTTTAAAGTTGTCCAAATGAAGTTCTTAGCAATACATATTACTAATCAAAAAATTAAGTTTTTATATATTTACGGTAAGAAATTTGCAAAACATCTTCATGGAACAAGATCTCTACTTAATATACTAATGATTTTTGGCATAAAAGAAAAATCGATAATTTTGACCCACACAATGTATTTTTGGCTATTGCTACAAATATACCCCAGCGACTTAAGACTGGTTTTGTGGTCCAGGGTCACATATATACTATATAGCAAATGTCATCTGCTTGATTGCCTGTATCGTCGCAAAATGTAAACTATATTATCAGCCAGCTCTAATCTGCTAAATGTTACTAAAAGGCACAAAGGTTACTAAAAATATTATAGTTAACCCAAAAATGAAAATTCGCTTTAAATGTCCTCACTCAAAGGCCGTCACAATGTAGATGAGTTTGTATCTTCATCAGAACAGACTGAAATTTGTTAAATTTAGCATTATATGGATCACTAATGGATCCTCTGCAGTGAATGGGTGCCGTCAAAATGAGAATCCAAAAAGCTGATAAAAACATCGCTATAATCCACACAACTCAAGTCCATCAATTAAAGTCTTGTGAAAGAAAAAAAAACAATCATTAAGGTGTTTAAGTTTAAGCCACCAAAAATACCAGTCCATGATCTAGATTAATAAAACATTTTGGGTTAGCACTTTATTTAACATCATGATTTTCTGTAAAGCTGCTTTAAAACAATGTGTATATAAACAAATTTTTTGACAGAGACTTCCAAACAAAACCAAGAGGATCTACTGTGCATATGAAAGACTGATGGTAAGAGCAAATATTTGCACACTCTTTACAAGGATTTGTCATGTCTAGGTACTATATGAAAAGTAATCTTCTCTGTGTTGTAGGATCCATCCCGTAACCACAGGGCCTACAGACTAACTGTAGCAAAACTCAGCCCTCCATACATTCCCTTCATGCCTCTACTGCTTAAAGGTGCAGTTTACTACTGATCCAGTTGACATTTACTATTTATGACATGACAATTAGGTGGATATAAGTTTAATCAACTTAATCTAGTACTCATTTGCCTGTGTAGATATGACATTTATCCATGAGGGAAACAAGAACTACACTGATAAACTGGTCAACTTTGAGAAAATGGTGAGAGTATTGCTTTCAATTTAAATGTTGCATTAAATTGAAACTCTATACCATAGAAAAATATTCAATATGTGCTTTTTACCTTATTTTTAGCGCATGATTGCCAGAACAGTGAAGACAGTTCGAGAGTGTCGAAGTCAGCCTTACGGTACGCCTCCCCTAGTGGTGTGGATTTCATTTTCATGTTGTTCATTCAGTTTAAACGAATTGAATTCAGCAATATTCTGTCCTCTTCTGTGCTTCTGCAGTGCCTTCTTCTCCACAGAAAGGCTTGACAGAGAGAATGTTCATGGATGCCCAAGCTATCCGACTATCAACATGTATGTTGTTCTTTCTTTTCCTCAATCTGATATATAATGCAAAAACAAAGTGGAATAAATCAGCATGAGTCTGTCGTTGCAGTTCAGTATTGATTTCTCTCTCATATCTTGCAGATTCAGACCAGTCCCTGACCCTGCGCAATGCAGCCAACATAAGACAGTACATCCAGAACCTCAAAGTGATCGACAATCAGAAGACACTAACTCAGCTCTCTAGAGCCATAGAGCGCTGAGACGCCGCAAGACTGCCTTTCTTTAGCCCGTCCTGCTCCATATTGGAGAACAAAAGCAACTGATGGAATCCATGATCACGCTATGTGTGGTTAATTGGTGTAAATTCTCATAAACTTCATCAGTCAGTGCTGCGTGGACTGTGCAAAGCCAAGCATTGGTTGGGAAAACGCTGACAAGTGACAATTTCCTTTTGATGCCTTATCAGAAGTGGTCTGATCTGACTGCTGTGACTAATATGTGCCGTATCTGACACACTACACCATGAGCAAAGAATTTCAATTTAGTGCTGCTGGCATTAACTGTTATTTAACATGGCAATGTTGATTCTGATTCCAGTTCTGTATCTCTTCGCCACGTTGTTTCTGAACTAGCAACGCTGGCTTGGGCTGCTTTTAGAAGCATGATATTGTGTAAAGAAGTCGTTTTAGAGACAAAAACCTGAACAATGTCTCTGTAAATAAACATTATATAGACATTTTGACTGACAGTTGAGTCTGGACCATTGAATTATTGAAAATTAATGCACATAGATGCAGTGATTTTCAATAAATCTATGGTCTGTCAGCACTTATTCCTTATTTAACAGTATTTTGGCCTGTTTTGAATATTAAGCTTTAAATTTCATTGAGCAAGCACTGGAGAACAACAGATTATTATTATTAGCTTCTGTATATAAAAGCTGAATACCACTAAGCTAAACCAGTACTATGAAGAGAGCACAGTTTTGTAGAAATGATATATAAAAGTATATATCTTATGCATTTTTTCTTAATGAAGTGTTTATTTTTATATAAATAAATTATTGAACATTTGTGGTCTTTTATCTACTAAGCTCTTATTCTATTTTTTGTTTTTCCTCAATTTTTCGTAAGCATGCAAAATGATCTAAAAAGGAAACACGGTTCAACCAGAAGTTGTAAAAAAACTGAAAGATTTATTTTAAAATGCAAACTGTAAATACAAATAAAAATCCTTGAATATCCCTCTGATTCTCCCCAATATGGGGCGATGAAATACGTCAAATCAGTATCAGCTGAAAATTAAAATAATCTCCTCACCAAACATATGTACAACTTAAAACAAAAACACAAACGGGGATTCGGGGCAGTTTAAAAAAAAAAAAAAAAAAAAAAAAAAAAATGAAGACATACCCAGTGTTTCCTCCCGCTTAAAATACAAAAATCTCAAAACTAAAATCTAACTTTTGGAGGAATAAATAATTTTTGATAATGCACAAAGGAGATTCAAAACATTATTAAGGATTCAAGTGGAGTCTGTGTGTCAGTTATTTGGTTTTGTACCAATTAATACAACCCGGTTCAGTTAGTAAAACCCTCACAGACAAAATATGTCTTAAATTACATGATGTTTAGATTTGACAAATGACTATTGGTGATTAAAAACTAAATTGAGATACAATCACACTTTATATCATTAAAAATCTGGACCTTTTAGGCAGTTAAGTCCCATTTCTGTATTTTTTAGACTACAGCATTACACTGTCTTTTAAATTATCTAAACATTTGGGCTAATTTCAACCCTCAAACTGGGTGTTGTCTTCAAATACTCCTTATTTCTGAGAACTTCACTAAAATATAGTATTAATACGCACATGACAAAAGTAAAAAAAAAACAAATACAACAATATTGCACTTCCATACAGATTTCCTACACATCTCACAGTTCCAGCTGCTTTCCTTTTCTAGGTGGCTCGCTGAAACAGGAGTTTCACGATGGGTGATTGTAGTTACTTCCTGTCTGATTCGGCCACTTCAGCACCATGATGTACGGAGGCATTTCTACACTGAATGTGGTGCTCCATAAAACCAAAAAAAAAAAAAAAAAAAACATCCAAATGCACACAAGCAGATGATCACAAAGACACGCATACGAAAAAGACAAAATAAAAAGTATACAGGTGTTTTTCAACATTCGGCCCCTGGATGAGGCCTGCTGCCTTGGAAGAGGTTTGCTTTCAAATCTCCTTCCAAGTCCACAGTGATTCTCCGTTCACCCGCAGAAGTTTGGAGGGATGACCCTTCCGCTCTCTTTGGCCCAAGAGTCTGTCAGCATAACGGCAAAGCACAGCTCTGCTTCAAGGCATTGGAGAGGTTTCACAGGCTCAGCGTGGATCCAGTTGAGTCCCAGATGACTTTTAAGGCAACGTTGTCGCTTGTTACTACTACAATAACAGGACGGAAATGGCTGACATTCAGTAAGGAAGAACGGTCGCCTTCCGCGAAGGATCCGGACAATGACAATCCTTTCCGCGGCATCACCTGAGAGCAAAACCAACCTGGCTTGCTTTCTTCAGAAGATACAGAGGAGACTGAGCTGAAAACATCTCATTTGAAGTGAAAACCCATTCCAACAGAAATCACAAAACATTTAAAACATCTTCATAAAAAGAAAAAAAGACAGCAGGAAACTGGAGATGAGGGTCCATGGTGAGGTTTCAAACTACATTCTCACTTTCAAAACAATAAATGAGCAAAACCTGTATCTTTGGTTGGTTGTGAAATACTGCATAGACGTTTTTTGGTGCAAACGTGTGTGTTTAACATTAAAAAATGTAAAATGCTACACTGCAGATGCTGTTTAACCATCTGAAACACATGAACAGTTGCGGACTAAGACCAAAAAACTCAATTAAATTGTTAAAAATTAAAATATAATAAATGTTACTCTCATTATTAGTGCAGATTGTGTCCGTAGATTTTGTCTCATTTTCTCCTTTAGCAGGTTGCCAGGTGAGGCGAGCGATCCTGAGTTTTGGTTAAGATCTGTTTGTGAGTGGTAGGCTATAAGTGGTGGTTAAAAATGGAAACCCACATTAAGGAAAAATAATAATATAAAATAAACAATGTCAACATTCATTTGGCTTTAAGTCCTCAGGGTCTCATGATCTAGTGCAGTACAGTGAAGATCCAGTGATCTTTCCTCTGTATTCCTTTACTGCAGTCTAGTCTTTGTCTTTTTTTTTTTTTTTTTTTAAACAGCAAGTAAGCACTCTTTGGATGGCCTCTGGTTAAGAACATTCTCCGGGATGTGTTTTCTGAATGCTCTCTTGTATAGTTTAGGCCTCGGATGCAGCCTGAGGTTTGAGCTGGGCTTTTTCCATGGCCGTGCCGTACGGAGTTCTCTTGAAGAAGCCGAGCTACAAGAATCAAGAAGAGGCGGAGATAATGTTTACAACTCATTTACAACTAGTTACTACCTAGCTGAACAAAGAAGGATAAGAAGTTGTTCACATTTACTTACAAACTAGTCCAACTACAACTGATAAGAATTTATGCTCGGTTGTAAATTAACCACACAAAAACAACAACAAAAAAAGTTTATAATTAGCTACAAAGTAATCTAAGAAGGATAACTATTGGTTTACGATTAGTTACAAGCTAACCTGACTGTAACAAAAGATAACTAGTCCGACTACATTAGATAAGAATTAGTTTACAATTAGTAAAAAAAATATATATAAATAGACTAGATGGTCTGACAAAAAAAAAAAAAAAAGACTTAGGTTATGATTAGTTACAAGTTTTTGCCGAATGTAAAGGATAAGAGTTTACAATTAGTTACTAGTAGTCAGTCTTAAAACGTTAAGATTTAGTTTATGATTAATTAAAAGCTAGCCCAACTTAACTAGTCTGGCTACAATAGATAAGGATTATTTTACAATTAGTAACAAGCTAGCCTACCTATTAGGATATAACTTACTTTATGAATAGTTAAAAATTTTGTCCCATTATGAAACTTTTTTTTTTACAATAACTTCACGTGGTTCGAAAAAGATTTAGGTTATGATTACTTATTACGCTTCACATAAATTATGCTTACATATATTTAGTTTACAATTAGTTAGTAGCTTGCCGGACTACAAAGAATAATAGTTTGTTTACGATTCATTTGTTTAAGAAGCATAAGTATTAGTTTACAATACTCAAAAGGTCACCTATCCTGGCAATAATAGATAAGTAGTTTACAATTAGTAACAAGCTACTTCTAGGATAAGGTTTAGCTCTAATTCTAAATTAGACCCATTACAAAAAGTACATATTCATTTATGATTAGTTGTAAGGTTTTTTTTGTATTACTTTACTATTGGTTGCATGCCTGACTGTCTACAAAGAAAAATAATTTGTTTACAATTAGCTAGTCAAACTAAATCATCAAGCCCAACAAGAAATCAAAATGACAGACACTGACCTTGTAGAGGACGTAGATCAGCAGTGCGAGCAGTAGAAGACCGGCCAGAATAGCCAGAATGATGATCCACAGAGGAACAGCATACGTACTGTCTGGCTTATTCCAGACCACAGGAGTGCCCAACTACAGGTAACAGAAAGATCAGTGGATTATTTAATCAATATGAACCAAATATGTTAGGTCTATCGATGAACATGAATTAGATTAGATGAGTAAGTTGACCTTTATATCACCACTAGGAGTCACTTTGGGCAAAATGGCATATGGCATCTTTTCCACTTTGTAACTAGCAAGGCACTCCAGATTGAACATTTTATAAGGATTCTGCAATAAAGCATAAAAACACATTTAGAACATCAATAAGGGAAAGTAGGAACATTATGTGAATTACTTTGAATGTGACTGGTGGTTCTGAATTGAGCTTTCTATGTATCAATCCCATATGCCTCCAGATGGGGGCAGTATTGTTTCACTGAATCCCAGTGTTTCAGTCTGGCTTTGCATCTCACAAAACCCCTCTGACATTCCAATCCGTTGAGCTCTCAGGATTTCTCCTAATGTATTTTCAATGCACTCACTTATAAGCTTTGTGTTGGCTAGAACTGCAGAGAGCATGTAAGGCGTCTCTCAAAAGAGCTCCTGTTTGGAGATATCATCTGACTTGCTTTAACATACATGAACAGACACTCACAAACTCTGTTAGTTCACTTAGTAGTGACCACCACACCACACACAGCCAGACTTTACATTAAAATCTTGGATATTTAATCTTGAAACAGACAGGTCAGCAAAGGTTTGTTTTTTGTTTTTTAAGACTTTGGAGTCTGAAATTTGGCCGTATGAAAGCTTGTACATGCCACGCTTTGCTTTTATAGCAGTATTAGTAATAATCTAGAGAAGACAGCTTTGGCATCAAGGTTTTCCACTCACCTCCATGAACGTTTCTGCCCAGATTCGCGAGCGAACATGCAGTATAGCACTAGTCCCTCGCTCCAGCAGGCCAACGTTACACGTTAGAGTCCAGCAATCCACACTGGAGCAAGACTAACACATCAGAAAAACAGAGAAAATACAGAGAGTTAATAATGATCAGTTTATAGAATCAACAATGAAATTTACATAAGTATTTCATCACACTGCATGCTAGCTCCTGCAAACCCCTCCTAACAGCAATCATTCAAATAAACAAATTACACTGCAATGTAATGACATCATAAAAGATGTGCTCTTTAAACAAACATAGATCATGTGAATTCAATTTCCGGCCAGAAATAAATAAAATCAGCATAAAAGCATGCCTGCCTGTCATCTGGGATACAGGCATTAATTAAAACCCCAAAAATAAATATGAATGTGAAGATCCGGATGGAGAGATGGGACCATGAGACAGACGTTAGCAACACGAGCCAACAGGGATGACAAAAGACCTAATGTTAACGTCTTGTGCATCGACTGCTTTAAATTAGTGGGAATTCACCGGTAGAGTCACAGGACTGTAAAACCCTGCCTACAGCTGCCTAAAGCCAAATTGCGACCCTCCGATGCAATAACATTTAGCTCCCTGGTTTTTACAAGCTGTACACTACCACATTCGTCATCGGATCCCTGTAAAGTGACATTCGTTTCATTAGGAGGGTGAGAAAATAATGATCGCAGAACATACAATTTTCCCTCTATTGGTATATGTCTGGGGTCTTTGAGTTTTGCTTGGTTTACAGCTTTTGCTCCTGTACTGCATATATATATATATATATATATATATAAATAAATAACATTTTAATTCTGTAATACTTTATGTAAGAAAAAAATAATGTAAGATATAGATAGATGGATATATATATATATATATATATATATATATATATATATATAAAAATGTAATAAAAATATATGTATTTTTTTAGAGCAAACATTAATGACTATCATACATTTTTACCATGATTTACAGGAGATAACCACTAAAATGTCACTCGGTGTAACAATATTTTACATACCAAAAAATCTTGTGCAGCACCCAAAAACTGTCTCTCATTTAAAATATAATCAAATTTAGTATTATCACTTACTCTTTTATATATTTTTAAAAAGTACAGGTCAGAATAAGTATGTTGTGTCTTTTTTTTTTTTTTTGCATAAATATATCTGTTTCATACAATGACGATAGAACATTTCACCCATATTTTGACACACACATACTGTATATATACATACATATATAATTTTTTTTAAGTTATTTGAAACATTAAAGTAGACACTTTTGTAAAGTAGGCATTCATGTTTTCTGTTTATAAAATCACTTGTGTCCATTTAATGTGATATAGACACCAGAATTAATATATTTAAAAAAAAATATATATAATTTTTTTTAAATAATATATATTTAAATGTGTTTAATGTGTTGCTCATATATATATATGAGCAACACAGAGTTTCAGCTCCCTCCAAAGATTTTCTATTGGATTTAGGTCTGGAGACTGGCTAGGCCACTCCAGAACCTTAATATGCTTCTTATGGAGCCACTCCTTGGTTTTCCTGGCTGTGTGCTTTGGGTCATTGTCATGTTGGAAGACCCAGCCATGACCCATCTTTAATGCTCTGACTGAGGGAAGGAGGTTTTTGCCCAATATGTCACAATACATGGCCCCGTTCATCCTCTCCTTAATACAGTGCAGTCGTCCTGTCCCCTGTGCAGAAAAACACCCCCAGAGCATGATGCATCCAGCCCCATGCTTCACTGTAGGTATGGTATTATTGGGATGATACTCATCATTCTTCTTCCTCCAAACACGGCGAATGGAGTTAAGACCAAAAAGTTCTACTTTGGTCTCATCTGACCACAGGACTTTCTCCCATGACTCCTCTGGATCATCCAGATGGTCCCTGGCAAACTTCAGACGGGCCTGGACATGGGCTGACTTAAGCAGGGGAACCTTCCGTGCGATGCAAGATTTTAAACCATGACGTCTTAGTGTATTACTGATAGTAGCCTTGGAAACGATGGTCCCAGCTCTCTTCATGGCATTGACCAGCTCCACCCGTGTAGTTCTGGGCTGATTCTTCACCATTCTTAGCATCATTGATACCCCACGAGGAAAGATCTTCCGTGGGGCCCCAGTCCGAGGGACATTGACAGTCATCATTAGCCTCTTCCATTTTCTGACAATTGCTCCAACAGTTGTTCTTTTTTCACCAAGCTGCTTGGCAATTGCCCCGTAGCCCTTTCCAGCTTTGTGAAGGTCTACAATTTTGTCTCTTGTGTCTTTTGACAGCTCTTTGGTTTTGCCCATGTTGCTACTTAGACTTTGGCTGATTTTTGGGGTGCACAGGTGTCTTTATGATTATGGTTTTTTAATTATTATTATTTCATTTACTGAACTGTTCAAACAAGAATAAAACTATTGGCCAATGAGGTAAGAAAAATATATTATATTATGTTATATTATATTATTTCAAACAAGGTCAAGTTTGCTTCAAGTAAAAAAAAATTCTTGTTAAGGGACACTCATGATTGTCTAAGGTGTCAATATATCATCTTATCCTAGTCGAGAGATGTCAAACCTACGAGTCCTGGAACACATCTTCACTGTTCACTAGGTCATGTCAATAGAGACTCCTGTTATCCCTCACCAAAATAAGCACAAGGGATCAGGCCCAAGAAATAAATAGGCCTCTAGGAACACATCATCAAGCAAGAGATGATAAATGTGAGCGATTGAGCGCAACAGGCGACAAAGACCCCTTTCATTTGGTCAGGTACAGAGCTAGGCTAAGAACTACGTGCCTACAGCTGGACTACACAATCAGCTGCTGTCTGAGAGAAGTGCTAGCTGGAGCAGTTAATGACGCAGAGAAGAACGGGAAATTACAGGGTAGAGCGAGGACATTTCGACAGACCCATCACTTTGGAGAGTAATGAGGTCATTAATGTTCTATCACATGGTCACGCACATATGCAAACACACAAAGCACACACACACACACACACACATACACCTAAAGCAACCAAGCAAAACATCTTTAATGTCAGCCAATCAGTCACAGCAGATATTTGACCCTGTATGACTTGACCTTCTGAGTTACTACACTAGCGAACCAAAGGTCTTATGGTGTCTGAGGTCATGAGAACGCCGAATTAGATGTGTTTGTTCAACATTTGCATTTTACCCAACGCAAATGACTCATGTTAGCCTTCCTGCTGACAGGACTCAGTAACTGTGCTCAAAATCTACTGAGCAGCCTACCTAGACAGTACTTTAAGGCATCATAGGTGCATTCTAGATGCAACGTCTGTTCCAAGATGTATATATCATAATTATTCAGAGTTCTGGCCAAATTCAAAAGCAGCATTGCATGTGTCATTCAAGGTGAATGTAATCCAAGAATGGATTCATTTCAGATTTTACCACCATTTTGGATTATAAATAGCTATATTTAAATTCATACAGAGCTCCTAAAGGGACATATTGATGGAAAAAATAAGATAGAAAAATTACATTTGAATGATTTTGCATTCTTTTCCATTCCATTTTTCCCTGAGAAACTTTCTATTTGTTCTAAAAAAAAACTTTGCATGCGTACAAAAAAACGTTTAAATTCCCCCTGAGAAACATTGAATTCATTCTCAAAACTTCTGCTTTCCCACAAGCAGCCTTGTGTTTGTGCACAAAAGTTTGAAATATAGCTTCATATCATTTCCATTACCAGTTCTGTATTCGCTCGCAAAAGTTTCTCAGGGGAACACAAACCTTTTGCAAGAAAATGCAAAAATAATGAAATATAGTTTTTCCTCCCAACTCATATTATTTACAGAATACAAAACTTTCTTGGAGGAATGCTTTCACTTTCTTGTGAGTGAATAATTTTTCCTCTCATCTTATTTTTTTCCCAATCATATTGACTATTTTAACCAATATTTATGTAGGCTGTGTGTGTTTTTGCACATTAGAGTTTCCCTCTTAGCCCCACTAAAAGCAACCTAAGCTGGTTTGCTGGTCTTAGCTGTCTTAAGATGGTCTCTCGGCATCGCCAGCTAAAAAGTGGCCAAAACCCCTCTAAACCCCTCTAAAACCAACAGATCAGCCTAACCAAGCTAGTAGGCCAACTAAGACCAGCAAACCATGCTAGTTTAAGATGTTTTTGAAGGGGTTTTCCATTAGCTTAGCAACAAGCGAACCTCCCACTCTACTGTAATCAATTGCTAGGAGTACAAATTGGAATATTTGAGATACTGGCTGTGCAGAGCGTTTCAAATCATAAGGTGCCATTTCAGACAATGTTTTCCCTATGTAAGCACAGAGCAAATCTTTCACTCACTTTCTTTCTGTGTTTTGTCTTTCTCTCATAACCCCCCCCTACACTTTCAAGAAATCTCACCAGATTGGTGAGCTGAGACAGCTCGCCCTTGTGCGTTTCCCTCTTCTCGATGTGGTGTTCATGCGCCGCGTCTCGTAAAGGAGGCTGCTCGGTAGAAGACTGCTGGAGCTACAGAGAGAGAGAGGAAAGGGAACAGAACATTGAGTGGAAACTCACCACCCTTTTGGACATTGTGGACTCTGACATCACGGTTCAATCTGTACTGACGCCCTCTGACTCAACACTGACATTCATCCGTGAGCTCAACGGGAGGGACACGTTGTGCGGGACGCGAGGGGCATTTTGCAACATAAGTCTGAATTTTACTCAACTTCTCCATTGTATAGACCCATCCACTCAAAACCAAGAAACAAATGCTAAGCGGCATGAAAAACTGAACAAACAACCACTTAGGGGAGAAATTCTGCAGAATTCCAGATGTAACAGCAGTTTTGTGTTACCAATCATCCAGATTTGGTGAGGCTAGCCATCAGATGGCCCAAAAGAGAGAGGGGTATCCAAACCATTATAAGATATAGAATAATCATTAGATGTTTAGGTTAATTATTCTTTTATAATGTGTGCGCCACACTTTTTCAGGTCATTTGTTTAACCCTAGAGTGGTCTTTTAAAAAGATCTCTGATTGAGCTGATGGCTGTGTTTATATAGACAGCAGTGGGACGTGAAGCATGAAGGGAGAAGACTGAGATGAGAGTACGGCAGGAGGATCAAAGGCTGCTTTAATGCCCTTGGGTGGGGCTGTGTGACGGACAGGGTGGGCTCTAAGAAAGGACATATTAGGAAATATGGATGGATGGGTGGTGTGTGCATGTGTTGGGAATATGTATTTGACTGTATGGGACAAACTGGGTGTTACTGACAGCGGATGTCCCTTCAGTTTATATCCTTTTAAGGATTTAAACATCTGTTCTCTCCTCACATGACTGCATGTGAGTCTCCCATCTCTAATGTCTTTACAGCAGAAATTACAACAGTTTCACATGCCTGTAAGAATAAGTTTGAAATAACCTATCAAGAATATGTCTGGGTCATTTTTCAGCGATACGTTTTTAATGAAGAAAACTTTTAATTCAATCAAGGCTTTTTACATGATGATATTTTCATTACAATTAGGCACATTTTCTCTTCAAATTATCATTATTATAACATGCTCAGGCATTTTAAGGTAACTTTTTAAAATTTAATACAATTACTTTATTAAAATTATTAAAATAATTAGCATTAGCAAAAACAAATATTGCCATGGTATAAAACTACTTATGTTATTTATATAATATTATATACTATCAAATTAAAGTAAAATCTATTTTCTTCTTTTTTTCCATTTTGGGTGAAATATGACCCAATAATGAGAATTTGTGAGAAAATTAACTAAATGTAATAGTCCTAAAAATAAGCTTCCTTTTATTTGAAGACAAATACATAATATTATTATTATATATTATGATATTTATATAATATTATATATTAGCAAATTAAAGTCAAATCTATTTTCTTTTTTTCATTATGGGTGAAATACGACCCAGACAAGTTGGCCCATAAACAGTGCTTTAAAAGAAAAGCCTCACAGATCAAAGTCGTTCACATAATGACAGAAAGCATCCCAGTCTTAATTATTTTTGTCAGTTCGTACTTTGATTAAATCTCTGCCCTGCAGTTAACCCACCGCGTCTTACCTTGAGGTTCAAGGGGTTGACTATGTTGTGGGTGGTGCAGTTAACAGGGCCCTCCATCGTGACCTCCAGCGGGTAAATGAACCTGTTACTTTGAAGCCTCATGGGGCATTTGAGCTGCAGTAGTGTGTGACTGATGCGGCTCGGCCCGTTGTTCACCAACTGAGAGGGAGAAACAGACCGAGAAAGACAGAGGTATGAATCAAAAATCTATGTTATGTCATAATAAACCCTCTCAAACCCTTTGGTTTAACATCAAGGTTGCTGCCTTGTCATTTTCATGATTACATCATCACAACCACAGGATTAAATCATGCAGTTAAAGTAACTCCACAGGTGTTTCTGTACTCTCTGGTCATCATAAAAGGATGGATTGATGCCTTTGCTATTTTAGGACCTCTGTGTACCTTTTGGACATTCTCCATGACCACCTCTACATGTGCAAGTATTTGCATGACTCATCAGCAAAGCCCTAGCAGAAAGTATGTGTCATATAAAGAAACCAAGCTGCAAGCAGCAGTTAGCGGAACTGACCGACATGAAATAGACTTAGTGACTTCTGTGTTCAAAAATAATCAAATAAAATAAAATCTCTGACTGAACAATGCAACCATCACAAATTGCAAGCAAACACATTTTCAATGAAGAATTTGCATTGTTGCATTGACAGTCTATTTTATTTTGGCTTATAAAAAGTTGAAATATGAATGAATGAATGAATGAATGAATGAATGATTTTAAAAAATGCATGAAAAGATTTTCTTTTTACTAAAAAAGCTCTCTAGATCAAAAAAGCAGGCAGGGCTGACATTTAAAACATTGCAAATTTAACTGCTAGTTGCTAGGCAACCATACATCCCATAATTACTCCATAGGGATTTATAGCTTTTACTCTGGATTCCTGTCAATGACAGGCCTCTCTGACTTCAAGTCCAACTGAAGGACTCAGACAAGGTCTTTACCTCGTAAGTGTGCTGGACGGAGGGTCCGACATCCTGTTCAACCATCACATTCTTGGTCAACTTCCAGCTTGGTGGGGGAAAGAAGACCTTGTCTGGTCGGGAGACACTGTAAAATGAGAGATAAAGAGAGATGGGAAAATTAGAAAGTGAAGGAACATGGAGGGCTTCCTAGTGAGAGTTGCAGAAGAGCAGTGGTCTTGTGAAGTACTTATAAATGGGTTCTGCATGTGAACTCACCCCTGTAGAATAACATCTGACTGGACCACCACCTCCAACTTGTAGGGGACAACTTCACTGTGGGAGTTATTCTCATTCTTACTGCAGATTGAGAGATGGAGAGCTTATTAGAGAGCATACTAAGGCCTCTTTAATGACATGTGCAACTAACCTAATCATATATTAAAGATGCATGATATATCAGTAACCATAGTCTCACTTATAAATAAAAATTTATATCATGGCCAATTTGAAATACATTTCTAAATAAATAATTAGATAAACAATCAATCAATTTTTTGTATAGGCAATCATATATTTCTGTAAATATCAATAAATAAAAAGTTTATTTCTTTATATAAGATTTCCTTTATATATATATTTCTTTACACATTTTAGACATTTCTTGTTATTTATAAATAAGAAACAATTTTTTCCCCAATTCAAACAGTGATCTTGGTTACACTTTAATTATAGTAATAATTTAAGTACTGAGTAATATTAATTACCTACATGTACTTACTCTATGGTTAGAGTTAGGTTTAGGGTTTGGCTTAGGGTTACTTGCATGTAATTATGAATAATTTATTGTTATTATAATAGTAAGTACATGTAACGTGTAACAAAGGTACCTAAAAATAGTGTTACCGTGATCTTTTACTATGCAAAAGTACTAAGACGTTATTAATGTTTGCTAGTTTAATTGTATGTGGATAGTGTGAATGTTTATTTTTAAAAACACAAAAATAAAACACAAAAATAAAAACAAGACAAAAACAAACAAAAAACAAAACATAATACAAAACCAAACAATACAACAAAACGAAACTTAAAAAAACAAACAAACAGCTGTGTGTATTGGTTTCAAGTTTCATACCTACGGATCTGCAGGTCAAACTGCACAAAGTTGTGTGTGTCCTTCAGACGTGGTACTGTGAATCTCAGTCCGGCCCATAACTGAAAATAAAACGATTTATTTAAAATAAATCCAAGGCCACTTCCTACAAGTACATTTAATTAATTTATTCATTCAAACAACCCAAAAACTAGAGAAATGCAAGCTGTTTCTCATGAAGGAGCCAACGATATTAGCAGTGCCACAATACTGAATTTCAGCTTTCCAAGAATTACACCAGAGAATTCTCTAAACACACAAATCCCCCATAATGCACTGCCATAGCAACGGAATGGATGTTGAAGTTGGTGGAATGTTCCTTTCCTGTATTCCATCCAAAAAACACAAGTGGAAACACTAAAACGTATCCTCTCTCATTCATCTAGTGATGTCATGTTTAGGTGCACTGTCAAAAGCACTCCACTTAGTTACTACCCTAAAATGCTGAAGTCACCTACCCAGCCCCAGACTGCATGGGAGTTCCATCCTCCTTTTTATAATTGTGGTTTTATGCTCCCACCGCACGCACATAAACTCTGGCAAAAAGACCCCATACGAGCGGCTCTAAGCACTCAGTGTGTGAGAGTTCGGGTGTGGGCATCCGTGCACATGTGCGTGCGTGCGTGCGTGCGTGTGTATGTGTGTGGGGGGGTGGCTATAATTTCTGAATTTCTCATTGCATGAGATACTATTATAGATACAGGCCAGTTGTTATGAGGAACCTCTTAGGTGGTCCTGGAATACAAAAATAGAGTTAATAATAAAATTGCTGAATAAAACACCCAAATAACCTTCCCTGAACTAATGAGAGCAGCTGACTAAAAAACAGACAGGGGTGTCTGGAAACACATATTGGCAGGGAGCAGTTTGAACGGTCACTCGATTACACTCCATCTCTGCAGACACATTAAAAAAAACAAAGATCCCACCACCTCTACACAGTGGCATTTTGGAGAGGGGAACTCCACTCTCTAAGGGGGCAGAGCCAAAATGAGTCACTTCCTGCATCGCTGGTGGGAACTTCCTGCCTGTCCAAACATGATCCAACACAGCCCTTAACAAGCCCCCCAGACAACACTATGAGCTTACTACATAGGTTAGATGACTAATAAAGGTTACGTGACTAACAGGACACAATTATGGTTGCTGGAGGCCTGGTTTTTTAAAATGCTAGTTGTCAGTAATCAGAATTTCCATGATTTTTCCAGTCGTTTGTGAATACTGGAAAAGGATAACTGGATAACTAGAAATTATTTTATAGAGATTGCACACACAAAAAGCAATTTCGGTAACACTTTATTTTAAGGTGTCTTGTTACACGTTACATACTGTACTTACTATTATAATAACGATAAATTATGCATAATTACATACAAGTAACCCTAAGACAAACCCTAATCTTAGGACACCTTAAAATAAAGTGTAACTCAATTTCTAGCCAAGGAAAAAGAGTTGGGCTTAGCTATAACTATATATATACTGTAAGATAGAACAATAGATTGATAGTTTTATAAACTGATTTACTTTTCCATGGCTTCATAAGATTCTACCAATTTCTAAGACTGCTCAAAATCACAATTTTAAAATAGTCAGATATGCTGAGAAAGCAGTAAGATACAATTGCACTTAATAAAAAAGTGCTTTTTAATCAGTTGAATGTGAAACCCCAAGTCACTCAAGTGTGTAAATACGCACAAACAGAAAGAATAGTTAGGTGCTTACGTTAGTGCCTGATTTCATGGGGTTGCCCAGGTCACAGCTGAGGTAACGCGTCTGATTTTCCGTCTCATAACTGCAGGTCAGTTGAGTCAGGCTCTGTCCAGAGAAATATAAGAAAATATAAGAAGACCAGTAAATTTCGGGAAACACACACACACACACACACACAGTGATAACTCACACCCCTGACTCATTTTTTGGCCTGCTTAGAATAATTGTGGTACTACTGCTGAATGTTACATTTTTGTGCTAAATCATCCCCACACAGGGTTAGGGTTAACAAAAAAGTAATTAATTAAAACAGACCCTGTTTGGTGCCCATAATCCTCCTGTAAGGACTACCCCTTCTTAAAATGTAAAGTAATCTATATTTTTGCCTCACTACAGGATTTCTCATCCCATGTCTCCATTAATAAAAAACACGTATTCTCTGGAGTATCAAAGTAACAGAACAAAGGTCTTTCTCATCTGAAATGCTGAACACATGTAGGAGTTAATGGACGGAGTCTGGCACACGTCCGTGTAATAGGCAGCACCTGGAGGGAGGGTCTCCATATCTCACCTCGTTATTGCGGGCTATTCCGCTGTAGTCGGCCTCTGGTGGCAAGACCACATACAGCTCGGCTTCGTAAGCTCCGCCTCCGTCGTTCTTTGCGTTGAAAGTTAGGGTCAGAGAGTTGTCATCGCCCATGTACACTTCCTTCCTGTCCCTGCGGAAGCAAAACACAAACAAAACGTAAAACTCATGCATTGGTGGCTAATTTACTTTCTATAGGGTCGAGCAAATACACAAATTGTACTTTCAGAAACAAACACTGTTTAAGTCAATGCATTACCAAACACTGGCCATTTAAAAACTGGACAGAGGACATTGGCCGTATGTAATTCTGCTGATCTAGCAGTAAATATCACTCAGATCTTTCCAACAGGAAGCCCTTCCTCCAGCACTGTACACACATTTCCTATTAAAAACCCCTAATTTCCATTGTAGCTATAAAGTTGAACATGCAACGACAAAGACTGTGAAACATTCCGCAATGTTCCCTTTTTTCTATTTGTGCACGTTCCCTCCCCCTTTTCTTTTCTCTCTACATCTCAGACACAATGAGAAATTCCATGCGAGGGCCACACAGACGCTTCCAATTACCGCCTGGCCCCATAAAGCCATGCTGGGGAAGCGGCACGTACTGAATTCAAACGCTGGCACTCGGTTGGTGGGGGACTCGAACCTATGTGGAAGCCATCGCTTGCTGTACTCTAATAACAAACCCCTCCAGATGGCACATATGAGGTTGGGTTCACGTCACAAGGAGGTCATGATTTGCATTGAATGGCTAATCAAAATAAAGATCCTTACAACAACTTTAACACCAGCAAGTTCCAATAATCACATGGAAATTATTTAGTATAAGTTAATTTGACAGAAACCTGGACCCGGGAAGCAGATGCTGACAGCGGTACTAAAGAATAGCCATGTTGTCCAAAGCATCTCCTTAAGAACAACCCCTCGAGTGAATTTCCAAGAGATACTATTCCCTCTGCTTGTTGAATGACAAGAAAATACAAATCACTCTGTGGAGAAACCTAAGACCTTGACCTAAGCCAAAACGCAACAAATCTGTAAGGTTTTTGGTAAGACAGTCGAAGAATAACAACAGATACAAACAAATCTGTGTATAAAAGAGAGAGAAAATACCCACAGGTTTTACAAATCAACTGCAGGAAACTGCCATTGTAACTGCAGGGACAAAGGGGGCCACAGTGATTCCCAAATTTTCCAAACTTATCCGCTTCATCTATGCAGTTTTTTTTTTCTACAAGCCAGCCAAGTGAGCCAATCCCAGCACCTGTTGCATAGCCCTCCTTCATGGTTTTTTCCTGTTTATCTGTCCATGTGTGTGTGTGTGTCACTAATCTCACCTGGGAACACTCTGTCTAACTTTCTAAAAGCTGTGACTCATCACGTATATTTATCCAAATATCTCATCTAAACAGTAGCTGGAATAGCCATTACTTATTTCTCATGCCTAAAATAGTTTTACTTTATACGTGACATTATTGCAAACTTTGCAAAAAGCACACTAAACCCTAGGCTTTTATTTCTTTTTTGCATTCCTTGCTAATCATCTTACCTGTGCACAGAGAGTTTCAGGTCAGGGACGCAGATGTTGTCCTCTCCGCAGTCCAATAAAATCTGGGCCTAGAACACAAGCCAGAAAACGTTAAGGCAAGTTACAGAGAGATTATAGTCATTAATTTGCAACCTATTTTAGATTCAGAATTTACTTCTTAAACGTGAAAATGAATCTCGTAAAATGAAAAGTTTACAATGGTAAAAATCACTCCTCAACCTACAAAATGCTAAGTTTTAGATTAGTAAACACTGTTGAATGAATTCTGGGTTGAAGAGCAGATGTGTGCAGGCTTCAAAAAAACATATAGAGCTCACTCGAAGGGATAAAGAGCTATGGTTGTACCCATAAGGCTGTTCTATATGCCACCAACATCCACATCAGAGGCTGCCGACCCTGAACCGCATGCTAGCTGCACGTGACACCACCCAACTCTCACCATACAGACAAATATAAATATATACATCACAAAGCGCACACACATTAATGAGAGAGAATCTACATACAATTTATGAATGACTCTAAGACATAAAGAAACGGGGAAAGTGGTGCCGCGGCTAATTGCTACCACCTGATGCTGTATTTCCAACATGTGTGAGGATGATGCAACATGACGATGAGGATAAGAAAATAGAATAGGGAGATTAGAAAGGGCAAAGTGGCTTCCCTGTAATTAGCAGTTGCTGAGCTCTAATTACAACGGATGAGGGCGGCCACCCCTTTCCATAGCTCTGTATCAGGCCACTCCGAACCTCCTAGAGAGGGTTGTTTGGGTTCACTGGAGCAACCAAACAATTAGAAGCCCAAGCGGAGATACAAGAGAGGGTCACATGTGCATATGTCCAATCTGATCCACAGCCAAAACCACCATAAAGTGTTTACGGAACAGTCAAAGTTTGCAAACAGCATGACTAGGTCAGCAAACTGGAGGGCACCAGGCGGGATCACTAACAACATTTATAAAAGGTAGTCCAAAACATCTCAGTCTATAAGCAAGATAAATGCGGAGTCTAACACCTCTAGCCACCTGAAAATAAAGACAACAAATAAGCTTTTCCCCCCAGATTTATTAATTTATTCCAGAAGTTTGACAGTTATTTTTATTAGAAAATAATACAAATAATAATATTACTTTTCATTACTGTTAGAAATTGCTGTAAATAGTGTACATTTATGTAATATTAATATTCTATCAAATATATTGTGGTAACAACATTATCATCATCATCATTATTTTTTTTAATTGACAAACATTTTGTATATTTATATAATATTTAAAAATATAAACATTAAATATAAAATTTTTTATTTAATTACTCTAAGAATAATGTGGATATTTTAATATATTTGTACTCTATAAAAATATATGTAACTTTAAAAACAATAAGGTTTTTTTATTATTATTTATTTTGTGTGTGTGATTTAAAACCGTATAAAACCAATGTGTACACAAAGTAACTTTCTAAAAACTTGGCATGTGCGTTTTAAACTAGGTTTTTAAATGGTTTTTAAATGACACTCTCATTTATCATGAATAAAAGGGCTTGAATAAGCAAAAGTTTTAGAAGATCATTTCATCTGCAATGTTTCCAAGGCCTCTGATTAGAATGTTTCTGCATATGGTCAGTGCGGCCCATGTGTTCGGCATGGTCTCAATAACTACTGAGAGAAAACTGCCACCCAAAAAGCGAAACCTAAACAGACGGCATATGGCCTGCGAGAACCCGCCCGGAGAAAAACAGAAATCTATTAACCCTCCATACGTGCACACACCTCTACAGTGGAGTTTCCACAAAGCCCAGAAAGCTACTCCTGGTGGGACAGTGAAAAGTTCTCTACTGTACACTCTACTCATTTCCTTCAGCTCTCAAATGGCTTTCCAGACAATTTGGAGAACATCCCAGATGTATGTTTTGAAAATCTCTTCATAAAGGAGGACAAGAACCTACCGCTCCATGCAAAACCTCAGTTTGTTCACAAAAAGCATTGTGGGATATCTGCAGCAGCACATGTACGTACTTTCTGTTCGATGAGCTCCGCTGTCTGGTAGTTGAGGATGGGCCGCAGGCCGTGTCTGTCTGCCGCGGCTTGAGGGTTCAGGCTGAAGTTGAGCGCAATGAAGATGGGCGACAGCTTATCCCTGAAGTCCTTCTCATCCTACACTCCAACAGAGAGGAAAACAGAGCAGGAGTTTGTGAGAAAGGTCAGAAAGCAGGACGAAACGACACTCTTAATCCCTTGCTGCATTTTTGGCGTCTGTTACCACACTTATCTTACTTATCTTCACGTTAAACACTTATCTGGTACTAAAAAATGGAAAACTAACTAACTGAAATGATCCAGGTCATTTTTCCCCTCAATGTTTCCAATGGTTAGCCCCACCTACTCTTAATTCTCATTGGCTCACAATCTTCTGAATGCCACATTACGACATTTTATATTCAACTTTTGTATACTATTTAGTGGAACCAAGCCATTGTTTTGCAAGTCACATGAAAGCCCTAATTCTTTGCATTCTAGTCCAAAGTCAAGTCTTGAATCTATGCATTCAAATCTAGACCAGCGAAGTCGAGAGTCATTGCTGTCAAAGTCGAGTTGCAAGTCATCAAATTTGCAAGTCATCCAATCCACAACCCTGCTATTTAGTGCACCATTAATGTCCTAATTTTGTAAGTAATCTGGGGTCAAACTCACCCGCAAGAAGATCTTGGTGTCACTGCAGACTCTGGCTCCATTTGGCAAAGTCAGAGTCCTCTGCAGAGCGGGAAGCTGGGTGTCTAAAAACAGAGCTCTCCGTACAGCCCCCTTCTGCTGCTGCTTCAGCCGGTCCAGCTGAACTTCAACGTTAAACTCTACAACACACACACACATTGTTTAATATATTTAGAAAAGTTTTGGGCATGATGCCTTCACGTTGGCTCCGGCATACAGGTGCAGGACAGAGCCAAGCCGACACAGCACTAAATATCAAAAGCGTATTGGGTGGATCTGAACTTTATGCTTTGGCAAGAGTGAAGAGTTATTCCAAACATTTAGTTTTTATCATTATCCAACACCTGAAGAGAATGGCTATAAGAAAAGCCATAATGCTTTTGATAGAAAGTTGTGACTTGTGAGGGCATAAAAGAATTAGCATGCCGTTCAGATGTATGTTGGGCACCTGTGCTCAGTTATCCGAGCGTGTGCAGTAGGTGTTATTCTTCGCACATATTCTAGGCCTCTAATGGCAGGGCATATGGTGCTATCATTAGCCCAGGGGGAAATCGAGGGAAGTAATTACTGAATAAATAAATTGTAAAGGTTGTGTATGGACCAAGAACGCCTTATTGTTGGAATTGGGAAACATGAAGGCTCTTTTAGATGCCTAAAACCAGATTTATTTTAGGTTGTGAGGGAAATTAAGTAAAATTAAGTCCTCGAATCAATGATCGCCACAATGTTGCAGGTGATTGTTAGGGCGTGACTAGTGTTCTGGGCGGTTGCTTCTTTAAAAAAAGGAATACTATTTGCAAAGTGGATCAACAGGTAGGTAAACAGGAGCAGATGTAACTTACCGAGATGATCTGGTAGGTGCTTCCCATTGGCTGAGAGGCAAAAGCTCAGGTTGACACTGTAAGAAACAGAGCAGACAAATGATGAGAGATGAAGTGGATTTATTACAAAGACGCATTAGAAACACATTGGTTACATCTCTTTGGCTATGAAATTTTTGTTATTATTGTTTCCTCAGGCTATAACACTTGACAGCTTGAAGGAAGGATGACTATAGTATAACGGATCACACAACACATGTGAAGATGTTTTCAAACAGGACAGTTAAGGATCATGTCCATGCTTGTGTCTTGTGTTCATCAAGCGTGCATTTATTTTATTAAAACAACTATATAGTAAAAACAGCAATATTATGGAATATTATTAACATTTTAATATATTTTGAAATGCAATTTATTTCTGTGATGGCAAAGCTGAATTTTCATCAGCCATTACTTCAGTGTCACATGATCCTTCAGAAATCATTCTAATATGCTGATTTGGTACTTAAGAAACATTTTTTCTTATTATCAGTGTTGAAAATGGTTGTTCTGCTTAATATGTTGTGGAAAATAAATCAAATTTCAACTGAAAGAAAGCAAGAAACTAAAAAAGATCAAGAAAATTTGAAAAAAGTCTGAATGACAATTTAAATGAATGAAAGAAAACATTTTAGAAAGAACTGAAAATGTTTCCAAAAAAAGAAGAAAAGGTAACAAAAGAAATAGAAGAATCCAAAAGAAACACAAAACATACAAAAGAAACAAGACACAGAAGGGGAAGAGTGAAAGACTGAAGAAGAAAAAAAGAAGAAAAATCACAATACAGGCTAGTGTTCCCATGTGTGTTTCTAAGCCTCAGTATACATCTGTTTGTGTGTGTGTGTGTGTGTGTGTGTGCTCACATGCATGTGCAGCTCAGTGCGTCCTGATGTTTCCCAGCTGTGTTCCACCTCTAAACAATATCTCATTCAAAGCCACTGCTAGATCCCTTTCTCTCTCTCTCTCTCTCGCTCTCTAATTTCTCCCAAAAGCCTCTGTGTCTAGGCAACGACTTGTAATCAACACATACGTATACAAACTTTCCCTGTATAAAACAGAACAGGCGGAGACAGACATTTCACGTCAGAGAGTGACCAGCCCAGTGGAGTTTCCTTTCCCTCCACAGATAGGACGCATATCTCAAAAATGCACGTCATGGAGTTGGGAAAAGGGCATTTCATGCTTTTCGCCACCTTCTTGCCTCACCCTCAACCAACACAGCGTGTCCAATCCATTTGGAAAAGCCTTCACTGACAGCATAACTACACCCTCCCATATGTCCAGCCTGACATACAAAGCCCAACTGTGGATGTAATGAAGTAAGCTTAATCTACTAAATTAGATTTTTCTAATTCCTACATAAGCGCACTTCAATGCCGCTTAAATGTGAAAGATCTTTTTCCATATTATTGCATGTTGAATGTTTTGGATTTGGATAAACAGTCTAATAAAATTTATTTACTGCTTTGGACCAGAAATGCAACAAATTCTGGCTGATACAAGATAGCAGACATACCAGGACACTTGCAGGGTTTCGTTCCCACGCTTTATGGTGCAAACTTTCTCCTCAGGATTAATCATAGTTGGATAGACAGTCAAGGTAGCACTGGTGTTCACAATAGGACGAGACCTGGAAAAGACAATATCCAGAAGCATTTAGTCTGCACTCAAAAGCATTTTAAATAGCTTTATGATTAAATTTTAAATAGGATATATTGAAGTCGGTAAGATTTTTAAAAATGTTTAATTAATTATCTTATGCTCACAAAGGCTGCATTTAATAGATCAAAAATACAGTAAAAATAGTAATATTGTGAAACATTTTTACATTTTGAAATATTTATTTTTAACATTTTAAAAGGTAATTTATTCTTGTGATGGTAAAGCTTCATTTTCAGCAGCCATTACTCTAGTCTTCATGTCCGTGACTGACCTGTAAAGAATGGCAGTGTCTGCACCAAATGCACCGACAATAAGATCTGCAAGAACAAATAAACATGGTATCAGACTAGATTTCAGCAGCAGTGGTTTATGGTAGCTAAAAAGACTAGGTTTTCTCACCTGGGTAGCCATTGTTATCCAGGTCTTTGCCTCCACGAAGGGCGTAACCAAAACTGGCAGGTAGAGCTGACGGTGTGGCAGAAGCCCATTGGCCAGCAATCACCTGAGAGGGCTTTTCCCTGAGTCCTCCTGCATGTCCGTTATAGATGAGCACCAGTCCTTGTTTGTTTTCGCCACCAAACGGACAACTGATGGCCACGTCTGTTAAGAGAATATTGTAGAATTAGAGGTGCACTGATAGTAAAATTCTGGCCAATACCAAAAAAAGTACTTACTTTCATGGTATAGGTGATAACTGACAAACAGCAGATATTAAAAGTCTATATTGTTTTGTCTAAATATATTAAAAATGAAACACTAGAAATGAAAAACAATTTAAAATGCTACAAGTGAATTTAGGCATCACAACATTATAATATACAGTATAAGATGTATATTAATTTTAAGATTACATTAAACAATGTTTTTACATTATTTGTGTTTTTAAAGATTTAATTCAAGTGACTAGTGGGGGATTATTTATTGTTGACTAAAAGTGAAACTGAAACTAAAAATCTATTCAAATATTTGCATTACATGAAATAAAATGTTTACTGAAAAAATATATATATATAAAAATGTTTAATTCAGCTAGTTGCCAAGGCAAAATTTCTCAGTTTAGTTTAACTTGATGTACTAAAATAACTAAAAACTAAAATAAAAATGAATATAAACAATATAGAAATACATGAAAAAAAACTAAAAACTACAAAGAGGACAAAAACACATTTATTAAAACTTTAACTGGGATTAAAAATAAAAAACTGATTCAAAAGATTAATAAAAAAAACGAAGGAAATGAACACCCACAATTAAATATAGCCCGATAGCTATTAAAAAAAAGTCCAATATCGACTGATAACCTAATACAGTTGTCTGAAAACTGACTGATAAGCAAATGCAAAAATCTGAGCAAATCTCTCACCGTTGTAACCATCTTGGTTGAGGTCTCCGAGAGGGGTAATGGAGCTGCCAAAGCGACCGAACATCTGCGTGCCAGTGAGATGAGGTAGCTGAGGTGTGAGATCCAGAGGTCCGTTCTGCATGTACACATAGACCCGACCCAACTCCTCCAACCTCCCATCAGAGTCACGAACCATGAACATTGGTGCGCCAACCAGCAGGTCCGTCATCCTGGAGGTGAACCAAAACTTAAACAATGAACACATTGTTGTGGTAGATTCTTCTCTAAACCTGGTTGTGATTACCTACCCGTCATTGTTTATGTCAGTAGCAGCCACCACATAGCCATAGTAGGAACCCATCTGAAAAATTTAGGAACATTAAAAACTGTAACAGATCTGAATCACATGTAGATACAAGATTCTCATTTTAAGCTTTTCAGGATCTTATGAATGTCACATGGACAGTAACTTTATGCCTGAAGGCACACGTTGACATTTACTCCAACTGGTTATGGTTTGAGTACATGAAAAGAGCTCTTTGATGATTCAGATGTGGCTCAGTTCTCTAGCCCCCTGAGGTGGGCACACACAAATGCTTTTTGATTGTATTTACTCAGCTGAGGCAATCAGTGAAGTTAAAGGCCTTCAACAATTTCCATTTGCAAAACTGTGGCGCTCGTTTAGGAAAATTGCCCGTAAGCTCTTGCCTCACATAATCTGCCCTTTACTGCCTACCACAGAGCACTCCAGCCTGGTTTAAAGAGTCTTGTAAAGGAAATTATTTTTGCTTATGTCATCAGTGTGCAACAGTTTGAAGAATATCAGGGTGGGACGAAGCTTTACAAAACAGTAAGAATGACATAAATTCAGTTAAAATGTCACGTCCTAAAATAGCTGCAGCAAAATATACTATTACACCACAAAAGCCAATAGAACAAATTGTCGTACTTGCAATAAAATGAATGCCATCAAACTTACCTGCTCACCAGTGAAGGTCTTCAGCATATCCAGAGAACCATTGAGAATTGAAACCTGATAAAACGACAACGCACTAGAGTTTTTATTCCATCAAGTACCATCATAAAAATCTCTGGTTGATTACCAACTCCAAACTAAAAGTCATACTACAGTGGATGTGTAATGGGTCATATTTAATGCACTGAAAACCGGACTTAGCTTGGGTGAAAAGTTCTCTGGCTAAATGTCACAGTTGATAGTGTGACTGCTTCCACTCACCTGCCCATGCAGTCTGACTCCCCTGGGAACTCCAGTCACAAAGTCTGAAAGCAGGCGAGCCAACAAAGAGAGGAAAAAGAGTAAGATTTAATAGTGGAAACATGGAAATGTGAGTTCCTCAGGAATTCTGGCAAACAGAGTCACTCCAAGTCACTCCACTATTTTCAAATTTGTTTAGATGTAATGGATTCATAAAGAGGTTATAATCATAGCACTTCCTTTGAAAGCTTCTACAAACTGTGCATTTATTTAATACATCCGTCTACGGCTATTCCAACAGCAGATGATTATATTAAATCATTATCTGTGGTACAACACAGTCACCGTCATTCTATCTCCATTTATAATGAATATAATGCAAATGACATCAAAATAATCCAGTGAAACTGTAATCTAATGAGCACTAAAATGTAGAGGTTTTATGTTTTAAGGTCACAACACTCACCTTCATCATCATCACCACTGAACTCACCGACAGCCACTGAATAACCTGTTGACCGATATAAAAATATGGGTGGTGACAAAACAGAAAAATCGAAGTATTTTCAACTTGACAGCTAATAAGGGGGATGGAAAGACATACCCATGTAGGTGTCATCAATTGTGATCTCTTTTTTCTGTTTGGTCTGAATCTGGCCTTCCACTGAGGTCAAGAAGAATCCTGGGTAATAGGCTTTGACTATTTCTTGTTTAACTGCAGTGATCACTTGGCCTAGAGATGGTAAGGAGAAATTGATCTTCTTCAATTGCATTTGCATTGAGGTAAAGGTCACAGTCGACGCAAATAATAAATGCAAATATCCACCATTTTGATGGAAAGCTAAACAAATCACAAAACACACGTTTAAGAAAGGTACATACACTACTGTTCAAACGTCTAAGATTTTTTAAAGTATCTTATGCTCACCAAGGCTGCATTTATCTGATTAAAAATACCATAAAACAGCAATATTGTGAATGCTTTCACAAAGAACCATTTTCTGTTTTTATATATTTTAAAATGTAATTTATTCCTGTGAAGGCAAAGCTGTATTTTAAGCAAATATAATCCAGTCTTCAGTGTCACATGATCCTTTAGAATCATTCTATTCTTATTATTATCAATGTTGAAAACAGTTATGCTGTTTATGATTCCGTTTTTCTTTCCATTTTAATTTTTCTGGACTCTTTTTTTTTGGTCAAATTAAATTTTAATCAATCAAAAAGCATGTCTAATTAATTAAAATCATGAAACTTATACAATTTAACATTCATTTATTAAAAGTGTAACAAAAATGACATGTTTAGGGCCATAAGGTTTTATTTTTTTCCTCACCTTATGTTTTATTGTTACCAAATTCTGTGTTTTAGCATGTCTAATTATTTTATAAACAATTTTTTTTTATTCTTACAGCAGCCGTATGAAAAGTCCCCCCCCCCCTCAGAAATTCTGTGTTGTGTATTTAAATTTTACTGGTTATCAGATGAAGGCATAAAACCTTGATTTGATTTATATTGTAATTAATGAAAATTGAACAAACGTAAATTAAAAATAAAGGGGATTTACTATTAAAATTAAAATATTTTGTGATTATTTCTTAAAAAAATAAAGTTTTATTATTTTTCAACAGTAGTAGTAGTAGTAGCAGTATTACGTACATTCTACTAAATAATAGTAGCATAGCCTATTTCTGGCACAATGTCTTTAAGTTAAACCGAACTTTTATTTTGAAGGGTTGCTGTGAATACCTTTAAAGTTCTGTGTGTATATGATATGATGCTAGTTTTACTCAAATGAAATGGTAAAATGCTCGTGAAGTGACTCTCAGATCAGATCATGTATTTATGTCCTCATTGAGACGGCAGATGCTCAAATCACCGCGAGCACCACGTATGTAGCAGATAAAACCGAGCGTCTGCTCCATTCACACAGAGACGCGCAGAAAATGCAGGATTCATAATTAAATCGACTTTTGCGGCTTAATATTTACAGATACTAGATCGCGATTTGATTTAAGTGTAATGACCTACTTTTGATTAACTCATTCAAACTTTGACAAATTCCGTGGCATTCCGTTTTTATGACTGGATTCCGCGATTCCGTCCGCATTTTCATCATAGGGCCCTACATTTTTGTGGAAACCATGATGCATTTTTAAGGATTCTTTGATGTATAAGAAGTTCAAAAGAACAGTATTTATTTGAAAGGGTCTTTAATGAAAATGTTTTGTCAATTTAAAAATGTCTTTGTCACTTTTGATCAATTGAATGCATCTTTGCTGAATAAACCTTTTTTAGTATTTATAAGACCTTAAAGAATATTCTAAAACAAGTGTTTTTATTTTAAAAGGCAAACCTTGCCAGAAGTAACTGCCAGGTCCTCCAAGCACCACCTTTCCTTCCTGTAACACAGCAACAGTATCTAGGTGAGGCCAGAAGGAAATGGCAAATAAGCGAAGCATTTTGTTCTATTCAGTTCCAATATCGTCTCACCTGTGTAAAATCAGCACTGAATCCACCTTGACAGTAGCCTTGTCCTTTTCTTCCACAGAATTCTGCAATGGATGGCAAGTTATGTTACAGTGACTTCAAAACAACTTAAATTGAAAAGTGTCACAATAAAGCAACCGCAAGCCCACCTGTGCGGCACGGAGCATATTCCACAAACTTAGTGAAGTTTTTGACGGACAGAAAACATGAGCCAGTAGTATCAGCATGAGGCTCCTCCTCCAGGGCTCTCCAGGAGTAAAGGGGGGCACAAGCCTATTGAAAGGATAATACTAGAGGTTAAAGTTCGACTCCATCGACAAAAACATCCACAAGAGTAAAGCACCCATGATGATGAATTTGGTTCACAATTTCATAATCCATGAGGAACAGCACCTGGACTTTTGATGTTACAGCATTATCCACAAGCCAAAGAGTCAGAAAGTTCAGATTCAGAAGGAAAACTGAAGACTTTAACGAATGAATAGAGCTGGATCTGATCTGGTTATTTATAATTGGAGTCTTACAAAGTTAATTTAAGAACATGAACTTAGACTTGAGTCACCAACCACACTTTGGGTTCAAGTACAAATTTTCAAGAGGAAATAATGGTTTGTCATGATTTGAAGGAGGGTTTGTGTCTGCTATTATACAGACTTTTTTCCACACAGCCTAAAATATGAGTAAGATCTTACCAGCACACTATCTTCATGAACTCGTACTGTTGCTCCAAACCACTGATGAGATTTGAACTCTCCCTGATGTACTGTTTGATTCACTGTCGTGTTTAGATCTCCTACAGCCAGGGAAAAGAAAAAAAAAATCAAGTAAATATAAATAGAAATGATTGAATACATAAAAAAAAAAAAAGAGAAAAGCATATATATATATATGTGTGTGTGTGTGTGTGTGTGTGTGTGTGTGTGTGTGTGTGTGTGTGTGTGTGTGTGTGCGCGCACACTATATAACCACGTATATACACACACACATACACTATGTTTATATATTCTCTATACTATATATTTATTATTAACAAAAAACATATGCAATAAATGTTCTTGACTTTGTGCACAATTCACCAAAAACATTAAAAAGAAGTATAAAAAATTATTTCAATTTATAAACACCTTCTCTGAAACATTTTTTAAAGTAATTTTTAAAAGGAAAAATATTAACTATAAATATCATTGCATTTTACAACCCATTCAAATCCCAGTGGATAAAATCAAGTCTGTCCCAACATTATTTTCCAGTGAATATTCTAGTATGTCACATCACATTAGTCAAATGTGATTTTAAGCACATTTAGATCCCTAATAAAATGAAAAGACCAAGGTGGAAAAAAAGAACAGACTGTATACCACAGGCTCAGGTGTCCGCCGAGGTTAGAGGTCATATCATGAAGAGCAGGCACAAGACAGATGGTCACATATGGGCTGAAATGGGATTCATAATCAAAACAAAGGTGACATATCCTGGCCAATGAGAGAGGTTGGGACTCAACAATAAGACCACTAGACCAAGACCATCAGAGATCAGGTTCAACTGCCAGAGGAGTCACTAGGCCAGAAAATTCAAACTGAATCACCCGAAAGCCTCTGTTCCCCACTCTGACTGCCAAACTGAACTTTGCCACAGACATTTCTCCAGTTGCACCATAATTACAAGCATGATGCAACAGGGTTCTGTGGTGTGATGGAGGGGAAGGGGGAAAGAGAGACTGAGGAAGAGGAGAAATGAGTGAAAGGTACAACAGGCGGTAACACAATTCTCAGCTGGCTCTGAAGAGGGCCTGGTCTCATTCAGAGTGAACTGTGCCAGGGAGCCTCATCCAAACAAAACACAAGCTCAAGTTATGTGGGTTAATATTACGAAAACTGTAAAGAAATGTCTGGGTCATACTGCAGTCCCAAATCAAAAGAAGAAGAATAGGAAATTATATTTTGCATTAAGAAAACCAAGTCTACAATTAAATCAGCCAAAATATTATAAAGCACCATTACTCAAACCCCTCCCACAACTGTCAGTAGCCTACTGTCATGCAAAAAAATAAATGAATATAATTAAAATTAATTTTAAAAATTTAAATTCAACTTTAAACATTGTGGCAGTATTAAAAAGAAAAGAAAGGGTCGGCACCAATAGCCTTGCAGTTAGTTTGCCAACATACAGCGCAACTGCGACCCGAGTTCGAATCCCGGCTCGTGGTCCTTTGCCGATCCTGCTCCCCTCTCTCTTCACCCAATACTTTCCTGTCTACTCTACACTGTCCTTTCCAAATAAAGGCATAAAGAGCCCATAAATAAATCTTTAAAAAAATAAATAAAAAATTACGTTTAAAAAAAAAAAAAAAAAGTAAAAAATTGTTAAAGCATATATCATTAAGAGCTCATGATCGGTCTTTCTAGATTTGTTATCATTAAAATTCTGTTTGTCTGTGGAGAAAGTGAATAACCCATTTTATGCTCTATTAACATTTTAAATTTTGTCAGAATATATTTCAAACAAAGACCTCATCACTTAAATCTGAAAACTAATTTTTCAGTTGTGTTTCTTTTAAAGATAATCAAACGGCTCAGAAGTTGTGGTAAGCCATCCAATCAGATAAAACGTGTAAATAAATGCACAGATTCAATCTCCAACATCATTGATGGTTTTCATCATGTATTTTACATCTAGGCCTTCAATGGCATCCTACATGAATTAATTCACCTCTTAATACCATCATAATGATGCCACGGCTATAGAAACCATAAATATTACACATAAATGCAGTTTAACAGGGCATTGCATCACAGACAGGTATCTTATGTAGCGAGAATTAATGCTATTACTAAAGCGAGAAATTAACACAATTAACGCAATTCAACTAGTTGCCGCAGCTGCGCAACGCATCATTTCTAGCTGAGGCATTAACTGCACAAAATGAAACAAATATAGTGCACCCGATGTTCTTACAGACATTTATTAACTCAAACGTATTTATACTTTACAGATAACATTGGAATAAAACAAATAAGGCGATTACATGCGTTTTAAAGTTGACCTAACAACTGCTTTTCAACTTCACGAGTCTCCCCGCCGGTCTGAAAGCATGCTGCGGGAGGAAAATACTAGTTAGCACAGCTTTACCGAGAAAGTGAGCAAGTAACATTAAAAAAAATTCATACAAGACGATGAAGAAAAGCGTATTCATGCGTTTTAACGTATCCCTATACACTGTAAAAAAAAAAAGTTTCAAAAAGCTGTTTCAACTTAAAATAATTGGTTACCACGCTGATACAAAAAAAATTTGATTGGTCAACTTGAAATTTTAAGATACTCAATGTTAATTTAAGGGACAACTGGAATATTTTAGTTGACTTAACTAAAAAAATTTAAGTCAGCGGGGTAACAAATTATTTTAAGTTAAACAATTGTATTTTTTTTTTTTTTAAGTGATTACAGCAGTTAGCTACAGCCCCCCAAATTCAGCCTTCAAGGAGTGTAGATATTTGCCCCAAACACAATGAAATATTTTACTTTTGTGAAACTTTGCTTGTTTTACTCTGGTTAAGTCTGCGTGCTGCTCGATGACACACAATATTTCATAAATAGACTTCTTACCACTGTAAAAAGTGATAAGTTGACTTAACTTAAAAAAAAAAAAATTACGAAACCCGTTGCTTTAAAATTATTAAGTAATTAATAATAAAAAAGTATAAGTTAAGTGAATTTTCTATGGAAGCCCGTTTCCGCCAATTAATAAAAAATAAAACAAGGTAATTGCGACTTTTTATCTCGCAATTCTGGAGATATAAACTCGCAATTCTGACTTTTCTCGCAATTCGGACTTTTTTCCTCGCACCATTAAACAACTCTCCGTGTAAGGCTTTGCAGTGCTTTGTTTAATTTGCTATAGATTAACTATATATTGAACTAGATGAATGTTGCGTCCGAATATGCCTTTTGAACAAACATAAAAATGACTCATTATTCTTAATTTCTGTGTTTTGCGCTCGCGGTTGGACTGTACCATTACCACCGGGCTTTCAGACACAACGTTCTTCATTACATTACGGTCTAAAAAGACTTGGTCTCATTCTGAGTGAGGAAAGGGAACCCTCATCCAAGCAAAACAGGAGCTCAAGCTATCTGTCAGATACACTCCTACTGATACAAACACACACACACTCTCTCGCTCGCTCTCCATCTTCAGTTCACAGCACCCATCACCTTCCTCTTCCCTTTCTCAAAGTCTGTCATCCCTTTCTAGGAATTTCACGTCATTATTTTCTCTGTTTAAGTCACCACTATCTCCCACTCATTCCTTTACTATCTTGTATGGTTTCTTTATCTCCCTCTACTTGTCATCTCTGTATACTTGTCCTATTCTATTCCAAACCACCCTTAACACAGAGACAAACGCCTCATTTTCCCCAGACGTCTTTTGTTTCCTTCTCTCAAGGATGTTTGGTACCCCAGCAGGAAAGCAGTGGGGATTAGAGCCCTCTAATAACATTAGTGGATATATGCCTTATGGTCACCTCCAGGGTGATGGTTTTCTCTTTCTTTTCCTCCCTGTCTTTCCCTCGCTTGCTGCCAAAGTAAAGAGGCCTAAAGAATCACGCAGGAAAACCATCAGCCCTGCCCCTGTGAGATCCCTTACAATGAAGACTCAAAAGTGTGTGTAAGACATGGTATATGGAAGATGCCGGCTAATGTAAAACTAGTACACGGTCGGGGGGGGTGTCAACATCAATGGAGGTGGGCCGTTAAAACTAACAATTATCTCACTTTCCACATCACGGGTGAAGCGTTCAGCTGGGAAGATAAAGCTCAGCGGGGAAGGTGGGGAAAATGGTGTTGTTTGACTACAGTTAGGAGAGAGCTACCCAAAACTGGATGAGATTTCCCTTTGTTTCAGAACAACAGTCGTGATTGTTTAAGACTCTGATGCAAGATACCCTTGAGTTACAACTGTTGGAGATTGAATCTGTGCATTTATTTACACGTTTAATCTGATTGGATGGTTTAACACAACTTCTGAGCCGTTATTATCTTTAAAAGAAACAAAACTGAAAACAACTGAAACATTAGTTTTCAGATTTAAGTGGTGAGGTCTTTGTTTGAAATATATGCTGACAAAATTTAAAATGTTATTAGAGCATAAAATGGGTTGTTATTCACTTTCTCCATAGACAAACAGAATTTTAATGATAACAAATCTAGAAAGACCTAACATGAGCTCTTAATGATATATTATTTAACAAAAACAAATAAAAATAAAAATAAAAGAAAAAATGATAAATAAAGTCAAAAAAAAAAAACCTAAAAAAAAAAACCTGAAACTTCACTAAAATAAATTATGAAAATAAATTAAAATTTTAAAAGGCCACAAATGAATTTACTTTTTGATAAATAGTACATTATAAACCTAAACATTAAAATAAATAAATGAACAAAAATAGTCAAATAAAAATGTTTTCATTAACTCAAAAAAACTACACTAAAATAAATTACGAAACTAATTTAAAATAAATTAAAAGCTCACAAATTTACATTTTTGATAAATATTACATTATAAAACTCTAAACCCACCTACATGAAACAAATGACACTACTAAAAAAAACTGTGCCGAGAAATATAACACACTTATATTTTATATAAAATAAAAACTATTTAATATATGGTTCATGGAAAATTCAACTCAATCTTCGAAATATATTCAAGAGTTTTGTTTGTTGTTAACAGCAAATAAATGACATTTTCCACTTAGCTCAAGGTTAAATCCAACTTTATCTTAAACATCATTTAAAAAGGAGTACTTGGTTTAATCAAATGTCTAAGTGGGTGGTTCTTAGCCAGAGTAAGCTGCAATGTGGACCAGACCTTTGTCTGGAAACGTGAGACTAATACTGATGTCACCTACAGGATTTAAGAGGAAGTATTCAAACAATTAAGGCACCTTAAGAGACACCTCTGCTGTGATGTACAGCCATTTTAATCAAAACTCCGTCTATTGCTAATCCTTTGAGTGCTCTCAGTTTCTGGAGTCAGGCCAAGACGACCTGGCCGACTCTCTCATGGGACAGTGGAGGTGAGGAGGTCACACACACACCTCTCTCTTTCAGTGATGAGAGAAGAGCCCCATTAGTGGAGTATCTCGATCTGTGTGAGAGAAAGGGAGGGGGTAGCGGAAGGCACGAGCCACATGGCTAAATTCAGTCATCACATTAAACATCCCCGGGTAGATGCCAAGAGACAGGGAAATGTGAATAGACAAGAGTCAACGCTCTCTTTCCTCTGATTCCTGCCCACTCTCATCATTCTCTGTTATTTGCTTATCAGAAAGAGGAAGAGGAAAGAGGTCAGATCTGAAGACATGATTAGCTAATGCTCTCTCTGACTGAGGGATGTTAGGCAGGAGGAAGTACTATGTGACCCTCTTGCGGCTCACTTAAGAGAACCAATAGAGGATCAGTGGCTGCAGGGTCAAGCCCGGATTTAAGTGGTGAGGTCTTTATTTGAAATATTTGCTATGAATATCTGCAAAATAGAAATAGAGTCAACAGTAAGACTGGGCTGTCATTCATATTTTTACAGAAATAGATTTTTAATAATAACTCATTGCCAAAAATATAATAAATAAAATAATATAAACTAATAAACAGTGCTGGGTTAATTACTTACAAATTTTAGTCCTGATTACTAATTACATGACGAAAATTGTATTAAGTAACCATCCGGATTACACATATTAGGTAATGTAGCCTGACTATTTTTTGATTACTTTCAGATTACTTGATAATGATAATGATGGGGGAAATACTTCCAGAACCAATCGTGCTGAAAAAGGTTATTATCATGCCTTTATTTCAGGTTATGTCCTGAACTGTTGACACTAAATGAAATTGAAGTAAATGCGTAAAAACCATTTGTCAAAAATGGTCATCTTCAATTAGATGTCAATGTATTGACATCTAATTGAATGATCATTGGATAAGCATTAACCTCTAAACAGAGGCTAAACTAGCCTCTGTAATGCAGCACACATCACAGGGTATTAGCTTGATTCAATTATATAACCAAAATAAAATTGTTTTAACTGAAGTCAAACGTAATAAAAAGAAGTGCATGACATTTACTTGACTCATAAGCGCACAATACGTTTGCTAAAACAGCCCTACATAGCCAAATCTGCTAGATGACGTACCTGGCTGTTTTCTAGAACATGCAGCTGTGCGTCATAAGTTTCGAAACAAAATAACATTTTAAATAATGGATCTTTGTGACAGTTTTGATGGAATATATCTCCGTGTGTTTGAGTAATAGACAGTAAATCACAGTTTGGATTTTCAGAGGAGACTTTGATTCTGCAGGATGGAAGCCAACAGTCTCTCACTGAGATTGTGAACTCTTCATTGTCCCCTGACATGTGTTCTACAACTTGGAACAGTTCTTAAGACTGTCTGCTTCAAGAAAAGAGACAATACACAATTGATAGAGCGAACATTGCGGTCTGAACTTAATCTTTTTTCTAGTTGTTGTAGTGCACAGAAATCTGAATCCTAATGAAATGCATTTATGTTTTACGTCACCACCACAACTGAAATTATTCTGGCATGGTGATCAACGACCAACAATGCTAGCTATGTTAACACGCAGGCACTAACAAGACAGCCACAAAGCTACACGGTCTCTGTTCATATCAAGATTGAATATCTGTTGTGAACACCACTTAAAAATTCTTCCAGTGACGTTTTTTTTCTTCCTGTATGTTGAGTCTTTTCCTGACTGACCAATAAGATATGATCTTTTTGGTCACGTGATGACATTCCAGATTTTTGCATCAGAATCAGACTTCCAGAAAGAAAATACATACCATCTTTATCTTCCAATTTCAACCACTGTTTAGCAGTTGCTTGCTATCATGTTCTGTTGAGAAACATTTCTAATTTAAGAAAATCAGAGCCTGCATGTACATCAGGAAGTCTGTTTAAGCACTTGTCTGCTTTCACTTCATCTAAATCCCATCCTCCATCACCCTCTCAGAGCTAAATCTATACAATGAAAGGCAAAGGGCTTTGCAACCAAAAGGTGCTAGCTTTCAGGAAGCCACATAATGGAAGGAGCAGATTTCCATCAACAATAGGATTGTTTTGGAGAGGATGTACAAACTGAAGTCAAAACACTGGATCCAATTTAAGTGTAGGTAAAATTAGCATCGTACAGTCTCATTCACTAAATTAGTTGCACAAGCTTGATAAACTTGATTTGAGGATCAAAAACATAGTAAGTATTGTATTGATAGACTAAAATTTGCAGCCAAGCAAATGCGGCCGAAAAAAAAAATTAGACAAAATCCTTGAAAGAAACAACTGACGATTACTTTTCGCTTATCTGATGACTATTTTTGATAGTTTTAATGCATATTTTGAGCAAACAACATTGATTACTTACAACAAGTGCTGACATACTGACTTATTGTAAGTAATTAGCAAAATTATGGTAAAGTAGCAATATATATAAATACACACATACAAAATATTTTTCTAAATATTAACAAAGATTATAACAGTATCTCAGTAACACTGGACCAGAGAATACGACACCCAGAACAGCTTTTTGGAGATAAATTTTTTAGTGACCGCCCACATCCACTGGTCAGTGAGACTTACCCTGTATATCGAACTCTATGCTACTACATTGTGATTGGCTGAGGCTCCATGGACAATAGAAGACTGATCCTCCTTCTCTGATGTTGGGCTGGCTCGTGTTGGCTTTGGGTGCTCCAACTATAATACTTACACTGTTCAAAGAGAAGAAAAAATGAAGGAAGCTGTTAGCATACTAATAAGACTATGAGGAAGATTTATAAGAGAACAGGACAAATACAACAGTGTTCCGACTCACAAAAATTCTACAGGAAGCCATGTTAAAGGGTTTGGATTTGAACATCAGAGCTGTAAAGCAACAATTATCCTTCTATGTTGAAGAAGACATATGAAAAGTGTTGGGAAGCCATTATGAAACAGTAGCACTGGAAAGCTGTACACTACTAAATAAAGGTAGTTACATTAATAGAGTTGTTACTTTTAGTTAGCTTAATTTTCCTAGAATTCAAAAGCTTGATATTAGTCTCATTTTGGATTTTATTAAGATTAACATATAATAAAGGCCAGCAGACAACTTCTGATTTTTGAGGAAATGGACTGTCTCATAATCGACCATACAGAGCTGAATTATGTAACAGTGTGGCCATGTGCAATGGTTAGTAACTTGGTTGGCAACATGTGACCGCCAACACACAACCACACACACACCAGGCCCACTGGGTAATAAGTCAATGAGAAAACAAGAGCGGAGACTGCTGAAGTCAAGCTAGTGCTGCTTCTACAGCTGTTTATCCCCCTTGGTTATCATAAACACATCCAAATATTTGAACACATACAGACAAACATAAAAGCATGATCTCCAAGTAACACACGTCAAAACGTCATAAACCAAACAAACTTCTCAACAGAGAGGAATGAACAGTTGTGGTTGGACAGGACGAGAAAAAAAAAAAAAAAAACTGCAAGAACAGCTGTTTAAAACTGCATTTTTACATTCTCTAAAGAAAATGCGAGTGCCAGAACATTGCTATGAGGTTTCGAAGATGATGTTTAGAGTGTTGCTGTGTGGTTGCTAGGTGGTTTCTTACAGGCTTAAGTCAAAATTGTCTGATATTCTGGTCTCTAAATATGTAGTGATTCCTTCTTTTTTAAGTACACAGTCAAATGGTTGGGGCCAGTAAGAATTTGTAAGAAATTAATACTTTTATTCAACGAGGACACATTAAATTAATCAAAAGTGACAGGAATCTTGTGTTAAATAATGCTGTTCTTTGAACTTTATTCATTAAAGAATTCAAAATAATTTATCATGAATTCCACAAAAATATTAAGAACAACCATTTTCAACTTTGATAATAAAATTTCAAAAACTTCTTAAGCACCAAATCAGCATATTAGAATGATTTCTGAAGCATCATGTGATGCTTCACTGGCATAAAAAACCTTATGGAAGCTTGTCTCCCCAACTGAATAAAGAATATCAAGTTAATTGCTACTTTTTAACTCACAATTCTGACTTTTTCACAATGGCGAGTTTACATCTCGCAATTCTGACTTTTTCACAATGACGAGTTTACATCTCGCAATTCTGACTTTTTTCTAAGAACTGAGATATAAACTCACAACTGTGAGATATAAAGTCAGAATTGTGTGGCAATCTCACAATTGTGAGAGAAAAAAAAAGTCAGTTTATCTTGCAATTCTGACATTGTAAATCGCAATTATGAGTTCATGTCAGAATTGTGAACTAAAAAGTCGCAATTAGCTTTTATTTGTTATTCTGTAGTGAAAAAAAGCTTCCATAGTTTATACAGTATTTTTAATCAAATTAATTGATGAGCAGTAGTGACTTCTTTCAAAAACTTTTAAAAAAATTTAAATCATACCGACCCTAAACTTTTGAACAAATGTGTGAATCTACAGGATTTTGTTTCCTGTTTTATCATCTGTCAGGAGAAAATTATGAGAATGACCATTTAGAAAGGTAATAGCACATTGTTTCTTGAGATTTGACATTCGAAACAAGCTCTCTGAAATGTACCCAACAGTTAGACAGCCACTCCCACAGTCCCTGCTCTTCTAATCTGTGTCTAATTTTCCAAGAGCCGGCATGGATTGGTGCGGTGCCGCCATGACCTCATTGTCTGTAAACTTACCATCATCTTTCCTGTCATTAAGGCCAGTCCATTGAGAGATGGGGGATGGGGGTGTGGAGGTGTTTGTAAGAGGGCACTGAGGGCATCTCTGGGGGGGGGGGTTAAGGTACAGGAAGAGAACACCCTTTCCTGCCCCCTGGGCTGGTCTCAGTGACACGTAACAGAGGGCTTCCTTACAAAGGCTGTATTCAGTGAACCCGTCGGTCAGCCATGGAGACTCAAGCACACTTTAGATGGACTGCAGAGATAAGAGTCCTATAGGTAGGACCAGATGACCACTTGAGTCAAAAACAGCAGAGCAAGCAGAAGACAGATCGTTGACCGCATCCTAAATGAGAGGGCTGGATTTTCTCAGCTGTTATTTAAAAAAAAGCAGTGTGTCAGGAGGCAAAGAATTGAAAATTTGAGAGTATCATCATCATCATCATCATCAAGGTCATAAGCTGAAGGACAATCCTGTACTATGGAAATACGTGACATTCTGTAGCCACTAAGTCAAAAAATTGTGCTGTCAAACGATTAATCGCGATTAATCAAATCCAAAATAAATGTTTTTGTTTACATAATATATGGGTGTATATATTTTGAAAATATTTACGTGTATATGCATTTATATTATTATATAAAAATAAATATATTTAATATAAACAAATAATATTTTTGTTAAATATATGCAAGCATGTGTTTTTATTTATATATACATAAACATACACAGTACACACATATATTATATAAACAAATCTTATTTTGGCTTAATCGCGATTAATCGTTTGACAGCACAACAAAAAAATCAATTAAAACAGTAACGATGGGGACACCCTATTAAGAAATTAAAGAACTTTTCATAATTTAAATTAATCTATATTTTGGTTTAAAAAAAAAAAGTTTGTACTTTTAAAAAAAACTGAAAATTAGAAATGTTTCCTTTAAGTTAAAATATAAACAACTAAAACAAAAATGTATAAAAGCTAAATGAGAAAATTAATAAATGACAAAAGAACAATGAAATTCCTTAAACTTTAACTAAAACGAAAACTGAAACTAAAGCCAATTCATCATATTTCTAAACTGACTTGTTTTAGAAATATGATGTTTTGGGGTTTTCTTCTGTCTTTGTCTTTGCTATTTTTACTTTGCCTTGGAAGTCACGCAACAAAATTAGTTGTACAATGACAGTAAAAGAATTTAATAATTTAATAGGACAGTTTTCAAATTCTGCACTGGGAGGAATGCCAGATGAAAAAGAAAAGGCCTGAACAATGGATCAACGCATAAATGGAAATTAAACGTGGAAATGTTTGTTGGGGTCACCAGATTTCAAGGCCACTACAAGTGGAGCACAAACCACACACACAAACACACAAAAAGAGCAGACGCTCCATTTGTTTTTATAAGGGGGGGAACCAAAACAAAGCCTTTTTCCGGCTTGGACAGAGTATCCCATTTTTCCACCATATGTGTGTATGGACAGAGGGAGTATCCCAGAGGTGTTATAGAACCCCAGCTGAGGTGTAATGTCAATCCCAGTTTTTCATGATGGCTTTTCTCCTGGGAACAAAATTCCCACTCTCAGCAATAACACCTACAGATAATGTCTAAAAAAACTCAAATGTGAACAGGCTGGTCCACCTCAGATGAACCCCAGCACACTATGAATGAACTCAAGTGCACTAGTCTGATGAAATGTTATGTTGCTATGATGCATGTGAAATGCGTCTAACAGCTGCAAATTCACTAGCTTTCCCAAGCACTTTCGCTCTTCTGCTCGAGTTCCTGGAACACTGTACACTTACACTACTGCTTTGGCTGACTGCTCACAAGTGTACAGTTACAGTGCAGCTACAATCATTGCACTTCTGTTATGATAAATTACACTAATTTAGTCTCATTACGGTTGAGTTTTATCTTGAAAGTCCCTGGAAGTTTCCACGTAATGCAAAACCAGGTTATGTTTTAAATATTCATTCATTTAAAATTTAAATATTACACCACAATGTTTCTGTTCAAGTATGAGAAAACAAGTAACCTTGTGCCTTTATTTGCAAAACATTTTATGTGGCACACATGTACTCTCACATTAAATAAGACCTAGATGTACATTCAAATGTGCCATTTTGATGCAAAATTATAATACACAAAACTCACAATCAGGAAACTTAGAAACACAAAATTGTCTTCCGCCTAACACTCAAGAAACATAGCCTAAATTGCCGTTTTGATAACGATCTGAAAGAACTGTAAATAAGAAACAATTAGCATGTAATGGGGGTTTATCTTATGGGGGGGGGGGGGGGGGGGAGATCTCGTCCCTCTTAAATTTCCTTCTTTTATCCATTAAATGCTTAAATGTTGGGCTAACATTAGCATAATGATAAGAGCCAGATTGCTCTTGGCTTAGATGCTAGCTTTTGTAACGGCTCCACATAAAATGAGAAAGACTTCAGGAGGCCTTCCAGCAGAACAAATGCCAAAGTGAAGCTAGCTTTAATTAAAAAAGTCTGGCCTTGTAAGAGAACAACAGAGTGTTGTTTCAAATCTGTTATATGAAGAACAAATTTTGCTTTAACTGTTATTAGCATCTGTAAGTAGTTGGTGATCAGAATTATTGCAAAGGTCAGAGGTCATTGCCTTTGGAGGTTGGATTTTTGCAACAGTGGGCCAACAGTTACACTCATGTCTTCCTAAACCTGTATGACAAATATATATTTTGAAACATTTCAGACAATGAAAATCAACAGGGTTTGATTTTGTTTTGGACCCCACTCATTTTCATTGTATATGACAAAAACCACCTGAAGCATTCTTCAAAATCATTTCAGAAGCGAAGCACCAAAGAATCACTCGCAATAAAAACAGGAACACACAGTAAACGGACTCAGTTTTGATTTTACTTTGAGGAAAAACAACTGTAACACTCCCTGCGGCATCTCTGAGAGAGACAACCAGTGACTCCAACCAAGATGCAAACACCATTCTCGGTGTGGCTCTAATTAAGATAATTGAGTTAGTCTGAAAATCCGGCTTGAATACGTTACCACTAAAATGCTAAGCTTGCTAGATACTCACCACTGAGGCAAAGGACGTCTTAACAGTTAACCCATCGCTTCTGAGGTTTGGTAATCAGACCAGAATTAAAGCTATAAAATGGAATTGGCACACCACATATATCATCTACTCAAGTTGTGGTGAGAATACGTAGCATGAAAGACGCTGATAGCACAAAACTAAATGGCACTAATGGTTAGAGGCCATCAGATGGCAAATGCATAAATTCCCACCACCTTCTGCTTAAAACATTCTCCCACCCATTCCACACTTCATTATCATCCAGCTGTTTAACTTATGTCACTCGAACGCTGTTATAAATGCTTAAGCTTGCCAAGAAACCACACTGGTTGCTAATGAAGGTGCAAGAAAATCACAAGCAGACAAAGCACACAAAACCTCCATCTGTCATCATTACATGGTATTGTAAATGGCACAGAAAACTGCATGAAAAAAATAAAGAAACAGGGAATTTATAGGGAAGCTTTGTTTACTACATTAGGACTTATCAGTACATTACTGTTTGAAAGTTTAAGGATTTTTTTTAATTAAAACTTTAATTCAGGTAAGATGCATTAAATGAATCAAAAGTAACAGTAAAGACTTTTAAATTGATACTTTCTATCCATCAAATACTTCAGTGTTTCCACAATTTTTTTTTTTCAAACTTGATAATTGGAAGAAATGTTTCTTGAGCAACCAATAAGCATATTAGAATGATTTCTGAAGAATCATGTGACACTGAAGACTGAAGTAATGGCTGCTGAAAATTCAGCTTTGCCAAAGGAATAAATTCCATTTTAAAATATGAAAATAAAATATTTCACAATATTACTGTATTTTAAATCAAACAAATGCAGCCTTGCTGAGCAAAAGAGACTTGTTTTAAAAAAATAAAAATAAAAATCTCACAGTGCCCAAACTTTTGAATGGTAATGTTTTTCCTATCTTTGTGTGTTAAAAAAAACAACAAAATCAATCAAGCTAACTGGATTTCAATATGCACGCCAAGAACAATTAATTACCATCAGTCACTTCTGTAAGTAACTAGTTATTTGTGATTATTCCAGTTTTCCCATGGCCACCAGACATAGTTTGTGGCCTTAGGAACATTTCTGAAACTCTGCACAAACAAAGTTGAACAATTATCAAACTATTCAGAGGCAAGCAGAATTTGAATGTTGTTATTAGCAAAAACGGTTACAGTGATAGCACACCACGTCCTCCCAGAAAATGTGGCGTGGATCCAACACAAAGTGTACACTGTTGCAACTCTCCGGCATCAAGAAAAATCCAAATGACCTCAATGAACTAACATTTTCAAAATCAAAGAAAGCCAAAGTGAAATTCAAGGCCCTGACGGTTCGTTTTTGGGCGTTTTCCTTTGTGCGACGCCAGCGAGCATCAACTCGGATGCCAGTCTGTCTCTGCATCGTTAAGCAGCTAAGCGATTATGATGGAAGCAGCTAATAAAGAGACGGATAAAAGTGGGCTGAATAAGATCTTTCTGTAGCCCCCGTCTGCTCGCTAGACCTGATCCACACGTGCTCTGTTCTGCTGTCTGGGAGTTGCGGCCCAAAGATGATGAGCAAAGCAGTGACTGCTGGGTCAGCTGGCACTGGGGGACAACAGCTCACTCACAAAGCTGGCGTACCAAGAGCCCTGAGGAGAACTGCATAGTAATGGAGGAAAACGAGAAAGCAGTAACTAAATCTCTTTGTATTAATACAAAAAATTTAACTTTGCGTAAGAAAATGAAACACACTCCGTTCGTGTAAAAGAATTGAAAATGATTAACGAATTCACTCGTAGTCAAAATGTTTCAAAGTTTGCAAAATGCATTGGAATGTTGCAAGTTTCAACAACCATCTCTAGTTCCAGCAATATTATGTCACAGCCTCGTAAAAAAAAAAAACACTTGTGCAATGTCTGCTCCAGTGTTGTGCTGGTCTGGAATAACCATTAAAACGGCACACATGCCCTCGACTGTTGATCTGATAAATGCCCCCACCCCGTTTTACACAGCCAAATTTTAAATGTCACCACAAAAAAATTTCCTTCCAAAGGATATGGTTCAAATCAACATCACCACACCAGGTGCTGAGAGGTCAGCCATATCTAGAGCACTTGGCTAGACTCGCAAAAAGCCAGCTCTGCACTACCTGCTATGCCAATTAATGCACTAACTATCAAACCAGAGGGAAGCTGAAGTGGAAACAACATGCTAAAAGGTGTATTTTAAAGAAGTGAAGAGTGAGAGTTGTGTTAACTTTGATGTACCTTTATGTACGTCTAACAATCTCAATACAGTTGAAAGCACTTTTTCCAACTTAAAATAATAAAAATACTAAATAAAATAAAAAAAGTTACTGAGATGAAGATTTGTCATATCAGTTTCCACACAAAAATATTTATCTCTTTATCTAATAAAACATCTAATATTTTCTTGTAGAATAAATTACAATATTCATGCAAATGCTTTCAGCAACAATATTTGTAAGCAAAAACATTACCCTTGCATTTTATAAAGCATCCACGCCACTATGTGTCAGTAGTAAGTCTGAAATTACCATTGTATCCACTAAATAAGCATGAACTTGGTGCAAATCAGACAATGGCTGTGTCCACTATTGCATACTCTCTGATAAGGTACTTCTTTTAAATAAGTAGTTACTTTGTGGCCATTACAAAAGTATGTTATATATAGTATAGATGTATGTAGTATGAATGTCATCCGGGCATACCATATTCGCCATGTTGTCTTTGTCATGTGACCTATAGCGTCAGTTGGGTTGCATCATTGTCATTCACAAATCTTCTCCCATGGTCTCTTGGGATAGTAAAGTGTCCAAAAGTAGGAAGTCATCCGGGTACTTTCACCTATTTTTTTTATGAATATTGTGATTTCGGACTTAAAACTTTTCTCACATACTGTTTTTCACCAAATACATAGCAGGAAGCATGCTATTTCAAATGCAGCCATTATGCTGATTTTGAGTAGTAACGATATGATTCAAAAAGCACTTCAAAAAGCAAACAACCTTTTGTAGGAGAAAACAGTCTGGAAAATGCATATAAGAAAGCACAAACTATGTTACTCGACTGCAAACCACATTTTCATATGTGACAGGACAACAATTTCAACCACCCCATGACATTTACATAAACACAGAGTGTGGTTTTACCTCTTACATCTCTTGATACCAAATTGTAACCCCAGCCCCCGAGAGCTATAATTCACACATTCACAGAGACCAGAAAACATCCCATAGCGAGTTGCAACTGTTGGCCGTCGACACCTCTGAGGGAGCTTTCTCAGCATGGAGTCCCATCTTCACACTTGAAAAGAGTAAGAGGGGCCATCAGGCGTAAACATTTAGCATCAATCGCTCACCTTCGCATGCTATGCCTCACGTCCTTTGTTTGTAATCCTGCAGGCAATAAACAGACCATTTAAATGCTGTCTGATTGGACATTCATTGTCATTGCCAGCAGGGGCCTGATAAACCAAAACAGAACAGATTAAGATGATAACGATCTACCCCATTTGCACATCAGGAACAATGGAGATCTGCAGTAGTCCATGCATCAACCCCAGGCCATTGTGGAGCCCAAGGGCAATGCGTCTACAAAGTTGACTGGGCCATTTGTTCTACTGTGATCGAACACATGCCTGTTTTTCCACCAGGGCACATGTACACCCTTAAACACAAGAGCCTATTATGCAAGCCTTCCAGATCCAGCAAGGTCATAAAAAGCAGACAACTTGTCAACGGTAAAGGCAATCTAACCCACAGTTCCAATCAGCTAAGGCTGCACACAAATAGTGGACTATAATTTTACAACAGGCCAATCTGATTGACACCACCATCACAGCCAAATATCATAAGGTTTTATCAAGAAAAACCAAAAACATGAATAAATAAATACAGATTTAAGTCACATGGAAAAGTTTCACTACTGAAAACAGTTAACCTTTCTAACGACGCACAAAGGCCTCTATTGTATAGACTCCATGGAAAACACTAGTCATCGTAGAGAGAACCTGGGTGAAGAATAGCTTGGCAGTCAATGTACACACACCCATCTCCAGCTGGATCCAAGACTACAGACAACAGACAGTCTAATCCATGGAGGAAGAGTGAAAATGATAACTAGCAAATGAAACCCTGGTAGAGCTGAAGTAGATCTCTGTATTTAGCAAAGGCAAACTGAGCTCAAGGACCGAGGTAAATATTGATGTAACAATGACCTTCTTAGAGAGAACAAACTTTGTGAGAATGATGACCACAGCTGAGGACGACCTACTGTACGTGATATCAGGGCCAAACTATCTGACGTAATTCCAATGTACCGCTCTATACAAACATATGATACAAGACAAGGAGACATTAAGAAAAAAAATTCTTCTAAACTTCAATATCTTTCTTATATTCTAACTAAAAGAAAATTGTATTCCCAAAAATAGTTCAAGAATGTTCTTATCTTTCTTCCATTCTAAAATTGTCATAAAATAAGTTTCTAAAGTTTGGATAACCTCAAATTTATCTTAATCTCAGAAAGATACTGAATCTCTCATTTTTGTGAATCTAGCCCCAGGAGGTCATTATCAGAAGAGTGCTTAAGGTTTTGATAGCCAACGTAACTTGGTAAACCTCAACTTTGTGAATCTTTTGGTAATAAAACAGACAGAGGCAGGTGAGAAAGTTTTTTGTGTTTTTACAGTAATATTCCTGCCACTGTGGCTGTAAATTTGTTGCCTTTGGCCGCTAATGCAGACAGTCCAGCTCCTCAGATTCAACCACAAGCTTGAAACGGTCGCCAACAATCATCAAACACCAAAAACAGTCTTTTTGAACATCATGAACACAAAGGGAATTTATGCATAGGAACACGTTATTCTTTGAAAACAACACTTATCATTCGGAGCCACGCAAATCCCAGCAGGAACAGAGATGGTGGTGTTCGGTTTCTACTGTTTCTGCAATCCAAACATTTCAAATAAAGCCATTTCATTTTCTGACATTCAAACCTACATCTAGACCCTGACCTTTGCCCTTTCACAATACAGAGGATCACCTTCTTATCCAAAGGTAAAGAAGACAAAGTGAGGAATGCGGTGTACATCATTTTTTGAGGTAAAATAACTGTTTCTGACAAGAACATACAAGGAGACACTTGTTGCAATAATTAAAATAATTAAAAGACTTGAGAATCTCCTCATCCAGCTATAATTTTTAGGACAAATTAGGTTTATATACCAGACCATCCAGATGAGGCCCCTACGTAGTAACTGCACTGTTCTTCTCTCAGCATTCAAGAACCATAAATTTCTCTTCCATGTATACAGCTGTAAAGCCCCCTGACACCAGTGGTGGTCTGCACACTGGCTAATTCTATTAATGCGTGCCAAGGAGTACTATTCTCCTCAGACCTATTCTCCTCAGACTAGGGAGTGGACGAGGCCAGGAATGAATGTTTTGTAAAAAATTTCAAAAAAGAAAGATTTAGAGAGCAAGAGAATGAGAGAGAACATGCAGGACAGAGAGTTTATAGATGACACCAGATTCTTCATTTTAAGAAAAAGAACACAGAGTCTTCAGACTGCTGGCTGCCGCTGTTCAAATGAAGTTTGGAAGACAGGCTTTTCCATCCCACTTTGATTTCACTAAAATATACATAAATCAAAGCTCTACTTTTTGAAACCCACAATAATATGGAGGCACTCCACTGGATCTTAAACTCCTGTAACTTCTAATTACACTGTAAAAAAAAAGAAAAAGAAAAAAAAAGTAGAGCAAACAAAATTAAGGCAACCAGCTTCAGCAGATTTTTGAGTTCTCTCAACTTATCTTTGTAGGAGATTCTCAACTTTTTGTTGTATAAACAACAAGTTGAGAAAACTCAAAAATCTGCTGAAGCTGGTTGCCTTAAAATTTTAAGTTGGCTCAACTTTTTTTTTTACAGTGTATGGCATGATGTAATAAAAAGGTCAAAAACTACATATTTTCATTCAGTCTTGGGTTGTCCGACTGGTTAGTCAGCTAGTCAGTTTTAAGGAGGCCCTGAATAAATTTGTGTCCTTCAGACCACATTCAGGACTGCATTTCTGAGAAGAATCGTAAGCCAAGTAAATGGTTAAAAAAGAAATTGTATATATATATATATATACACACACACACACACACAATCTAATTAGGCTCAAGATGCTTTTGGGAAACACAGCCCAGACCTGGTTCTAAGAGGGTTTTCCATGAAATCCTGCGTCAAAGATGTTCATCTAAATGTTTACATATGTTAACAGTTAAAAAAATCCAAAAATCCACAGCCATTCAATAGGGTAACTGTCAAGAAATTCAACAAATAAGTATATTAAACAGCTAAAATATAATGCAATAAATAAACATTGCATAGACGATTTGAAGTCTTAAAACAGTTAATTTAGTGAATGTGTTATATGTTTTAATAGCACTGATACTTTAAAGAGGATCTAGGATGAAATGATTTCTAAATTATAACTTTTAAGAACTTCTGGTTAAAAAAAAAATAATAATTTATGAAAAAATAAAATAAATGAATAAAACACACACACAAGATCAGTAAGCTAGTCAATTTCAGCAGCCTATAGACAGCTGTTGGACGACATACAGCACCGGAAAATTAAGAAAGGCACATTCTATCGAATGCCTGGGAAGAAAACTCTTGATATCGTACATTCTTTCACCCCTTCACTCAGCCTCCAGTTTGAGGCCCATCCATCCTCCTCCACAACGACATCTTGGGAGTGAAAAGTTCAGATGAAGTCATCATTGAGAGAGCTGCTTCTTGCCATGACTTCACAGTTCATAAGAATGAGGCCAAGATGCCGTGTTGGAGTCGGGGGCGTACGGTCTAGAGTATTAGACTGGAAATACAGGGTAAGGAGTTTAAATGCCATGCTGAATTACATCATCATAGACCCAGAACAGAGAAACACACACTTATAGGTGCACACACACTCCTCTGACTAATTCAACCATGTGTCATGCTCTAAATCATCCGCCGCTTCTGAATCTCATCTTCGCCAGACACACCATGGCAGACTAAAACAATAGCTGGAGGGTCTTGCCTTAGAGAAAATGAGCAAAGAAAGACAATAAGAGACTAAAGCATGAGGAATGGAGAAGTCTCCCTGAAAATAACACCCCCAAGAAACCAGATCCAACATGAGCCCACTATGACTAAAGCCCCTCTACAGCTGTGCACAGCCAGACACAGTCCAGCAGACAAACACAGATGGAGATGGCTGATTGTGGCATGTTCTAGTCAAGGCATGCGTGAGTTGATTATTACTGCAATCATACTTCCGAACAGTGCCGAACAGCTGTCTGCAGCTTGAAAAGAGAGTAATGCAGCCAAAGGGCAGGGAAACCCAACATATCAGCATTGTGATTGAATGGCATCCCACATACTCTGTGATTTCCCCTTAGATTTATGACCTCATATGGCCACAGAGATCATATCTAAAGGTGGAAGGTGATCATGTGGTCTTGCAATCAAAGCTAGATTACATTTACGATATCTGCAGCTCCATTCAACAACATTCTCCATTCAAAGCTATGCCAAAGGCAGACTGCAAGTATTTGGGCTACATGTAAAATAATTTATGTATCATATTAGCTTTTGGGGTAGCATTACTATTCAGTAAGCAAGCACTTAAATAGATTGATAAAAAAATCTATCAATTTACACGTGGTGTTTCAAACTTGCATGAGTTTATTTTCTTTGTGGATAACAAAAAAGTTACTCCTAAAATGATAATGTTTTTTTTCCATACATTGGAACAGTCAAATTTTGTTTTGGGCTCATTTACCTTTCATTGTATAAACAAAACCAGTATAAACACTCTTCACAATATCTTTATGTTCCACAGAAGGCAGTCTTACAGGTTTTCACCAACATGATTAAATTATGGTTTTCGTTTAGATTTATTACAACAGGATATCTATAACGCAAAATATTAGCCAAGCAATGAAGAATCACTTCAGATCAGTCTGTAACCCTCAAAACATGCATTCTGTGACTTATTTACATCATTGAAAAAGTTCAGGTTTTTCCCAAGGGTTACTCATAATCTAGCAAAGGTAAATCTTTGAATGGCTGGAGATTCTCCTGTTAGATTATGTTGAAGGTTTAAGTGACCATAACACATGCAATCAGGGATAATTATGGGGGGCAATCTTCATTCCCCTTTAGGAGACCTGGTAACTTACTATGACATCATTAACTCTAGTCAAGTCCTATTTATAGAAAAACCACCAGCGATGCCACTGACAGAGGCATTGTCATACGCTCACATCTAAACATGCACACGCACAATTCAGGCTTGCACTAAACAAACAGTAAACCACACTTTTAGGACTGTCGCTCCCCAACTGTGATGATACGCTTTGATCTGAATGGCAGTGCACAGACTGGGCTGGGATTGTAAACAACAGTTGGGGGATACCCCTGGTTTCATTGCCCTCTGGACCGGAGAGTGTGAGTTACGGCTGAGATCTAGTAGACTTCAGTACACAACGAGTCTATCGGAATGAAAGTTAAATCAATGAATGAACTAGGTTAAATAAGTTTAGAACAGCAGTTTCAACCTTTAAAGAACACCAACCAAGGGATCCCCTGAAAACTAAAAAAAAGCTTCTACTTAGGAACATTAGCAAACATTACTACAATATAAAATACTAATATTTAGAAACATTGGTTACAAAGTTAGATATCAATTAATAGTTAAAAAATGTCAATCCATGACTTGTATCTTCTCTATGGACCCCTGGAGAGACCCTTGGTTGAAAAACTTGGCTAAACTAGTCTTCCTTCATCACATTAATTAATAAAACAGTACCTTTCTTGGATTTGAATGGCAATAACCCTTCATACCATGGTACTGTACTTCATACTGTGGTAAAACACTATTCTGAGGTCAGAGACGTGTGTCACTACATTAACATTTCTAAGATAAAAATACATATGGGAAAAACTTACATCCACACAGTCATAGCAGTATAAACAGCACTAGCAGGGTGGACAAAAAACACCAATATGTGGCATTTAAAGTTATTAAACAGCATTTACATGGTCTATAATTAAATAACTGTACATTGGGCAATCATTAGTGAACTTGGTCTAGTAGTTCTTTTCTTTGAATGCACGCCAAGCTTCTTAATTTCAATATGTCAAATCAAAGAAGGAACCTACCTTGAGTCAGTCATATAAAAGTCCACCGAGTACCCGAAGTAACTACCGTTGGGTCCAGTATACACCGCTGGGTTCTCCACATCCAAGTTGAAGGCAACAGACAAAGGTAGAAGAATCAACAGTGAAAGTCCCATTGGAGAGCAGCTCGGGTTGTGTGAAGACGCTGAAGTCTTTGAACGGTGCCTTTTGTTGCCCATAGTAATCGATATGTCACAATCCACTTCTTTATTAAACTTCTTTCAGAATAAAAGGGTCTCTTGAGCGGATTCTTCCTGAAGATGCTGCGTTACGCAAAGCGCATGCCTCAGTGAAGCGTATCAGTCCGATCCTTATTTTTCCAAGCGCTCTGGGACCGCGCCTCCGTCTATCTGTACCCTTCTCTCCTTTCTGCGTCCTCCCTCCAGCTTAATTGAAGGGGTATTAGGAGGAGGTTCAGTTCTTGCACTCGTGACAAAAACTCCCATAGAGGTGGAGCTGGGGGGAGGGGGTTGAGCGGTACAACATTGAGTTAGATAACTTAATTAATCAAATGAGGAGAAATGCATTGAATAAAGCAACGAGATAAAACCATTAAGGGATTTTTTTTTTTTAAATAAGTGCAGTTTACATTTTGAGAGCTGATATTTAAATTTTATTGTTTATTTTAAAAATGGAGTATAATTACATTTTAAATGTAATATTTTAATAATTCATAATTTTGCACTGTGCCATTTAAAGCTAAAATAAATAAATAAATAGGGGGAAAAAACGAAGACACACTTACTTGTCCTTGTAGAATTCATAAGCTGAAAGGATGATGTCATGACAGTTTTTACTTATGGTTTTAGTAGGCCTACATAATTTAATGGTTTGATACATAACCTGTGAACGCATCATTAGCTACTGATAAAATATTATGTTCACTAAAATTAAAAAATAAAATAAATAAATAAACAAACAAACAAAACATTACATAAAAAAAATACTGTCTTAAAGAAGAAAAATAAAAAGTAGAACATCTGTGAAGTGCTCAACAGTTTATCTGTCCACTTGAAGGACTCTTTGCGCAGTGGTCAAAGATAGCTGAATGAATGATTAACCTTTTAAACAATGAAAGAGCTGTTTTCAAAGTGCGTTATCCACCAAAAAACGATCTCCAAACTTGTTGCCTTCAGCATGAACCTTCTCAGCATGGAGATTATAGATGCTAAATGCTGATAACGCTTGTCAAGAAAGCCATCACTGATTTGGAGCAATAGGCCTACTACAAATTCCACGTGTAGGTATTAGACTATGAGTCCGTTTTGATTTGGAGAAATGTTGTTTATAACAGGACACAAGCCTGTACACTGAGCAATCTCCATTTATAGATCTGACACCGTCAAGACACACGGAGCTGGGAAACTGCGCGTCTCCCAGCTATAAAAAGCCACTACACCGACTGGGAACTCGCTGTGAGAAGCCTTCTATTTGGGAAAGTAGGGTGTGAAGGGGGAGCTCACAGCCACGTCACTTTGAACCAATCTTTTGTTTAAACTCAGACCGAAAATTCTCCTTAATTTACCTGTATGACCAAGTAGCTATGCTTGATGTAACGTCAGCATTTTTCGATAAAATAAACGCTAACTCGTAGTCAACTGGTAGTAACCTATGGAATACCTCGTAGAAATAATAATATTATCTTGTTCTTCACTTTTTTTCCCGCATACTTGATTTCTATCATACAAGCCATAAAACATGTACAGATACTGATGCAGAGCAATGCTTATATACAAATGTGTATACATGTATCCTGTTTGAAGACCCCTGAGAGCCTTCAGCATATACAGTTTAGAGAGCGATAAATGGTTACATGATCATGCTGTCTGAGAGTCAGCTCTCCTACTCCAGAGGTTTTCCTCCCTATTACCTGAGAGACTGTAAATTATTGACACTAAACACATTATGTCTGCTGTGCACCTCAGCATCCGGCATCTTGAAGAGAATGAATGGTGTACATTTCAATCACTATTGATTTTAGAAACTTAAGAAAAATAATTAGAAAAACAAAAAAAACTAACAAAAAAAAAAAAGGAAGAAAGGGGGGGGGGCTAAAAATTCCAAATGAATATAAATACATGCACATACACATACAATATAAAGGTGTCAAAACAATGGTACATTGATATCAGGTGATGCATGATATGCCAAATTACACAGAAAATTCAAGGATCAGCTTCCTTCAAGAATCCTATAAAGTGGTTCCATACTTTGAAAAACTTTTCAGGTGTTCCCTTAACAATATATGTGAGTTTTTCCAAAGCCAAGCAATGAGATAATTCTTGTCACCATTGTTTAAAATGAGGGCTTTCTGTGTCTTTCCAATGACGAGCTACTATAAGTTTTGCTTGTAATAAACAGAATATCAACAATTTCTTATCAGAGCTAAAAGTGCACGGTTCAATAGCTAATGTAAAAAGGAGCGGTGACAGGGGGCATCCCTGGCGCATGCCTCTTGAAAGCTGAAATGATTTAGAGATTATATTATTAGTCAATATTTCTGCCATGGGATTTGAATATAAAATTTTGATCCATTTTCTAAAACAAGGACCGAAACCAAAGCAGAAAAGGATATCAATAAAATAACCCCACTCCACCCTATCAAAAGCCTTTTCGGCATCTAGGGAGAGTAAAGCAGTATCAGGGGCTTCTTTTTTAAAGTGTATGACATTTAACACGGTGCATATATTATGAAAAGCTTGTCTACCTTTTACAAAGCCGTTTTGATCAGGATCAATCAATGATGGTAAATATTTATCAAGTCTACTAGCTAAAACTTTAGCAATAATCTTAGTGTCTGAATTTTGTAGGATCTTTTCCCGGCTTAAGAATGAAAGTTATAAGGGCAGAACGCATGGAGAAAGGGAGTTCTTCATTATTAAATTATTCATTGAACACATCAATCATTGGGGTTATCAATTTGTTGTGAAAAATCTTATAGATGTCTATGGGTAGGCCATCAGGCCCTGGCACTTTCCCACTATTCATACAATTAATGGCTGCAGTCAAGTCTGCTTCTTCAGTTGGTTGATCCAGTGCTTTGGTCTTCCTCAGATAGTGAGGGTAACTGAATATCTTCCAAAAATGCTTTATAGAGATGAGTATTCACTGGGGATGATGATTTATAAAGATATTCATAATAGTTTCTAAAAGCCTTATTAATTTCAGTTGGGATCACAGACTTTAGTCCATCTATAATTTCTATTTGGTTAATCACATTTACATTTTGTTGTGCCTTGATACGCCATGCCAATGGCCTTCCAGCCTTTTCTCCTTGATCATAATATGTTTGTTTAAGTCTAGTTATATTAGCCATAGCCTTATTAGTAGAAATGTCATTAAATTCTGCTTTAAGTATAACAAAAGTTCCTGTCTCAGTTCAGGATTATCTTTTCTGAGGATTTCTTCTTCTAAGTCTTTGATACTTTGTTCAACCTCTATCATTTTAAGGGTGTATCTGTTTGTCTTAGTAGTAAAGCTGATCATATGCCCCCTAATATAGGCCTTAAATGCCTCCCATCTTATTGAGGCGGAGGTCTGATTTGTATTACACTCAAAAAATAAATCAATTTGGTTTCCTGCAAAATCAAGAAATTCAAGATTATGTAACAATTTTATGTTTAGATGCCATCTAGATGGGCTTTTAATTATATTTCTGAGAGTATATTTCAATGATGATGCATGATCAGATAAAACAATGCTACTATATTTGCTGTTAGATATATAATCAATCAGGTCCTTTGAAATTAGAAAATAGTCTTTTCTGGAATAAGTATGAAAAGATGAAGAGTAGCAAGAAAATTCTTTCTTTGTTGGATTTTGAAACCTCCAGATATCAGCTAAATTAAGATCCTTTATGTATTGATTATATTCCTAGTCTGTGAGTGTGAAGCATCAATACCTGTGGAACGGTCCAAATTAGGATCTAGGGTACAATTAAAATCAACTACTAAATTACCCTGAAGAGAGGACAAAATTAAGAAAAGAATATGAAAAAATTATGGCTCATCTGTATTCGGACGGTAAACATTCACAAGATTACAATATTCATTGAGCATCCTACCAGTAATAATAACATATCTACCGGATGGGTCACAAATCATTTTTAAAACATGAAATGGTACTGATTTATGTATCAGCACAGCTACCCCTCTTGAATGTGAACCATATGATGCTGCTATGACCTGGCCTCGCCATCTTCTACGTAGTTTAATGACTTCTTCCGGCAATAAATGTGTTTCTTGCAGGAACAATATTTTAGAATGGAGATAGTTAACCCTATTCATCACTTTCAATTTAATTCGATTGCAAAGCCCCTGAACATTCCACGATGTTTGGGTAAAACTAGAATCCATTGTCATTTACAACTAAATTTAAGTAATTTTTACTAGTTCAAATATTAGTGACCTGATCCACTGAAAACCGTGTGACGAACCGTGTGACGATGTGTTCCCAGCTTGAATGCCACTGGGTAACCTGTGTGCCCGTTCAATGATCTCCGGCACCGAGAAAGAGTCCACACCCAGAACCTGAGGGAGCCAGTTTTCCAAAAACAAAACAGGATTATTTCCCTCAACTCCATTTGGAAGACCCAGAATGCGAATATTAGAGCGTCGGCTTCTACATTTGGCCAAGTCAAGAGCAGAGCCAAGGTCCGATGCGTTTTTTTCAAGTTTGGAAACCCTTCTTTGAAGGCCGCTAATGTCGTCTTTGGCCTGGCCGATTCGGTTCTCAGCTTCAGTAAATCTTTCAGCAAAGGAAGAGAAATCCTCTCTAACGTCTTTCACTGCTGCCAGAACCTCCTTATATTGAGACAAAAAATCACTCTTCAGACTGTTTATAGCCGAGAGAATTACGCTGTTATCGGGTTGAGTTTAAGCTTCGGAATTAGCAAAGGCGCCAACTTGTGCAGTATCTGCTTCAGTCGTGGATCCTAGGTCATCCACAGCCAAATCCGTATGATCTTTTTTATCTCTTTTCCTTTGCGGTCGCGGAGACATGCTTAATGTTTTGCAGAGCAAATATCAAACAAGAAAACAAAGATTTTGTTAATAAAATCTTTCTTCGAATATTGACTTGTAACATCTTGTCCAGGGACTACGGATGAAAAATAGCCTTTGGCTAATTCTGGTACATTTACAGGAATGTTTTATTAATGTACAATGTCCCTGTCAAACTAAATAAAATAAATAAATAAATAAATACAAAATGTTGGTTATCGGGGCTTGGCAATTATGATAATTAACAGAGAGCGTTGAAAAGCGTGGCCGTTCAGCAACCCGACATAACCGGAAGTGTGAATGGTGTACATTTCACAAATCACATAACAAATCAAATCATCCAGAGAAACACAAAAGGAAAGCCTTATAGATAATATGAGGGAGTCATTTTAAAGCCATGCCATGAGAGGCCTTTGTATATATCTGGGATTGCAAATGTTGAGTTGGAATAACAGGAAAAGATTAGGTAATGGGGCTGGATGTGGGTCAGTTTTTCTTTTCACGGGCTCTGCAAAGGGGTGTTATGTCTGTAGGATATTGCTTGGATGTTGTCATACATGAAGGGGCATTAACAAGTGGAGGCGGTAGCCAAAAAATGTCTTAACTAGCGGTGCTACATATGCAAGGTTGGTATGCCACTTTTTTCCAAAGCCATCCAACATAGCTATTAATGTGTGAGGACATAAATACTTTCAACATATGTGAATTTTGTTTCACAGGTTTTGATGACTTAAAGGGATAGCTCCAAAAAATCAACATTTTTGCTATGCATATCGCTTGCTTTCGTTTGTGGAACACAAAATTAGGTATTTAAAGCAAAATGTCCAAGCTCGGTACAATAAAAGTGAACAATGACCCCAAGCCTGTCATGCAGGATTTACTGTAACTATCTTAAACTTACATTTCAGTCTGTTCCTCACACAAAGCTATCATATGGCTTCAGAAGACTTTGAATATTGATTCGTATGGTATGCTTGTTGTTCTGTTTGGAGCTTGTCAGCTCCTGGTCCACATCCATTTTCTTTGTAGATACAGTGTTCCACTGAAGAAAGAAGGTCATACAGGTTTCTAATGACATGAATGCAAATAAATAATGACAGAGTTTTAATTTTTGAGTGAACTATGCTTTTAAGTTTTCACCCACACAATGAGTGTATATAAAGGGACTAAGTATTTGTCTGTACAGAGAGGGATAGCTTACTATTTGGTAGCCAAGTGACTCGTGGAAATTTGCTGTCCTTGGTTGTTCCATTCTAAGTCAAGTGGTTTGTCATGGATGACTGGAGTCTAGAGAACATTCAAGGCGTCTTTGAGTTTAGCCACTTTACAGATGAGTCTTTCGTCTGTGTGTCAGACCATCTCTTGAGGTTTGTCACACTACTGAAAAAAGCACTTCTTGTTAAAACTATATCAGATAGGATATTACACTCTGAGCACTGAATTCTAATTGTAACCCCACACAGAAAGCTTTCTGGAAACAGAAAGATTCCTTGTGAGGTTTTAAACAGAAAAAGCCAATTTGATTTCATGCTTCACTTCAAAACACGTGTTACCTATATAATACTATTTTACAATATGGCTTGTAAATACCTTGTATATTTGGTTAAACTTTTACTTGGACAAATTTGTAGGTGGGGGACTTTCATACTTGAATTGTGACTTCACAAATGCTGCCATGGCAACCAATAGTGAGCACAACAAAAATAGTGTGAGTGGCGCATGCTGTACTTCAAACAGCTGGTGAGCTGTTTTAAGACTGTAAACATTACACATACTCATATTCATTTGCATTTATAGATATATATATATGTGCATGTGTTATATTCACATGATACCAAATGCACATGTCCTTCACTTCAAGGCCTTCATGCATAATTACTTTAAAGCTCACATAACATAGTGAATTTCAGTTTCATTTGTTGAACATGTATTTTACTTAAAACAGATTGAATATGTGCCGTCTTTTAAAGAAAGTTTAGAATAAATTAAACTGCCAAATTTCTATGACTTCCATAGTAAATGCATTACTGTATAATTAAATCTTTATTGAATGGTGGATGTCAAATATTTTCTAATTATTGACAGCTTCCTCATGATTTGTATTAAAGCCTAAACATTCCATAAATGTATCATTTGATTCTTTATCAGAGTTTTTAGTAAAAAAAAAAATTAAAGAACAAAGCAAATGTGAAAAAGACTGAAATATGAAATGTGTTTTCAGATGTTTGAACTTCAAAAGCGAGAACAAGAAACTGAGATGCTTTTACTTCAATACTAGATTAGTCTTATGTGGTATTAATTTGATTTTAAAACAAGAAAAGGCTGTTTCTTTGTTTTCTGTGAAGTTATGTTCAAATTTGTGTTGGCCGTATGCCTTAATCTCGCAATCTCTTATCAAGCTCTAAACACACAATCAAGTGCTCTCTTTTTCTTTCTCCCTCTCTGTCAAACACCCCTTCACCTAACTTCAGAAAACTGATATACATCACTCGGACAGGAAATGCCTCCAACATAAAGACCTGCCTTGACTTCCTGCTACTTCCATTTATTGCCTTTCTCACGTGAAAAGACTCTGTGGCATTTCTTTCCCTCATTCTGTGCTTCTTTAACGTTTTCCTTTGAAAGGGAGGAAGTTTGGGGAGCTGATGTTGCTGATAGCTGCTAATTAACCTGTTACATTTTGTGAGTTAGCAGACAGATGGAAGTTTAAGGAATGGGATTTTGGCCTATAGTGGGAGGGTTGTGCTTTCCATTGTACTTGAGAAGCAGAGCGAAACTGACTTGAATTTTATAATTCTAGAGATTTTTTTGTGACAAGAGTTTTTTTACTTTATAGCATAGGTAGCACTTTAGTATAGGGACCAATTCCCACTGTTAACTAGTTACTTATTAGCATGCCTATTGTTAATATATTGGCTGTTTGTCAGTACTTATAAAGCACATATTCTATATTCCTAATCCTACCCAATACCTAAACTTAACAACTACCTTACTAACTATTAAAAAGCAGCAAATAAGTTTATTGAAGCAAAAGTCATATAGTTTGTTAATAGCAAGATATGGACCTTAAAATAAAGTGTCACCATTGCATAAATCATTTGTACTACATAAATTATATCTCAAATCATGCGATTTATTGAGAATAGGCGTGCTATTAATCAAAGCGATCAGATAATGAAATCCCGTAGACCAGCACTGATACATTCAGGGACTTTGTTGGTGGGCTTTTTTTTAAGAACTCAAGTTCAGAACATGTCAAAATTGTCTCATTTGAATGAATGTGAATCTCATGTTGTCACCAAGAAACGATTCTGTTTCCTTTCTTTTCTTCTTTGATTTGTCTGTGATAAAGTTTAGCATATGTGGCAGACGGTGCTCTGATCTCCGTTTTCTGATGTTGAGTTTGTGTTGCTTGGACCTCCTTCAGCTTCTCTGAGTAACTTGCTCCAGAGCTACATTGCTCTTCAAAGACTCATTAGAATTATGTCCTCCTGGAGAAACATCGCAGACTCCATAAATTCTCACACTGAGTAATTTCCTTACTCTGCTCTAGATCTCTAGAAGGTCACCAAAATCACTGTTGTTTTCTTACTGTTGATAGGTACAGTGAGAAACACGGTCTTGCATGTTGCTTTGGTACTAAAAGAACATAAGCCAAGAAAAGTAATTTGAGAAACCAAGATGTAGAGAAATTCAGAGCTGGCTTCTTAAGTCATATTTTCATTTCTAACAAAAGATTTCCCCGCCAAGTGTTATTATTGAATTACCTCATTACATTACAGGCTAGGGCAGTGGCTCTCAATTCCATTTGCTTTAGAATTAACATTTTGCAATAGACAGAAACGATGAACACATATCATTCAGTGCATATCATGAACAAGTAAACAAAACTTCTTAAAATTGAATATGCAATACATAAAATTTAATGCACATAAATGCTTCCATACTCAAAAGAATAGATGGGTGGGTCTTATGGTTATATATGGTTTGTTCCATATTATTATTTGCATATAGCTTTGGTTTTACCCTGTTATTTGACACCCACCAGTTGAGAATATATGTATATAATACATATCATGTTGAGAAAACTCAATAAATTACCTGTATTTCACAGTAGGTCAATACTTTCAACTTGAAAATGGTTATTTTAAATGCATATTATAGTAAGCATAACTTTAATTGAGCTCAGATGAATTCAGTTTACCTCACCCAGGTTTATTTTATGGGAAACAAAAGAGAATATTCTTCATTCATTGAAAAATATAGGCCCTGTGGTGACGTTTGTCCCAAGAGCCGGGGTCAAGTTCAGATGGCGTAAATTTAGAATACAGAAAATGCAGTGTTAAATATGGTTGGCCTCATGTCTTAAAGTACTCTAACTCTCATCTGTTGTGTCTAAAGTTTCACTGCGCTATTTTAGTTTCCTGTAACAGTAGCACTACAGGACACCGCTCTGAGATGACATTAAAGTGTGCATTGTTTCGAAACCTTCTTTAAAGAAAGTGGTTCACAACGCGTGCTTGTGTTTAATGCACATCCGCTAGAATCCCACACTGAGACATGAGGCATTGTATTCTGCATTAAACCCAAGCTCAAAGTTCACCAGACAACTAATGAGCCACATAAACATCCAACCATGCCATTTACAGCACACATATGTTGCATTAGCATAGGATCAGATGTCATCCATAAAAAAATTTTCAACTTAGTGTTAGTCAATGAAAATTGTTTGCTTTTAAAGGCGACATCATGTGATGCTTTTACCATTCATGTATGGTTATGATTTTCCAGTCTCCCACTTTGACATGCTTGTTTAGGAATCGCATAAAATGTGACATCATTTCACAGAAGAGGTATAGGACATTGGTCAGAGTCAGCAGCCGAGTGGGTATGTTGACAGAGAGTGCAAAAAGATCTACTGTATGTGAAGGCCTTCAGGGTCACCTAAAATCCACAAGACAGCAGAGGTGAGAGGGTGAGCACGTTTAGAGCAAGCATTTGAGTTAACGTCAGTTTAACATAAACTAACGTGTCTTGAGTTCTGTTTTCAATCCCAACGAGCTGCCTACATAAACCTCATCATGGGTGAGATTCTTGTTTTCAAAAGGCAAGTTCACTTATCTTGTGCAATAAATCGTGCAATGCATTTGAAACATGCTGATGTAAAACAATGTATCATCATAATGAAGGCAATGCCAAAATGCACTGCAAAACAGTGAATACACAATTCAAGGTGGAGTAGAGAAGTGAGAGAAATATAATTTTTTTAAACATATTATTGCTTTTATTTAGCTAAACATTAATGATGTTACAATAGATTTCTATTTCAAATAAATGCTGTACTTTTGAGCATCATTAAATAATTAAGCAGCATCAAAAATATTGATAATAATACAGCATTGATAATAATAAGAAATGTGACACTGAAGACTGGAGTAATTGCTGCTGAAAATTCAGCTTTGCCATAATAGAATAAAATGACGTTCTAAAATATATTAAAACAGAAAGCGGTTATTTTAAGTTGTAATAATATTTCACAATATTGCTGTTCTAAATGCAGCCTTGGTGAGCATTGAGCATTGAAAAAAAAAATTATAATCTCATGGACCCCTGTAAAAAACCTTTATTCAATTCTACAATATGCCAAAAAGCAGTTAAATGTAAATCAAATGCACTTTTTAATCAGTATTTGTTACTGTATGTTTTAATGCTTAGAGTTGTGCGTCGTCAGTTTAGCAACATGCTAATCCCAAACTCTATTTGAATCTCTTTTGAGTCGTTGAGTGTCCCGAAATGAAGCTCACTAGGTTTAAGACCTGAGCTTTGTTTCTTTAGGCTCAAGGTTCATTTAATGTTTGCTTTTCTCTTTAAGCAAAAAACGAGAACATACAAGACAAAATCTCTGTTAATCTCATAATGATCTCTGGTCACTTGCTAATGAGCTCCTTTGAATTTGTGCAGTTGAGTCAAACACTTAATGACATAGTTGGCATTTTACAAATTCTTACTCTGAATGGGTTTGGAACGAAACAAACATACTTAACTGCTTTCTAATAATCCTTTGTTTTTTATATTAAATGGTATCTCTTCTACCAGCCATGCAATATAGTATTTACTCTGTCCATTGGTTTCTTAGAGTAACGGTGGCCTTCTGACCCCCCTCTGTGATTTCTCATTAGATTAAACCAAGTCGGAGGGCAGGCATAAAAAATATGAAGTTTGGGTAAGTGTGTTTGTGTGCGTGAGTATGTGTGTCCAGGGGTCCTGAACTCAGAACAGACAGGCAGTAAATCAGGCTTTTAGGGGGATGCCACGGGGGAACGCTGTTCCCTCTGTCTTGAACCCCCAACACACATACTCAAGCACACATAAATAAACATAGATCACCGCTCCGGTCATTCCACATCCATGGGCTTCTAATGTTAGAAGTATTATTCTCAAAAGAATGGCTAGCTGTAGTCCATAAATCCTTCCACAATCAATTAATTCCCATTCATAGTCCTCAGAATGAAAATTCCAGTTGTGGCATTTTAAAATGTGATTGGGTCAAACTAACTGATTTTTAACACATTAAATATACTTAAAATACTATGAAAATTTGTCTTGAGTCACTTCCACAACATCTCACATGATGTATTGTGTTTAGTTTTGTGATGGAAATGACAATTGCAGATTTTTATTATTTTTTTTCAAATTAAATGACTGCATTAAGACAAATTTCACAGCTAGCATTTTATGTATACAGACACAATGGGTATTAAGCTATATTTTCACATTATTTGCATAATTTGACCAAATTATTATTAGACTTAGTTTTGAACAAAGCTTTATTAGAGGAACAATTATTTGTTGTGGTGGAAAAGTAGCCACAACTGTGGAATAATCGTAATTTGTGAAAAAATCCAAAGCAAACTTTGAAATGGATTATAAACTTTGATATTATATTTTGATATTCGTAGTTCAAAACTCAATACTCGAGTCAGGGACCAGACTAAAACAATCAAATTCAGTGATATTTCAGTCTTAAACTGAATACAATCAAAACTGGAGCAAGCTGATAGGTCTCTGAAGCATGGCTCTGAAGCATTTTTTAATGCTTTGTATTTTATTGTTCCTTGCATCCTGTGCAGCCATGGTTCTGCCATTTTTGGTGAGTGAGATTGTTGGCACTCACATAAGAAGGTCACCCTAGTCTTAGAGCATCATTACAGCCCAACTGCAATGAAACGCGGTGTACTCTGGAGTGACTCAAAGCATTTTCTAATAGCCTTGAAACTCTGACCCTCAGAATATGACAGAGTCTTCCTTATAAGACTATGCTCACAATAAAACAGGGTGACATACAACAGAGTACCTTATATAGATGACAGGTTTTGATTACAATGTTTGCATATCTGTGTGGTGGAGAGGACTGTTTATTCTATTAAGCAGTTAAACTGAGTCACTTGTAGGACATCATCCCTCCATTAAGAGCAGTTGTTTGGAATACGACACCATTTAGGGTGCATCTCAAAGAAGCATTGGAGTGGCTGTTTTAAAACACTCAGGGCAGGGCTGATGGAGCATGGTTTACACTTCTTTTCATTCGCAGGGTTGGGTTTCTGTGAAAATATACCACAGTTGTCTTCACAAACAAACTTGGGGCAGGGGTGGTGTTTCTTTTAATGGACAAGTCCAAAGTATGCTGACCATTGGATTTGCACTGGTAACTTGAGATGTTCTGACCATTAATAATGCCAGTTCATTTTAAATAAATAAACTAACAATTAACTTGCAAAAAAATATTATTATTATTATTATTATTTTTTAAATAAATACATAAGTAAAGTTAGAATGTGAAAAGTCTGTCATGAAATAGTACCGGTATATTAATGACACTCTTATTTTGCATCTCACCACCAGGTCATTACCCTTTACCTTAAATAAATGTCAAGTGTTTACTCCACATTCTCCTATAAACCTAGAAACCAAGTAGTCTGACTTTTTTTTGACGGAGCTAAAAGACTAACTATAGTATTGTTTTTAAATTTATAAGCATTAAATATTAATTTTACATTCAGATAAGCATTTAAACAATAAAAACAAAGGATCCACGAGAATCTGAGCACTGGGAAGGGCTAAATAGTGCTGATTGAAATGAACTGAGTGATGGCTTTTGGATGCTCCATACTGAACAAAAAGTAGACAGCAAACAGATACTTCTGGCATCTCTGTGTTATTGGTCAGTGACGCATCCATTTTGATGCTAACTCTCCTTGCGATGATTAGGCTTGACATCCTGAGATGGGGATGCGAGTCAGAGAAACATTTATTAGGACTATAGAGAGTGCAGTACAACAGGAAAAAGAAAGGAATCTCTCACAATTAAATCAAATCTTAAAACTTACTTGAATTAGAGAGGAGTGTGGTGTTTTCATCTGTATGTTGATGAACAAATAAGTAATGCTGCACTCCAGAGTCCAGACCTGCAGTGACAGTGCAAAATATTTATTTATCAATCATAAGAACCTGCATGATAAAAGGTGGAAAATAGAAGAAAAAAAAAAGTTATCAGTAACTTCAGATTAGCTGATTGATGAGTTTCAGTTGGTACTGTGAGGAAAAAGAAATAATGTACCTTTCGTGTTATTGTTTTGCAGCAGGTTGGTCATATTTCCTCTGACTTCCACTTTTCAACACTTTGATAAGCTGGTGGTAAAACTTTAAAAGTGCTCTCTGAGTTAGATGAACATCTACAACAACCAAATACAGCATGTTTAGAATATTTTTTCCAATACTTCAGCACAACAAATAATTATATTTTGCTACACTATAACTGCAAACACCAAATATCCACAGGATAACTGGAAACATCTCCATCAGCTGCTTCTCTCTTTGTTCTTCTTGGTGTTAATTCATGTTTATAGGCAGTCTGACGGTGATTTGACCGAAACTTTGTTTCATCTTTTTCTATAACGTTATGTATAGGTCCAATACAATCTACAGGGCAAAAAATAAAAATTACGTTAGACTATATCATGAACTCTCGCCAGCATTATTAATCGATTCACAACAGTTTTTATCAAGATACTTTAGGGATTCATGTTAAAAATGACAAACCTCCCGGCGGAGAATTGCGCAGGCCTGGACAACGCAATAAACCACCTGTCTTCTTTTAGCTTCTTGAAATAAACATGTAACGTTAGTCTAACTAAAAATGACAAGGGTTTAAGTAAAAGTAATTAAAATAAGCTCAAATTAATTCATTGTCTCACTTACCAATGTAACCGTCGTTCTCCTGAGCGCCGAGCGCACCGTGAACCGTTGAAGTTTAAACAGCGGTGCTCGCGCGCTTTTAAGTTGTCACTCTCGCAAGAAAAAGGGTTCTTTCTCCTTATATAGAACCTTTTTGGCATAAAGGGTTCTTTGGAGTTGAGTATAGAACCCTAGAGTTCTGTGTAGAACCCCAAAGAACCTTTTTTTCTAAGAGTGTAAACAAAGTTTTATTTTGAATGTGATTAATCATTTGCAGCTCTATTGATATATATATGTATATCATATATATATGGTATGTATGTATTTCATACATACACTCAAAACTTTACATACACCTTTCAGAATCTGAAAAATAATAAGAGGGATCATACAAAATGCATGTTATTGTTTATTTAGTACTGACCTGAATAAGATATTTCACTTTTGAACAGAATGAAGATGAGTAGATTTTTCTTGTTTTGCCTAAATATCAATTTTTTTTATTTAGTACTGCCCTTCAGAAGCTACAGAAGATACTTACATGTTTTCCAGAAGACAAATTAAGTTCAATTTACCTTGATCTTCAAATTCTATAAAAGTTTTTTTAATGGCATTTAATGCATGTTTTTTCTTTCTGGAGCATCAGTGAGCATTGTAACTTTCTGTAATAGATGCATATGAGTCCCTCAGTTGTCCTCAGTGTGGAGAGATGAATGTCAAAATTTCAAGAATTTCTGGGAGCTGAAGGATTTTTCTGAAGAACAGCAGACAGTTTAACTGTTCAGCTGAACAAGGGATTCATGAACAACTATCACTAAACAAAAAAAAACAGCTTTGGATCGTTCAGGTAACAACACAGTATTAAGAATCAAGTGTATGTAAACTTGAACGGGGTCATTTTTATAAATTCAACTATTATTTTCTCTTGTGGACTATATGTAAACATCTTTTATGTGAAATATCTTATTCAGGTCAGTACTAAATAAACAATAACATGCATTTTGTATGATCCCTCTTATTTTGGTAAAATAATTTACATTTTGCAGATTCTGAAAGGTGTATGTAAAGTTTTGACATCAACTGTATGTCTGGTTGACCAAGGAAGTCTTGCTGATTAAGTCTCCCTGTGGAGACACTTTGTGTGTGTACCATTTATGGCGTTAAATCCAGACTATATGTGTTGTTACAGGAACAATCCATCACTTCCTGGTATTGTGTAAAGGAATGTTGCAATATTTTTGGTTTGTTTGGAGAGTCTGATGCATCTCCAGCTCTTACAATAAAAAACATATTTCATGGTGTACTGTTGAAAAGTCTGGTGCAGTACATGATATACAGTTTTGAACAACATGGGGTGAAGCTTGTTTATGACTGCCTGTCCATAAACTAATGTGCTTCAGTCTTTGTTTAAAAGCTACTCCAATATCACCCCCCATATTTCCATTCCAAATGTTTTCTAACCATTTCTCATGACACACGGCTTTGCTTTACAGCTCAGTGGATTGCCACAGGGAGTCTGACACCACACGGGACTTTAAGATGCATGCAAACATCTGCTACTATGAGAGTCTCATCTGCTCATCCTCATGTTTCCCAGAAGAAGGGCTGGGATTCAGACTGAATTGTTTGTGGCAGATCGGACAGAGGAAATGCATGGTATGCCACGTAAAAACAAAACAACATTCTGATAAATGTGTTTAGCCACAGACAGGCAGCCGATGAGACAGTTGCATTTCCTGCTGAGAGACAGACTCTGGTGAACTCTATGTGTGTTGTTTCTTTAACACTGTGGCACGTGCTGCTTTACCAGTTTTGACTTTTAGTGTTTCTACTACACTGGAACACCCAAGAAGAATGAGACCAACCAATAGATCTACATTATGGTTTGCTATTTTAATTTTATAAATTCAACAAATCATCCTAATTCTCCACAGGAAATTTTATTTTATATAAATAAAATTCTAATTTACCTTGTTTATTATATTAATTAAAATTACTTTTGTTTATTATATTAATTACTTATTCATTCATTTAATTAAAATAATTTTAAATTAATTTTGGCTTCAATTTTCTGCAGACCCAGTTTGAAAATCCTCTAGTGAATACTAAACCTGTTGAATTCATCAGGGCTTTCACACAGCACCAGGTCACCTTGAATGCTCCCTTTAAGTTTATTTAACATCAGAGCATTGAAATAAACAAGACCAGCTGGTAGCCAGTGAGAATCCACACTGATAAAAATGGTGAAGTAAATACTACATAAAACAAATGTAATTTCTACATTAAATAATTTAGTTCTGGCAAGAATTAAAAAATTAACGTAAATTCTATATTAGTACTCAATTTAAGCTTGTAGAAATTAAAGTCTGAACTTATAAGTAGATTTTACTTGGAATTGTTTGTTATGTTTACAAGGATTCTTTAATTAAATATGAAAGTCATGATCCCGTTGTTCCAATCATGCACTTTTTTTTAAATAAAAATTAAGTAAATCTTACTTATTGTTTTTTTTTCAGTGCATCACAGGTACTTTAGAGATAAACCCAAAACCATAGGGAGAGCACCAGGAGGAGAAGACATGATGCCTTGTCAAACCTTTAAACCTTAAAGCAGAGCCCTATCTCCCTATACGCAGAATATGCAAGCTGCGTAGGGGCCCCCAAAACACCAGAAGACGCTGTGCATGCAAATCCGTGAGTGAATGTTCCG